>NC_088643.1:17609927-17627427 GCF_964019385.1 Sycon ciliatum | reverse complement strand
CCGTGAGGACCATGGCTCACACAGGTACCCGATTACCCGTGAGGACCATGGCTCACACAAGTACATGTACCTGGCTACCCGTGAAGAACACAGCTCACGAAGGTACCTGATTACCCGTGAAGACCATGGGTGACAACACGGGCACCCGAGTACCTGAGTACAGACTGGCACTGTTTCATTTTCAGTTTTACTTTATAGGCAACACTACAGAAGATCAATGACAGTGTTCTGCATGCAACGTGACTGGACTCACCTTGCGCTGTTCACGGATGAACTAAATAGAACCCATGCAAAACACAAACACACACACATACGCACATACAATATGCATGCACACATACACGCACATATCGTTTGGCAAATGTGGTATACGTATAGCGAAGCATAGAAAGGGCTGTGGCAGAGGCAGCAACGTGCACCCCCCCCCCCCCCCCACACACACACACACATGCCCCCCCCCCCCCCCCACCGGGTGACCCACACGCGTGCGCACGCACGCACACGCACGCACACACACACACACACACACACACACACACACACACACACACACACACACACACACTTGTACTTGTTGCTCACTGCCAAAACTGGTCACGCGAGTCTCCTCGGGAGAGAGGGGAGAGAGACTCAAAAGGAATCTTGGAAAGATGACTCAATTGGCCGACACCCCCTGAAATCCCCAAAACTCTGGGTGGACTTGAAAATGATCCCACTTATGGGCTCACCACACCTCAGTAAGTGGGTGAGGACAAGGTGCAGAAAAAAGGATTGACGGCATCAGGGTATCCGTCCCGGGATCCAACTGCAGTTACCCCTGCCCCCAGTGAAGGTAATACTTGCTGCTAGTGTGGGTGGCTAAATCAGAGTGGATCTGATAAAAGCTTCACTAGCACCATTGATTACACAAGAGTTAAGGCCAAGTAAAAAAAATTGATTGTTTATCGTCCGCGCCCGCCCCAAATTTTCAGCCTCCCCGCCGAATTATTTTATTTTTTGTACTGGTAAATGTACTGTATGTCCTGCGGTCTACAGCCTCTAATCAGCATGGCCGTAGATTTTCGAAGGTCAAGTCCACAGACTGAACCATAACTTAGTTGCTATGGGCTTGAAAAGTGAAACTGATCAAAAGCTGCCTGATTTTCTTCGTTTTTTTCTACGTAACGTTGGTTGTTCCACTTTCCATTATCCTCTGGGGTTGCGAACACCTGCCCTACAGCCATAAATGCATAATAAAAAATTAAATTAAAAACCTCCCGTCCGCCCCGATTTCTCGGGGAAATCTGACGATAAGCAATCAATATATTTTACATGGCCTAATCTAGCCAGAAGCAGTCCATGGTTAACATGTATGTATACTTCAAATAGAAAGTATATGAACCCGGGAACCAACAAAGGTGGCAGGTGCAACATTACACCTCCAAGCAGCCGAGCCCGTTGGCAACAGACCTAACACAATCAGGCATAAGTGTACCCACCAACCGAACTAGCTGGCACACGCACACACACATACACACACGCACACACACACACATACACACACACACACACACACACACACACACACACACACACACACACACACTTGTACTTGCTGCTCACTGCCAAACTGGTCACGTGGGTCTCCCCGGGAGAAGGGAGAGAGACTCAAAAGGAATCTTGCAAAGATGACTCACCTGGCTATTGAACCGCCACACCCACACACACAAAAGCGCGCGCGTGCGCACACCCACATCCACACACAGACTAGTACCTCTGAGTCAGCAAGAAGCGTGGTCTTGACGGTGTTGAGGACGCATTCCCACAGGTAGAACACGGCACTGCACATAACAAACATACACAGACGGGATAAGCACACGGATACCATGGATACGCAGGCTGCCCCCCCCCCCCCCCCCTCCACACACACACACACACAAACACATGAAGGGGGGGGGGGGGGAGAGCACGGCTCTCTCCCATGAACTTGTGAGCGCCGCTGACAAGCACTAGTAGGTGAGAAGCAGGACAAAAAGCAGGACTTCACGCTGGACACCACAGTATAAAGAATAGAGGAACAGCTTCTCCTGCCAATGGCAATGCATGGCTCCCTAGATGTTACTGGGCATGCGCATGAGCTTACATCACAAACGTTGATTCATACAGCTCAGTGTACATAGTCTGCAGATTCGTGTCCAGGTACATCATCAGGGCGTTGATGGCCTGAACACAGTCAATACACGCATGCGCGCGTACACAACAAGGCACGCGTACACAACAAGGCACGCACACACGCACACACACACACACACACACACACACACACGAACAAGTCATGATATCTAAGCAAACAATCCAACGTGAAGGTTTATATCCGTGTGCATGTACTGTAAAAACAAGTCTGAACTCTGAACACCATGCATTGTTAACGTTATGCACACTATCAAGGAGATATCAGAACTTGAAAAACTTCTTCAACTTTCATGTTTTACACACACACACACACACACACACACATGCACGCGCGTGTACACACACACGTGTACACACACACGCGCGTACACACACACACACACACACACATGCACGCGCGCACACACACACACACACACACACACACACACACACACACACACACACACACACATGCACACACACCTTGAACCTTGAACGCCCATTGCCGTAGCAATGATAGCGATGGCTTCCTCACGCTGAGGCTCTAAACCCGAAATCTGCACTATGGCGCATGCCGCTTGAGGTCACCAGGACGGCGGAACACTCTGTCACAGCGGTAGTTGGGGCACGGGATGTCTGGGGCTTCCTACTCGACCCTCTGTCGACAACACTGAAACCAGGCGGATCTCTCCTGCGCTGTGTCATACCAGTCCGCTTCAGACAAACCGATGACAGTAAAGTCCGAGGACACAACATCCCGCCGGCGCTTCTTGAGACCATTTTGCGGGCGTTTGCAGGACAGTTCGCCGAACAGCATCTGCTTGGGCAGCCGGGTCTCCTTCATCCGTGTACCATGACCAAGCCACCGCAAGCGGTGCTTCCTGACCACATCGGCCATGTCGACGTCCCCCTCTGCCAGCTCACTCAGCGATGCCGATGACAATCTCTCCTCCCATTGGTCACGACGAGAGATACCAAGAATTGTGCGAAAACACTGATGGTGAAAGGCGTTGAGTCGGCGAATATGATCCGCTTTGATGGGCCATGTCTCCGCACCGTAGAGAAGAGCAGGAAGGACAATAGCACGATACACCAGCCGCTTGGTGTGGACCGAGAGATGTACGCACTGAAATATCGGAGGCCTGAGCACGCCGAACAGCCTGCGCCAAACGAGCAGTGAGGTCCGCATCCACCGTTCCGTCAGCAGAGAGCACGCTGCCAAGGTACCGGAACCCGTCCACCATGTCAATCCTCCTGTCACCATCGAGTTGAACAGGATCAACTGATGTTGGTTGACCCACCGCCATGCCCTTCGTCTTTCTAATGCTGACGGTCAGTCCCCATCGCTGTGCACACAAGATGAACTCGGACGTCATGCACTCAAATCTCTCACTGGTGGTTGCATACAACGCTGCATCATCCGCGAACTGGGACTCAGTCACCCTCGTGGCGGATAACCGGGACTTCGCCGTGCGGTCCCCAACCAGCTTGCGACCGTTCCTGAACAGCAGGTCAACTCCAGCGTCTGGACAACATATGTGCCAGTCCGCAACCACCACACTGAAATACAGGTTGAAGAGGGTGGGCGCTAGGGTACATCCTTGACGCAGCCCATTAGTCACAGAGATGTTGTCGGAAAGCTTACCGTTGACTCGCACCTTCGCAATCATACCCTCATGAAGGGACTTGATGAGTCCCAACTAGGGGTGAAACGATTAGTTCGAATATTCGAGTATTCGTTCGAAAATTTCAAACGAGCGAGTATTCGAAATTCTGCACTCGATCGTTTTTTTTTGTTTTTTGTTTTTTTTTAGTATTGGCATTGTATTTTTCAAAAACTTTTGTTGTACCGCTGGTCCACTGGTATGCATGCGTTATGCATGGTTTGAGTCAGTATTTTAAGACTTGGACGATGCGATCACCACGGCAAGTAACGTTCTGAGATATAAAAGTACTGATGAAAATCGTTACTTTACACTCTGTACAAGACATTGGCGACTTTTGTTCTATGTTCACAGATAATTTCTTCCGAATTGGTCGAGAACTCGCAAATCTTGTGCTTTTGAATTTTGATAAAATACTCGAAATAATCGGATACTCAATCGAATATTATGAACGAGTGATCGATTGGTCAAAATAGATACTCGTTTCACCCCTAGTCCCAACATAACCGGCGGAACACCCAGCCTATCCAGCACACTCCAGAACGCTGTGCGGGGGATGGAGTCATATGCCTTCTGGAGATCTACAAACAAGACGTAAAGAGAGATGTTGTGCTCAATAGTCTTCTCCACTAGTTGACGTGCACAGAAGATCATGTCCGTGCAACCTCGACCTCGCCGAAAACCGCACTGGGAATCCGGGAGAATTTCCTTAGCCACAACCTGCAAACGGTCCTGCATAACCCGGGCAAACACCTTTCCAGTGACATCCAGCAAGCTGATGCCCCTCCAGTTGTCGCAGCAGCGAAGGTCACCTTTCTAGGGGACGGGAACCACCACCACATTCCGCCAATCATCCATTACTGAACCCTTGGCCCAGATGTCGCCCAAGAGTTGGTGGAAAGCAGCAAGAAAGTCTGCTCCAGGGTGGACTAGCATATCTGGCAATATGCCCGATTCACCACCAGCTTTACCGAGGCTCAGCTTCTTGAGAGCACGGCCAATTTCTTGGTGCGTGGGCGGGTTATCTAACTCATGGCGGGTAGGACGGCGTTCCAGGGACTCCGGCGAACTGTCAGAAAACTGACACACACACACACGCACACACACAACTGCCCCGAATAGCACAGCACACCACCGCTACACACTCCAACAGCACAGCACAACGTCGCTACACCACCTGCCACTGGCATAACACCTCGGCTGGACGCGCAGGGCACCGCAATGCTAACCTGAACACGGTCCTTTCCGTCCGAAATCTCCGTCACATAATGAGTCATGTGCGACACAATATCCTTGCCCATCTGTGTATGTAAAGCAGCACAAGGGAAAACACAAAATGAAAAGTTGACATCCAAGTAGAAAAAATCACATGGAAACGAGTTATGAAGCAAATATCCACGACTGTAACAAGACAATAAGCGGTCAGAAAGTGCGATAACAGGGTATCCGAGTTAAATCTGACATCCAAGTGCACAAATTCTTTAAAAATAAACGAGAGAGCTTGGAAGCTCAGGGCCCTACGCTATGCTTTTTTGCCTTGATGACCTAGACAAAAAAAAGCATAGGGATGTTAAAAATTCTTTAAAAAATTCCTTTTTTTAAGACATAACCTGGGATTCGAACCCGCACTATCGCGCGCCCTGCATGCATCCCCCGATACACTTCGCATACATACGTATGATTTACTGCACGAGTACCAACGAGTACAAGGGCAATACCGGCTGATACATGACCGAACGGCGCCAGCCGTGAGGTCATGTATCAAGCCGGTATTGCCCGTGTACGAGTGCGTACGAGGCGCAGTAAATCATTTATTGCATGCTTGACCCAAACATTCCAGAAAATGGAGAGAAACCTTTCCGACTTTCTCAGTCTCCCGACACACTTGTTCAGTGGTAAACATCGTTTGTGGTTTTGAAATTCTCTATTTCTTTACGATATCGATGGTGTTGTTGTTCGTGATTGAGCACTGCGTGTAGGAAGTCCTGGAACAGGAACTGAAACTGGGATGGGCTCCACAACTTCGTCTCAAACGCATTCAGTTCGTCAAGTTCGTCGGCTGCTCACCAACGCATCGATATCGATGTCAAGGTTGCATTCACCTGCTGAGGCGGCTGGTTCATGTGGCTGGAACAAGTAAGTTATTGTCAGCTCAGTTACATGCGCGCGCGTGTGGTCTGTCATTCTCGTGCTTTGTAGTTTGTAGTCAGATCAAGTTAGTTGCTGTTTTGTGTTTCAAATTTGAAAGTCCGAACTGTAGCAACTTGATCTGATCACGAACCACAAAGTACAAGAATGACAGTCCGCATGCGCGTACATGTAACTGAGCGGGCAATAACTTGCCGGGCAATACCGAGAAATACAGACCGCTGAGCAAGAGCGCTCATTGGCTGTAGTACAGGCAACCCTCACGTGACATGCAATAATAATTCTTCCAAGTTGCTTCACGATCTTGCATTTGAAAGCCCTATTTTAATGTGCATTGTGGCCAGACGTGTTTGATGGTACGGTACGGTACGGGATAGGTACGGGATAGGTACGGGATAGGTACGGGATAGGTACGGGATAGGTACGGGATAGGTACGGGATAGGTACGGGACAGGTACGATCGAGGGTAATACGACACCGTCTACCGCCTTGATGGCGGCAAAAAAAGAATAGGGATGTTATAAATTTTTCAATTCTCCTATTTTTTTTTCAGGCATATCCTGGGATTCGAACCCGCACTATCGCCCTACATGCATTCCGCCATACACTTCGCATTCATACCCATTCTTCCAAGTTGCTTCATGTTATGATCTTGGGTTTGAAAGCCCTATTTGAATATTGCGGCCAGCTGTATGTGGCCAGCTGTGTTTGATGGTACGGTACGGGACAGATACGGGATAGCGCCAGGCGTGACACAAACAAACAAACAAACAAAAAAACACACAAATACCAAACGAGAGAGCTTGGAAGCTCAGGGCCCTACGCTATGCTTTTTTTGCCTTGATGACCTAGACAAAAAAAAGCATAGGGATGTTATAAATTTTAAAAAAAAATCCTTTTTTTAAGACATAACCTGGGAGTCGAACCCGCACTATCGCGCGCCCTGCATGCATCCCCGATACACTTCGCATACATACTAATTCTTCCAAGTTGTTTCACATTGTGATCTTGCATTTGAAAGCCCTATTTGAATATTGCGGGCAGCTGTATGTGGCCAGCCGTCTTTGATGGCACGGTACGGGAGGGGATAGGTACGGGACAGGTACGATCGAGGGTAATACGACACCGTCTCCCGTACCGTACCCTACCATAGAACACAGCTGGCCACATACAGCTGCCCGCAATATTCAAATAGGGCTTTCAAACGCAAGATAATAACGTGAAGCAACTTGGAAGAATGGGTATGAATGCGAAGTGTATGGGGGAATGCATGTACTTCGAAGTAAGTCGATAGTGCGGGTTCGAATCCCAGGATATGCCAAAAAATAGGAGAATTGAAAAATTTATAACATCCTATGCTTTTTTGCCATCAGATACGGATAGCGCCAGGCGTGACACAAACAAACAAACAAACAAACACACAAATACCAAACGAGAGAGCTTGGAAGCTCAGGGCCCTGCGCTATGCTTTGTTGCCTAGCTCATCGTGCATGTTGTTAGAACTGATGGAAATGCTTTTTCCTTTGATTAGCTACATCATTGTATTGCAAAAACGTTTCAATGAGATACTGAAGTACAAGTAACGCCTTCTGCATAGCTATGGGACCGGCGCTGACTCTGCCGATCACGGGCGTTCTGGAGTCGACGGGATGTCTGTCCTGACGTTTTTTGGGACCGGCGCTGACTCTGCCGATCACGGACGTTCTTCTTCTTCTTATTATTATACTGACGGCAACTAACATCCATTCTGATTGCATTTACTCGTCTCCCTACTTCGTATTTTTTTCAGAAAATCTCCCCATACAGCAGTGAGTCGTTTACATAATAGTACTCCCTGCTGTATGGTAAGATTTTCTGATTGCATTCACTCGTCTCCCCACTTCGTATTTATTTTCAGAAAATCTCCCCATACAGCTGGGAGTCGTTTACATAATATGACTCCCTGCTATAGATCTACATGACTGTTTATACGTTATAATTACTCAATCTGATACGTTATAATTATTATGCTATCAGCCTACATGGGATCCCCGGGCTGGTCGACAGGCGGACCAGCCAGCCTGCTAGTGGGTTCTCGGCCTCGCACACAAATCCACACAAAATGTTACTGCACTGAATGCTTTCCCCCGATACACTTCGCATATATACTCATTCTCTTGATGGTACGAGGTGATTCGCAATTTTTGGACATGTTGCAATTTTTGGACAAATCAGTTAAATATGGAAGTAGAGGCCTCCTGAGTCGTTGTGCTTTCCTTGGTGGACAAATCTTTGACAAGAGTGTCTTCGTGTGGTCCTCACGTTTCTTCGTGCCTATTTTTTGCGGCGAAAGCCGTTTCCTTCTGGGCGTTTTCTTTACTATTCTTAGGTAATGTAGTGGGTAATTTTGAAAATTTCGATTAAATAACTAATGATGGAGGATTCCGTCGACTCTACGTCGCATGACGGAGAGAATGTCGACATGGGGAATGTTGTATCCCTTCCATCAACCCCAGAGACTACGTCTTCCACCTCGAATCTGCCTGGAAGAGTCTCCTCGCCTTCTCAGCCGGTGCGTTTGTCGAGGGGTTCTGGTTAGGAGAAATCTCTTTTAGCAGTGCGAGCGTTCCACTCACCTGGCACCAGTGAACACTTCCTAACCAAGAAGGACGCAGCGGCTAGTTACGGCGTTACCCCTCCACTCTTTGCGAAATATGAGAAGGAGATGCATCACACTGGAGTGCTCTCCTCTGTTCTTGAATATGACATCCATGAAAACCCTTGAGTGACCCTTTAATTGTGTGTCAAAGCGTTGAAGAGCTTGCTACGAACGGCCTGTCATTAGAACTCATATCAGCCGGTCTCAAAGGCATAGCCCTACCCCATTTTCATGTCCTGTGCAAGTTTTACTTGTCCACGCCACTGCAGACTGCTGCTAGATGCTATTTAATTTTGTTGTCCAATAATTGCTCGCATTGAAAAAGCAGTAGAAAAAGACACCTTTGATCAGGTCAAGTTGTGGCCGCACACTTCAACTCTAAGCCTTCAGGTGTGTGTGGTGGTGGTAAAGCATAAGTGTGCCAATAGAAAAGCAAGAAAAAAAATTAATTTATTTTACAAACCAACATAATGGGGTGCTATTTAATTTGAGTGTCCAAAAATAGCAAATGACCTCGTACCGTACTCTTGATGGTACGGGACAGGTAGGGGATAGCGCCAGGCATGTCGATGGCACAAACAAACAAACATATAGTAGCCAGCTGTCTTTGCTGGTACGGTACAGTACGGTACAGATACGGGATAGCGCCAGGCGTGACACAAACAAACAAACAAACAAACAAACAAACACCAAATTAAAGCTGTGTGGACCCTGGCTAGCGCCAGACGTTACTGAAGTAACGTCTTCTGCATAGCTACGGGAATTAAAGCTGTGTGGACCCTGGCTAGCGCCAGACGTTACTGAAGTAACGTCTTCTGCATAGCTACGGGAATTAAAGCTGTGTGGACCCTGGCTAGCGCCAGACGTTACTGAAGTAACGTCTTCTGCATAGCTACGGGAATAAAATTCAGTTTTAATACATGAGACCCAGTCAGAATGAGTTTACCGCATCCGTAGGAACTCCACCACCCTCAAGGATCAAGGCACACGCCGGGAGTGAAATGATTCAAACGAACTTTAAAAAATTTCAAATGCTCGTTCATTCTCAAGCCATACTGCCGATGTTGGAATCTACCGATCGCCGTCCAAATCACACTCATGTCTTCACGCAGCCCGCGGACATGGGGAAGCACACGTACACACACAAACATACGCGCGCGCACACACACACACGCACACGCACGCACACAAACTACACTGACCCGATCCGTGATACGCTCCACGATCTTAGAGCGCTTGTTGTTCATGTCATCATGGAAGCTGCTCACCATCTGTTCACACATCTTGTGGGCCTTGTCTCGACTTCCTCTCTGCAAATCAGCACAACACACAGTGACGGATACTGTAAAACACGTAGTTTTAGGTGCATTAAAATTTCGGTGTCAGGAACCTGCCAGGTTTCAGGTGTAGGTTAGAATTAGGTGACCAGCGTTCCCTTCACATACAGTGCATACTCTGGTGCCTTTTAGGTGTAATTTAAATTTAGGTGCCTGGTTTCTCTACCGAAATCACCGAAATTAAAGTTACACCGAAAATATCGTGTTTTACAGTAATGAGAGTGGAGATGCAAACACGCGAGTACCACATTGAAAATTCCGAACAAAATGTTGTACGCAACATGTACACACACGCACACACACACACACACACACACACATACACACACACACACACACACACGTCCGTAAGGAAGCGAGCAGCACCAATAAGAACGCTACTGTTTTTTTTTTCTTTTTACCTCATAACCTTCATAATCATCAGCCACTTTGTCCCACTCCAGATCAGCTGGTACTCGGTCCATGCACTCGGCTACGTGATCGAGACTGTTCTGAACAACACACAACTGTTATATACACAAACACAGCCAAATTGAACACACATATGCACACACGCACGCACGCACGCACGCACACACACACACACACACACACACACACACACACACACACACACATGTAACATGTTGCACATGTTTCGTTTGGCGTAGTAATATTTCCACTCTTAATTATAGCTAAGAATGTGACTCTACTTCATGACATGCATGCATACGTCATTCGTACACACAGGCACACACGCATGCGTTTCCTTTCGTTGGCTCGCTCTGTTCTGATGCTGTTTTTTTCTTTTGGTTCTTGAGAATGTTTTTGGACTTGAGAGTTGCAGTTTTGATCTCGACGTCTTGTCATGGTTGGAACTGGTGCCTGGCTGGGGGCTGGGGAGTTTATGATCCTGTGAGTGTAATTTGTAACCTCAGGCCAACGTTACACGTGGTGGCAGTGGTGGGATTCGAACCCACGCCATCGAAATGACTGGCCACCTTTTTGAGCATTGACCTTTTCGACGCCCATCGCCGGAGGCAATGATAGCGATGCCACAGCAGGAGCCATAGCAACTTGTGCTGGGATTACACCATTCAACAGCCTGCAAGGCTGAAGAATCAACTGCCACTATTCAGCCTGGTCTACACCACCCAGTTATTCTCCTGGGTGGTTACCAACAGCCAGTGCATGCCGGAGTATGTGGTGTGATGTGTGTGCAGGAAAAAAATGAAAAACACCAAAAAGTAGGGATTCTCTGGCCAGAAAAAGCCACACACACACACACACACACACACACACACACACACACACACACACACACACACCAACCAACGCACACGTACACATTGTGCTCCGAGTGGGGAAAACAGCAACAAATTAGAAAAACCTGCTAATTATTTTTTGTCCAGCCCGACCAGGTGATCCGGATAATCGATCATCTGGATCGTTGATGTCCGGGTAATCGGCGTTCTACTGTACTAGCATGGTCATTCAGTGATTTACTGTAGGACCAAATTCGAATCAAAGCCATAATATAATCTGGCCGGATATTGGTTTGGGATTAGCAAATCTACACATTGACTGATGGTAAACCTGTCCTGACTGTGGAAAACCTGGCCAAAACACAACTCTTCAATTATCCACTTTTTGGAGAAATCCGTAGTATCGCGCTGTTAGGGCAACATACACAGTTCTCGCACCATTTCGAATCCCAGGGTTCGCAGGTCTAGGGCTGTGCAACGCCCGGCGCGTTCATGAGTGTCGTGACTGGATTTCATTGAGCAACACTGTACATACTAGTACAATGTCATACTGTAAAGTCGCGGATAAAAGCCGGGCTTATAAGCATATACGCCGCTTTCTGCATCAGGCTTTAAAGGGGAAGTTAAGGCTAAAATCAAAATGTCACCAGTTGCAGTCTTCGGGGTGCTGAGTCGAATGGTCGTGGTCCGAGGAAGCTGAGACGCTCCCTTCCTACTTTAACCCCAATCGAACTCACGCACTTCCACCGAAACTGGGTGACTGCGCCCTACTAGATGGGGATTTGTATGCAAAATGTCACTAAAAGCGCCATTTCGTTCTTATTAAAGCACGGATGACCGCGATTGGCCCATATGTTGTAGTCTTTTGGACGCTGAGTCGACTGGTTTTGGTCCGAAAAGGCTGCGATGCAGCGTTCGGCCCTTATTCCCAATCGAACATGCTTGAACAAGCGGTCACGTGCTCCTGCGTACACCAGTCACCTGGTCACCGTGCCTGCAGGGTACAACTTACTAGCCTGTTTGACCTTTTTTGGGTGCAGTCCTGTCACTCGAGTTGAACCTTGGTGTGAAAGTTGTCGCCTGCTGGCGCTGTGACCAGGTGACTTGGGCACGCAGGAGCACGTGACCGCTTGTTCAACCATGTTCGATTGGGAATAAAGGAGGAACGCTGCATCCCAGCTTTCTCGGACCAAAACCAGTCGACTCAGCGTCCAAAAGACTTCAACATATGGGCCAATCGCGGTCATCCGTGCTTTTATAAGAACGAAATGGCGCTTTTAGCGACATTTTGCATACAAATCCCCATCTAGTAGGGCGCAGTCACCCAGTTTCGGTGGAAGTGCGCGAGTTCGATTGGGATTAAAGTAGGAAGGGAGCGTCTCAGCTTCCTCGGACCACGACCATTCGACTCAGCACCCCGAAGACTACAACTGGTGAAATTTTGATTTTAGCCTTAACTTCCCCTTTAATGCAAACCAGGCTTGTATGCACCACTGATATTTTTGCCAGACTTGTATGCACATAGAACCAGGCTTCTACGCGCGACACGCGTAGATCTACCACTGACTACCGGTATGGCGGCAGTTTTACTATGCACCGTACATAGCGCATGCACTCTTGACCTACCCGATCCGCGCTTGCATAGAAGCCAGGCTTCTACGCGCGACAGGCTTATATGCATTTGAGCCGTTTGATTTTCAGGCTTCTATCCGCGATGCGCTTGTATGCAAACCCGGCTTTTATCCGTGACTTTACGGTATACGCAAGAGTACATAAGCTCCCAAGAGTGTGCAACTCTGGATACTAGTACCCTTTCTATGGGGTCCACGGCGAAAACTCACATCACGCGGTGTAGTATTCCCATTGTACATTCCCAGCCTGTTTTTAGCGACCAGTAGAGTAGTAAAAATAGCACTCCCTGACGGAAACCCACTCAGCGTATGCGAGTCATCAGCATGACCCTGGCAGATATTCGGACTGCGCGCACGCTAGCCTTCGTTGTAGATTGTACATGTCTTACTTTGAGCACGCGATGTCAGATTTCGCTGTCAGAGACCCTGTCTGCAGAGTTGCACACTCTTGGGAGCTTATTAACTCTTGATACCGGGTGTAGCACGTACCTCTTCCGACACGTCGAACTGACCCTCCGCGTCGTAGAAGCTGACCTTCTCCAGCTTCTTGATGACGTGCTCGGCATACTTGTTCACCACATTGTGAACACTCTACACACGTGTACACACATGGTCGCACACAAACACACACGCACACAGACAGACAGACAGACACAGGCACACACACACACACACACACACGTGCACACACACACACACACACACACACACACACACAAACATGGTCACATAATCAGCAACACAATCACACTAGATGTTGACAAGACTTCAACAGCCAAAGGTCAAATTCACGCTGATCATGTATGAGTCAACACGCCCCTACATACTTGTTCCCATTGAAACACAGTCCATTGCTATGCAAGTGTCATATACTGAAGAGAGGACAGGGATAAGAGGATAAGTGCATGCACTGATGAAACCAACCAATAGCAGTAACCGCCGCGAATAGCTCCAATTATTACTCACATTCAGGACCAAGACAACATATGCAAAGCGATGTTTGGCTTCTGGCCAGTCCAGCTGCTTCCAGAATTTCACCATCTACAAAACCAGATCATGAGATGTCAAAGCAAGCGCACGTAACGTTTCATGGCCTTCGTTCGGGAATTGAAATGTATACGACAGGGTTCTAGCCAGGTCAATATAGTAGGGGGCGGGCATGGGAAAAAGTTACCCCATGACCCATTTTTTCCATTGTCCAAAATTGTCTTGCCATGCAAAATTCAACATACAGAGTGAACCTCCAACATCACCCCTCACAAATGTGCCTTTATGAACCCTCTAGTAGTGACTATCGACTGTATTTTCGTTGAATGGCGTGAAAAAACACAAAAATCGGAAAATGAGTAGGGGGCGGCACTTTTTCACAGGGGGGCGCACAAACTGAGTAGGGGGGCGCTGCGCCCCCTACCTCCCTTTGGCTAGAACCCTGATACGATACACATCATGTACTTTCAAGTGGTTTTACTGAGAGAGAGAGAGAGAGAGAGAGAGAGAGAGAGAGTGTGTGTGTGCGCGTGTGTGTGTGTGTGTGTGTGTGTGTGTGTGTGTGTGTGTGTGTGTGTGCGTGTGTATGTGTGTGAGTGGGTATGCGTGTGTGCGTGTATGTGTGCATGTGTGTGTCTGTGTGTGTAAAGCTACTTTGAAGTCGTAGATTGCCCCTTCGCTATCATCGCCATCGGCAATGGGCACGTTCAAGGTTCAAGGTGTGTGTGTGTGTGTGTATGTGTGCCTGTCTGTGCGTGCAAGTGATTTTGAAATTGCCAAGGGAAATCATGGTACGCAAGCTCCACTACAGCCAATATAATTATAACATGAAAACCCTACACACCATCCTCAAATCAAGTCGTCTCTTCGCTGCAAATTACCAATGTTTCAATCAAAATTCAGTTCAAGCAAATCCTACCAAATACGGATTGAAATAAGGTTACTCACCTGTGCCACTGTGTTGCCAATATCGACTGCACTTGTGCTGTACTTAAGACCCCTGGCTACTTTCACAGCCTGAAGGGCAGATTATACACACATACACACACACCGAAACCCACAAACTCACTTTGTGCATGCAATGTATGTCATTCTCTGTAACGCACAAGCAAGAGCTGAGCAAACTACCATACATACTTAACTTCATCCAATACAGGACATGATTGATATGCCTTGCCTCCAGATGCATGCATACACACATACGCACACATGCACACGCATGCACACACACACACACACACACACACACACACACACACACACACACACACACACACACACACTCCACCCCTACCCCGGACCTGCCCAGATCCAACCAAGCTGCTCAACGTACGCTCAACTACTCACCTTGTCAAGGTTCACCGCCTTGTCCACCATCTGAAGTGCTTTGTACTCTGCCACTTCAAACCACACCACGACCACTGGCTGAAACCACTCCGCGTAGTGCTGCAGCTCCATTGTTGCTCTGTCTCTGTATGCAGTATGACAAGAAGCCGGTACAATGATAGTGCACGGGGCGTGCTTTTAGTGTGTGTGTGTGTGTGTGTGTGTGTGTGTGTGTGTGTGTGTGTGTGTGTGTGTGTGTGTGTGTGTGTGTGTGTGTGTGTGTGAGAGAGAGAGAGAGAGAGAGAGAGAGAGAGAGAGAGAGAGAGAGAGAGAGAGAGAGAGAGAGAGAGAGAGAGAGAGAGACAGACAGACAGACTAAACATAGACAAAAGCACACTCTACACACAAAGAGCACTAACTTCTCCTCGAGCATGTTGAAGTACTTGAGCAGCTGTCGAACGGTCACGAAGAGTTTGAACATGGTTGAGCAGAGCTCTATACCAGCATCACCCGCTGACGACCACGTCTTCAGGTCTTCCATCAGCAGTTGGAGGGTAGACTCAACATTACTGCACATCTGTGTCGCAAATACATCAAAGCATCCAGGGCTCAGGTTTAGCCAAAACTTCAAAAGGCGACGCTGAGACTATAACTGTAACATTCAACTCAAGTATGTATGGCTATATCCTACTGTTGGTCGTCTATTTTCTGTCAGTCACGACATTCCACTGATGAATGTGACAAGAAAACGTTCTGGAACCAAACGAGTCCCAATTCGTTTTGTGACAGGAGCGCGGGTATCATTTTATTTATACTTTTTTTCTCTTAAAGTAGCTATTAGTTTTAGCAAGAGTGCATAAACAAGAGTATGCAACTGTGGTTATGGGTCAGTGCGCGGCGCGCTGCCTTCATTATGTAATTAGCCTTCATCACGCTCTGAAAGCATGCATTCAAACTCACAATTACTCGTACGAGCCCATCCGGTTTTGCTCGATTCGTTCCAGTACCTACGCGATCTCTAAATCTTGGCGCGTGAACTCCAGTTCCGTGCAAAAGTTCATTTCAAACCAGAGGGAAAGTGCGGTGTTTGATTTTCCGCAGTGCGCGGGCTGCAGGTGAATGAGGTAATGAAGGCAGCGCGCCGCGCATCTGGCCCATAGAAAAGAGATCACAGTTGCATACTCTTGTTTATGGACTCTTGGTTTTAGTCATTCGACTTTCCCGGCGTCCGTTATGACGTTAGTCCCACCAGCACCCTGCTCGAATCAAAGGAGGCATGAGCAACGAACAAGCAATCCAAAGCATGAATGATCATCCTGTTATATCAGCAACAAAACACACCCAGCACACATTTCGACCTGCACAGAGAGACGCGCGTGCGCCGGTGCCCTTCAAGGGGGGGGGGGGTTCCGGGGGGCCTCCCCCGGGAACAATTTCAAAAAATGAAGCAAAATCCTGCATTTTGAGCGAAAAAAGGGGGGGGGAGTTCCGGGCACCCAGGAACCCGTACGGGGCACGCGCCTGCCCAGCACACATTTCGACCTGTATAGAGGGACTGCCATTCCTGTCTTTAGTAGACACCGTCATGTCGCACCATATGCCATATTTCCACACATACATACATTTGCCGTGCGTGCAGGGAACACCTGTCCGCAGAGACCGGTTACCCCAGATCCCGTACCATGCTTCCGTGTACATTCGACCTGTGAAGAGGGACCACCTGCCCATAGAAACCTCCCTCAAACTACACACCAGATATTTCCACATACTGTACTAGTGTATTCGACCTGTGCAGAGGGACCACCTGTCTTTCGAGACCACCTGTCTTTCGAGACTACACAGTGTAGTGTTCCCAGCACCATGACTGGCGTATACAGCATGGATTTGACTGCATCATTGCACTTAGAGCAGGCGTGATCACACACACACACACACACACATACACACACAAACACTGAACGGCTTGCTCACCCGTGAGTCCAGCGTCTTGAACACATCAGAGAAGTAGCAGATGCCCGACCTGGACAGACAAACACGCATGCACGCACGAAACCCAATACAAACACATACACACACAAATCTTAGAAGAATGCATGCAAGCCTAGCCGCTGTCAGTGGGTTTTCCAGCTCGTGTTCTCCATAATCAGGAGGGTGCCTTGTTCTCCACTCAAACCGAACAAATCACTGGCTACTCGACAGAGTGTAACAAGGAAAATTTTCTAACACAAGGAAACTTGTTGAGCATGGCATGTGAATGCTACAAGCAGGCCCAGTCTGATCTGAATCAGGCTGAACGAACTTACCGACTGGAGAGAATACGTTCAGAGGTGCAGAGTCCCACGTGAAGATGACAAAACAGTGCACCGGTACG
>NC_088643.1:17602427-17607427 GCF_964019385.1 Sycon ciliatum | reverse complement strand
GTATCATGTTATCCTTTCACCCATTCACGGCATAGTCCTTCCTCTGCCTGTCGCCATGTATAGACGGTACGTGACCTCTCACTACCCCCGTGCTACGCACGATACCATGCTCTGCTGGGCAAGGCCTCCCTGACTCTTCACTATATCTACACTCATCTGTCTGTAAAATAAAGGACTTCCTTATGTCAGTACATGACACAACATGGTGTCAGAAGTTAGTCAACCAGGTCTACACTTCGAGTAGAAATGGCCAAGTTCGCGCCGCCTGCAGACTTTGATTTCTCCATTCCAGATGCCTGGCCGGCTTGGAAACGCCGGTTTGCGAGATATCGCCTCGCCTCAGAGCTCAACGCGAAAGACGAGAAAGTGCAAATCTCTACGTTGCTCTACTCGCTGGGCCCAGAGGCCGAAACTGTCTTCGATCAACTGGTATTCGACACCGTTGGAGACGAGGACAAGTATGACAAGGTCATGACGAAGCTGGATGCTTACTTTACGCCAGCATTGAACGTGTTTCACCAGAGGACCATTTTCGAACAGTGTGTCCATCTTCCAGGAGAGTCCGTGGAAGAATTTGTTCGGAAACTTCACGCAGCAGCGAAGTTCTGTGACTTTGGTGACCAGAAGGACAACAGAATTCGAGATCGCCTCGTGGCTCACATTCTGGATCGTCAAGTCGCCAAGGAGCTGCAGCTGATTGAGCCCGCAAAACTCACCCTCACGGACGCAGTTCTCAGGGCCAGGCAGGCCGAGAAAATTTCCGGAGACGTTGCAGCGCAAGCCGCCAGGCCGCAGGTCAATGCTGCATCCCGCTTTGGAGGAAAGCAGCAAGATGCAAGGAGTCGCCGCCAGCGCAGCGGCGTTCCGTCGAAGCCTGCACCAACGCCGTCCACGCAGAGGAAGAGCGGCACTGCAGCTTCAACATGTCCGTGGTGTGGCCACGCTGGTTCGCACAAGAGTAACCGTTCTGCGTGTCCTGCGTTTGGTCGCAAGTGTAATTCATGCGGCAAGCAGGGCCACTTCGCCGCCGTCTGTCTTTACACTCCAGCAACCACGCGTGGTGCCAGAGCTGTCGAAGATGAATTGCTCGCGTC
This sequence comes from Sycon ciliatum, assembly GCF_964019385.1. Classification (NCBI taxonomy): domain Eukaryota; kingdom Metazoa; phylum Porifera; class Calcarea; order Leucosolenida; family Sycettidae; genus Sycon; species Sycon ciliatum. Next base: position 17,606,333 of record NC_088643.1, on the reverse strand, counting down.
CCCGTCGCCATTCATGGGTGGTGTTGCAGAGCTGTCATCCAACGCCAGTCCTTCCCAGTCCACCGACGCCTGGTCAGTAAGTCTGCCTGTTTGCTCGACAAATTTGATATTCAAGATCGACACAGGTGCAGATGTATCATGTATCACGCACTCCACGTATCAGAATCTCGTACAACGCCCTGTACTCACACCATCCACTACCAAACTCCTTGGTCCATCTGGTGCACCTCTATCCATCAAGGGTCAGTTCACTGCAGACACCATGCACAAGAGTGAACTGTTCTCTATGGAGATCGTAGTTATCGATGGTCCTGGATCTACCAACCTGTTGAGTCGCAGAGACTGCCTCCGACTTCGCCTGATCCAGCGTTTAGATGCAGCAGAATCGTGTACCAGCAAGCCAGCACAGCCCATCGGTTGTATGGTTGGGCCCCCAGCTGATATCAAGCTCGTGGACGACGCCACGCCGTACCACTGTGGTGTTGCCCGCCGTGTGCCTCTGCCTCTACAGGACAAGGTCACAGAAGAGCTCGCACGTATGGAGGAAATGGGCATCATCGTCCGGGAAACGGGTCCCTCTGACTGGTGCTCTCCTATGGTGCCGGTTCGTAAACCAAATGGTCGCGTACGGATCTGCGTAGACCTAAAGAAGCTGAACGGCAACGTGAAGCGCGAGCACTTCCCTCTTCCGACAGTTGAGGACACACTGGCTAGGCTCGCCGGATCTACTGTCTTTTCCACGCTGGATGCCAACAGCGGCTTCTGGCAAGTGCCTCTCACGGAGTCTGCATCCAAGCTGACCACGTTCATCACGCCTGTGGGTCGGTTCCGATTCCTCCGGATGCCATTCGGTATAACCTCTGCACCGGAAATCTTCCAGCGACGCCTGCAGGACTTCCTCTCCCACGTCAAAGGTTCCGAGGTATTCATGGACGACGTTCTGGTCCACGCCGCTAACGAAGCTGAACACGACCACCGGCTGGACACAACGCGCCAGGTCCTTGCCGACGCAGGCATCACTCTGAACCCCGACAAATGCCACCTCAAGCAGTCATCAGTCAAGTACCTGGGACACATCGTCAGCGGGTCCGGTGTGAAGCCCGACCCCAGCAAAGTCTCCGCCATTGACGACCTCAAGGAGCCTACGAATGTTCCTGAGCTTCGCCGTGCCTTAGGTCTCTTCACCTACGTCGCCAGATTCATCCCGGAATTGGCTACGATCTCAGCGCCCCTCCGTCAGCTCCTGCACACCGACACTGATTGGTTCTGGGACTCCCCGCAGCAGGACGCGTTCCGTCGGCTGAAAGAGCTCGTCGTTTCAGCCCCGTGCTTAGTGCACTATGACCCCAAGCGTCCCATCATGGTCAGTGCCGATGCCAGCAGCTATGGCATTGGTGGTGTTCTGCTCCAGAAGCACGATGGCGACTGGCGCCCAGTAGCCTACGCCTCCCGTTCCCTGACCAAGACGGAACAAGGCTACGCGCAGATCGAAAAGGAATGCCTCGCAGCGGTGTGGACGTGCGAGAGGTTAGACCAGTACCTCTTCGGCGCTCCCAGGTTCATCGTGCAGACGGACCACAAGCCGCTAGTGCCACTGATCAACACCAGAGACCTGGACAAGGTTCCCATCCGATGCCAACGAATGCTGCTCCGCTTCCTCCGGTACGAAGTCCAAGCCATACACGTTCCCGGCAAGGATCTGGTGGTGGCTGACACGCTTTCACGAGCGCCAGCATCGGCATCAGTTGACAACGTTCTGCAAGACGACATCGGCATGGTTTTATCAACCACTGCCGAAGATCTCACAAGTCCATCCGTTCTCGCCGACCTAGCCAAGGCTACGTCTGAAGATCCCGTGTTATCCAGTGTGATGCGCTACGTCATCCATGGCTGGCCTGCTACCGTCCCTGACGACATCAAGCCGTTCCATCGTGAGCGAGGCCAGTTGTCTCACATGCAAGGTGTATTGTGCCACGGCTTTCGCCTGGTTGTTCCGTCCGTGCTACAGCCTGAGATCCTCCAGAAGCTGCACGATGGTCACCAAGGTGTCACGAAGAGTAAAGCCCGTGCCCGCTTCTCGTCATGGTGGCCAGGTATCTCTGCCGACATCGAGGCGTACGTCGCCAAGTGCACTACCTGTATCAAGCAGCGTCATCAGTCTCCAGAGCCTCTTCAGACAACTCCGTTCCCCGAGCGTCCGTGGCAGCGTATCGCATCGGATCTCTGTGATGTCGACGGCCGCCAGTACCTGATTACTGTCGACTATTTCTCCCGTTACATTGATGTCGCTTGTCTCTCATCGACTACGTCACGGGCCGTCATTACTCATCTGAAGAGCATATTTGCTGCCCACGGTTATCCGGACATCTTCGTCAGCGATAACGGGCCACAGTTCGCTTCCGACGCCTTTGCACAGTTTATGTCGTCGTGCAACATCACGCATCGGACCAGCAGCCCGAAGCATCCTCAAAGCAACGGCGAAGCAGAACGCGCCGTGCAGACTGCCAAACGACTCATCCGTGCGCCAGGTGATCTACAGCAGTCCCTCCTAGCGTATCGCTCCACACCCCTGGCCAATGGCTATTCGCCCGCCGAACTATTGTACGGCCGCAGGCTCCGCACCAATCTTCCGTGCCCACCTGATCTCCTGCAACCCTCCTGGCCAGACATCACTGCTCTCCGGGCCAAGGAGCAGGAGGCTAAGCATCGGCAAGAAGATCACTTCGATCAACGCTTCGCAGCAAAGTCGCTCTCCCCTCTGCCACTGGGAGCGAAAGTGTGGGTCGACGACAAGCGCGAGGGTACAGTGGTTGAGCAACTCACCGATCGCTCCTACAACATCGCCACCTCATCCGGTCTTCTGCGCCGAAACCGTCGTGCAGTGAAGTTGCTCCAGCCAGTGACTCCTCCCGGACCGGTGCCAGCAGTACCACCGGCCGCGCTAGTCCCGCAACAACAGCCTGTGCCTACGTCACAGCCAACTCTCCGTGCTCGCAACAACATCCAGCCACCGCAGAGATTGATCGCTACCATATAACTCTCTCTGGCTTCATGCTATTGCTATTGCTCTCCCGCACATTGCATAGTTCTGTTCTATGTGCCCGGCTATGTACAACCCGTACATGTATCTGTCTTGCCTTTGCTCCATAACAGTTTTTTTCCCAGCTGTTGTGTTTTTTTCTCTCTTCAATTTTTTTTCAAAAAGGGGGAGATGTCCTATCCTGTATCATGTTATCCTTTCACCCATTCACGGCATAGTCCTTCCTCTGCCTGTCGCCATGTATAGACGGTACGTGACCTCTCACTACCCCCGTGCTACGCACGATACCATGCTCTGCTGGGCAAGGCCTCCCTGACTCTTCACTATATCTACACTCATCTGTCTGTAAAATAAAGGACTTCCTTATATCAGTACATGACACAACACTGCCATTCAGCCGAGGACTTCTCTAAGTATTAGTACTTATTATAATAAGGAACCAACCTCAACACATGCCGCAGTTGCTGCAAAGAGCCGGGCCGAGCCGACGAGAACACCTGGCGAAGCCTGCTGAGCAGGCCCAGACAATGCTTGCGCAGCGCTTGGAAGTCGGCCAGCAGTCGACTGATCTAATGGGAGAGACAGATTGTAACGGGCAAAAGGACATGTTGAAGAAGAAGAAGAAAGGTGACAAGACTACAAATGCCACAGCTGCAAGATGGTGTTTACATGTACAGTGAGCTGATCCAGATTTGGAGTCATGCTGGAAATAGACAAATACGAATTTTGTGGGTTTTTCAACCCAGCTCTTCATATTCATACCGCCGTGGCTGAAAGCCAGGCACCACGCACAACAGTCATGCTAACCTGATCTTTGCGAAGAGAGGCGCTCTTCGTGGGATTCTTCCACAAGTAGATGATGCTAG
>NC_088643.1:17339372-17602227 GCF_964019385.1 Sycon ciliatum | reverse complement strand
GACGACCACTGATTGATTCGAACTTAGAAGTTGCGATTGATTGGTTCTTCAAATGAACGAATTCGATGAACATGCAGTGTGAAATGTGAGGCAATTCGAGAGGCAATTGGTTCACATTCATTGAAGCAGGCACACACACACACTCACGAGCACACACACGAGCACACACATATACACGCACACGAGCACACACAACATGCGCACACTCACATTAATACAACATTGATATCGCTCATGCTGTGCTGTATGCGATACTGGCAGAGGAGCGTCAAGGCGTGGACGTTGGTGAGTTGATAGTTCCACAGGCGACGCTGACGCTCCTAACAGACAGCAGAGGAGAGAGGTAACAAGCAATCAGTACAAATTGTAACATTACACAGTGATACCTGTCTAAGACGACCGCTGAAGGGACTTCCAAAACCTGGTCCCTGTTACCAAGTGGTCTCCTTATCCAGGGTCATTCGGGGTTATGTACTCTTGCCGATGTTTACAGAAGCTCAGCAAGAAGGCATTTTGAGATGCAGCGGAGAAGACAAGCACTGGTATGGGCGCACAAGAAAGACACGTGTTCTTACCGCTATTGAGTGGTGCTCAGCGAGGATGCATTGCTTCATCAGGTAGAAGTAGACAATGTACGGATGCCAGCCGGGGTTCAGCGGCACCACGGTCTGAACAGACAACATGCACACAGTTTGTTTTATTCGTTGCCATTTTCAATAACAGTTTTTCAATAACCCTTCACATTTCAAAAAAATAGGTACAATCACTCATGAGGTCTTACCTCATCCACCACCTTCAACACCCTCAAAAATCATCTTTACCATCAAAACCGGGTGACCGGATAATTTTACCCCAAAAATAGGGTACAGTCAGACCTCGCTTATCCGGTCCTGTTTTATCCGGATCCCTTGCCATCCGGAAGAAAATCGTTGGTTACCGATTTACAGCATATGCCATGCATACATACAGTATGCGTGCTCGATTATCCGGTTCCCTCGCCTATCCGGAAATTTTTGTGGAAAACGGATGTGTAGCGGTAGCTACTTAGAGTAGTTTCACCTGACTGTTTATTGCAAAAGGGGGAACATTATCGGACACGGAAAAGCACAACTAACTGTGAGGAGAGCAGAAAACGAAGAGTACTCTACACAGGAATCACTGTGTAGAGAAGACAGAGAGCGGAATAGACTACGGCGCTGCGTGCACACAACAGCCACCGGAAGCAGCGTGCCCAGTACGGGATGCCATGTATAGATGGAGCCCGAGGGCAGTGCACTCAGACATGAATACGCACGCGCACCCGAGTACTGCATTCAGTGCATGCGGGGACTGTGCCATAGAAGGGGAAGGGTTAGTGATGCGCAGCCAGCAAGTACAGCGGTACATGGATGCATGAGTCTATGGTACAGCAGGCAGGGTGCGGTTCTTACACACGTACGCACGTTAGATCAATGCGAGTGAGTGTAGGGAGTAGGAAGGAGAAACCAGGAGACAGACAATGCTATGCCTAGGGATAGAGTTCGGTCATGATGCTACTCATTACACTACAGGATGTGTGCGGTTAAGTGAGGTCCGACTGTACTATCAATAATTCCCTCTTTAATCCAGCACTTTATAAACCAGCACCCTCTATAAAGTGGCATTCGCCCCGTGCTTCACACAGCCGAACATGTACATGCGCACACATGCAAACCCACACGCATGAACAGACACATGATCACTATAAACCAGAAACAAAGTGCCTCTTCCCAAGGCCAATTCAACGCAATTCACAAGATCGCCATTCTTCCAGGGCTACTGTGCGTGGCTACAACTTCCCGACTCAGTGAAGACTTCTGCATCGTTGAAAGAATTTAAAATGAATCTGAGGGCCTGCTGATGACTGAGTGCACCATTATAATTAAAAAAAACTAATCAATATAGCTTTTCGGCTGTTTCCTTTTCATGTATATAATCTTCTCCTTCTTTTACCATGGTTGGCTATCACCCACATCTTCCCGTTTTGGCTGCCATCGGAAGCCATAAGATGTTGATAAAATAAATAACCTCAAACTAGTGAAGAAAATAAATAAATCTAGTCACATGACAAAGATGTGACATAATCGGTTGTGGCGACAAACGCGATTAGGCCGGCTGCAGGGACGCCGTAATGTCGCACTCGCCCCAGCACCATTCAAACAGTTCCCTTTGGCAGTTCACGGCACGAACTTCAACAAAGCCCCGTGAATGCGTACTAGGGGAAGGCTAGACAGCATGTCTCTAGACATCAATAGGCATCGTATGAAAAGCCAGTCAATAGCACTAAAGAGCGAAAGCCTTTGTCACGGTTCGGTTTCACTCGCGCACCGGGCCCGAGCTGCCAGCGCAAACAAATGCCGGGCGCGAGCTGGCAGCACGAACAAACACCGTACTCACACGAGACCGCTGGGCCAACGGATGGCCACAGCCATCAAAAACAGGAACAAACCCATCCACGGCTCTTTCTCTTGCTAGCTGTGCTGCTGCGTGCATCCAACTGTTTTGCAATTTCTCCCTCCCACCCACGCCTCTTGATCTGTCCTAGCTCACTATTCTGGACAAATATTAATTCAATTGCAATGAAGCGCCGGGGGCCGGCGGGGGCATTCGGCGGCTTGGTCTGATTCCTAGCTTGTTGGTAACCGGCTTGAGGTTTCCAAGGTTGCTATGACAACGTGCAGTCATGCGCAGGGCCACCCAACATGCGTTGGGGGCCCAGGAAAGACAGAAACGCGTTGCTAGGCAACAGCAAAAGCGCTCAGCGAGTATCACGCTACTCATGCAGCACGCACGCTGGCTTAGGGTATCACGCTACCCTTGCGCTGCGGGGTACCACATTGCCCCTCGCTGGAATCAGACCCGCGCCCCGGATACCTTGCGCTGGCCTCCTGACGGCCAAACTCAACCAACTTGCGCGCTGTGACTGGGGTTGTGCATGCCTTAGCAACATAATGTGGCCCAGGTCGGCAGACTTTCAATTAGCCAAGCGAGCTACTCAGGCCAGGGCGCATGATCACTATTCGCAGCACTTATCGTCCATGCAGCAGTCGGGTTAACACTCCATAATTATACGGGCACTCACCTGCTTGGCGCAGAACTCCAGTCTCAGATTCATCTGGCCAGCTTTCAGCTCACCGTGTCGGTCCTCCAGATCGTACCAGCTCTCGATGCCTTCTTGCGGGATTTCCTGGGTCGAGCAAGCACACGCCGTGCACACACACACATACACACACACACACATGTACACACACGTACGCACAAGAGAAAAGGGTTAACCCGGCTCAGGAACGAACACACGTTCCCCTGCAATACATGTACAACGCAGCAGTTCATCGCGCAATAGAATTCAACACATCATAAGGGGCTATCAGGCATTATCGATAACTTTCACGAAACGAAAAAGTTTATTTAGGACCCTCCCCCACCCACCCACCCACCCCCCCTAAACGAAAAATAGATTGACTTGGACAGCAAGAATGCCTTGATGTCTCACATATCAATATTTTTCAAAACGAAACTCCCCTTGACCCACCCACCCATATATGAAACTTTTTCTCCTCGTGTAAAACATCAATAATTATGGACGGCCCCTAAGGTACCACCATGCCTCATACAACAGCAGATGCTGAGCAGTCCAAAGGAATACGCCTTCAATGAAGCCACTGTCCTCCTTGCCCCCCCCCCCTCGAATACTTGAGAGGATAAAGAGTTCCGACGTTCACCTTGAAACCGATAGGAATTTATAGAGCCGGTATTTGGGGATGAAAATAGTTACTAGCACTTACTTCAAGCGGAAATAGGAACCGGCCCATAAAGTCGTCGCTGGATTTCGAACGTGCAATGTCTGCCAGGTCCTTCACCCACCTGAGGACAAGACCAAACAGAAGATACACGGCAGGACACTAAACCCATTGTTCAAAACAAGACACCGGTTCAGTACCCTGATCAGAGAACAAGAGAGAAGAGAGAGAGAGAGAGAGAGAGAGAGAGAGAGAGAGAGAGAGAGAGAGAGAGAGAGGAGAGAGAGTGTGTGTGTGTGTGTGTGTGTGTGTGTGGCGCGAGCGCGCGCGCGTGTGCGTGCAAGAATTGTATTCAGGAAGAGGAACTAACAGTACTCAACAAACACGGCTCGAAGCAAAGGAATTTGTGCAACATCAACAGAAACAGCACACACTGTGAATTTCTGGGACAGACAGTCACTTGCAGACAAAACAAACTACAACAAGCTAAATAATTCCAGCAGAGGCACAGACAGACAGACAGACACACACACACACACCATGAGAGGTTCTTACCGCTTGGCGCCCCGTACTCCACTGATCTTCGCTACACTCTTCACCGTATCCCCCAGTGTATTCTCGTCATCATAATCCCTGCGCACGACGAGCAGCACATGTACCAACATACACTCACGGGTCACGACCAAACCTAGCCGAGTACAGTACTGTCGGTCGTCGAGGAACTGGGGGGTCAGCCTCCTAGCCTAGACCGTTCTTATTTTCATGTGCTACAGTCTATTGTTGTATGCACAGTTGAGTCTCCGTGTATACATTGGTATGCTGTGCTTGGTGAAATTCTAGCCTGGCCGTTCTTTCAGGGCCCGACAGTACTGCACGGCAATACTTTGGCATACCGTGCAGTGGACGTAGCATACAGTGAATCCGGTCGAAGGCAACCGTTCAAGGGACCTAACGCTTTCTTCTATCATACGCATGGCAGTAACGCCTACTAGTACTGAGAGTCTCACTGTGCAACAGAACTGCCCCAGGCAATCCCCCAGTCCCTACGTTGAAGCAGCTCTGAAGGACCTCTAACCCAGGGTGCTCTAAGACTGCTCGGCCAGTTCATTTGACCGTGTAGATAATAATGGCTGACAGACTTCAAGTGACTTGTGGCTTGCTGGACCTGACCTCATGGAACGTATACCGTTACTAAACCTGTACATGTAGCGTAGTGCTTGTCGCAGCATTGTCTCTCTCCGCACTGTCTCTCTCCGCACTGTCTCTCTCTCATCTGAAAGAGTGCAGAAATCAAGTTAGACTGCACTAACGTGATGCTTCAAGCCTAACAAGGCCGCTGGCGGTACGGACAGTCTCCTAACATGAATGCCCGCACTGAAGCTGAACGCGAGTGGACTTTCCAGCACAGCAGCAGAGCAAGACGTTATTTGTTTCGTCATTGCTCCATGCCTCACCATAAATCTAGCTGGAGATAACGATTCCTGACCGATGTGAGAGTCCTACAGAAGCAAGCATAAGCATACGCACACACATGAGTGCACGCGAGCAAGCAAGCAAGCGCGCAAGCGCGCACACACACACACACACACACACACACAGTAAAGCCGGTCATTTGAACGCCTTGCTCAAATTGTCATGCTTCTGTTCAAATTGTGCGGGTCAGAACAACTTCAAGGCACACAAAACTGAATTGCACTCTTCCATGCGAACAGCACAATCCAACCTCAACGTATACCACATTTTACCGGTTACAAGTCAACCTTACAGTTCATTGCCTGCTTTGGGTTCTCCTGGTATTTAATGTGGAATAACAAACAGGCAGTGTTGCCTTACTACATTTACGTTCTACAGTTACCTACAGTGACCGAGCTCGGGCTACGCACGCGGGCACGCAATCAGCCATCATGCACAGCGCACCGCGTGCGTATTATAGTCCATACACGTCGCCACGTGCCTAGTTTGCTTCACACAGCCACTTACGCAACAACTGCGCAAGGCCACAGGTTGCCCGTATGTTGCATGCAAAATGTACTCTGAATGCAGGCTTCAGAAAAAAAGTCGTCTAGGTTTTATATGATTTTGTACTGGATGTTGTTCTATGTACGTAGTCTGCAGAGCCCTAAAGAAGGAAAGGAGATGCAAGTACTGTACAACATGTAATTTTAGGTGTACATGTATTAACATGTCGGTGTCAGTCACCTGCCAAGTTTCAGGTGTAATGTAGAATTAGGCGATCAGCATTCCCATTTAACATACCGTGTACACTGTACAGTCAACTTCGCTAATAACGACTGCGGATATAACGACAATTCGCGAATAACGACAGAATTTCCATGCCCAGAGCAAAGTCCCATCCAACTGGAATACATACAATGAGACTTCGGGTATAACGACACTTCGCGAATAAGGACACTTTTCTGATTCCCCGCCGAGTGTCGTTATAAGCAAAGTTGACTGTATACTCTAGCAAAGCACCTTACAGTTCATATTCTTCGTCCCAGACGGGATTCAGCGTGGCGTTTTGTACCGACGTCTCGACGAGCTGAGCGGCCAGCCGATCAACTTTCTTCATTTTGCCTTTCCGCCGCGCATCCTCCAAGTCAGTCGGCGTCAGGTGAACGATACCCATGATTGCAAACGGGTCGCTGAAGCCTGGAGCATGATGTAGTACAGTCCGCAGTGCAAAGTAAACGGAAATGAGTGCACTTAAAACACACCACAATAACCCACTAGACCTCCAAAAACACACACACGTGAAAGTACATAGCAGCGGCGTCGTACACGCTACGGTCACTGCGGTTAAGAGCCGGACTTCCGTTCAACTTATAACGGTGTCACTATTATTTTGCCTCGGGTGCCCCCGCGAATCAGTAAAAATGCACTGATTCGGGGTGTAAACTTCGGAAACTCTCAGCGGGGGCCACCCCGACCCCACAAGCCAACTGTCTTCACATGGCTGACTATACTATCCTAAGACAAACCTGCGGATATTACAAATTCTTCACCGCAATAGCATTTACACACAGCACTCTATTGCCAGACCAAGCAGCAGCGGATAAGTGACATCTGCCGTCAGCGACGGCTGCTTCGGTTCGGACACGTTATCCGAGAGGGACCGGAGGCATCGTCATACCAAGCCATGGGCATGGCCTTCGACATTGAAGATATTAAAAAAGCCACGCGGACATCCACCAACCAGACGGACCGACATTATAAAGCGAGACCTGAAGAAGCCAACATCACTGTCCCCGAAGCCTTTGTCTTAGCCGAAAACAGACACGAATGCAATCGTTCCACTCACAGATGCGTAGAGCTCAGTTCTGAGTAGTATGCGAGCTGCTCTAATTATTAATTTTATTATTATTATTACAGCATTCGAAGCATTCACATCACGCACAAAGCACAACGATCTGAGACGGTTGCATTGTACACAACAAAGCTCACCATTCTCGTCCTTCGCCTTCAGGTCGCGACCCCGGTGCACTGTCGAACGCAAAGCAACACAAGACGAGACGAAGCAGAATTATACGAGTGATCGTTAACCACCACACGTGCAGAGATGGAAGTGTGCATAAGCTCGATGCATAAGGTCAAGAACAGTAGAGAAAAATAGTTTGGTCACTCAGAAAAAATCGACTTTGGGGATTTGTCAATCTGGCGGATTCTGGTGTTAGTTTCCATGGTAGCAGTGGACGGTTGGTACCAAGAGTACTGTAAACCGACCAATATTCGTATCACTAAATTTTTGCGATTTCTCAGAACCAGAGAGTTTACGATGGCAATTTTTGCGGAACACTGCGGCCACACACATACGTCCACTGTTGAAATTTGATTTCACGGTATGCTCTTCTCGCGAATTAGCAAACATTAATACGTTGCAAAACAGTAGGCAGTTTACATACAGTTCATGAATCCAAGACTTAGTGAGGTGCCCTTGACTAATAATACTTCAAGGTCCAGATAAGAGAGTAGAGGTGCGAGTATGATATCATTGCCTCGTCGCTTACCCGTCACCTTCAGAATTTTCCTGGGTCCCTAAGGGCACAGAAATCGATGATAAACATAATGACTGTGTCATGTGACGAAACACAGCCTGCAGTGTACTATGGCTGACACGGCCTGTACAGTTGCAGTACGGTGGGGTGGGGGACTGCCGTCTGCCACCTCGGCACACTGTAATAGGCATGTGCCAAGTTACTGAACACACATACACTATCAGTTTTACCATGCACTAATGCGCACATGCGCAAGCACACACACACACACACACACACACACATACACACACACGCGCACACACACACACACACACACGTGTGCGCACCCATGCAAGCACACGCTCGCTCGCACGCGCACACACACACACACACACCATGTACCATGTATCATGTATACGCCCGCCGCAAGAGAAACACGCACATCTGCAAATGTACTGGATGTGCACCCATAATAATAATAACAATTTCACGGTTCGCGTGAGACTCGGCGAGGAAGCCGATTTTTCCGCATCCGCCGTGGGAACGCCACCACCCTCTAGGATCAAGGCGCAGATGCAGTGCCTAAACGGTGGGAGGTGAGTAGATCAGACCCACCACCAAGTGGTCAAACACCAAAATTCCATTAGCTGCATCCATGTGCACCCATAGATTTTCTCTTTTTAGCAACGATAGCGGATCTGATTCTGATCGAAACAGATCAAGACAAGCGCTAGATAATCCACACAACTGGCGAAGCCATGTGAATCGACCCCCAATGCACACCTGGTCTACACCACACGGAGTACATCGGAATAGGACGGCCAAGACAGTTACCTATGCACACCCTACACTTGCTGGGATAACCAGTATAGACAGCACGCTGCTTTGATAAAAGTAGACACTAGATGCACTGGTACCTTGAAGTGAAATTGGAGTTAGTTACCAACCTGCCTCGGCAACTGGGTACTGGGAACCCAGGGCCAATAGACGTACCAACAACACACACACACACGCGCGCGCGCACACACACACTGAACACAGGCCCGGACACTACATGACTGATCATGTTGTTCACGTCGACTATCACAGCTCATTCGGCTCACCTCTTCGTTCTTCTCCATGCGCATGAAGTCTGCATGCCGCTCGGGACCAACGCTGAATGCAGACTGCGCAAACTCCAGCAAGTCTGTGCGCTCCACCTTCAGTTCGCCACTGACAAAGCCCATGCGATGCAAGACGACTTTGAGCGTGTCCCGATAGACCATGGCGAGCTGCAAACAGACCGGCAAAGCAGTTCAAAACAGGCCAAAATAGTGGAAATACTTCGAAGTTGAAGTACATGCACGATACAGGCCAAAGAATCCCAACCTCATAAATATAATAGCACGGACCACTATGCAGCCCTAGTGCACTACACATACTGTTCTGTGCACTCGAACGCGGCACTACGATATTACAGAGGTTTAGCATCGCGAATTTCGCGTTCGCGAACATTTTCGGTTCGCGAACTGGATTGCGAACTTTCGCATTTTTCGTTCGAAAAAGTAGTCAAAACACGAATCGCGGATTCATGTCAGGAGAGTCGTAAATTTACTACGCTGTACTGTCTGTATACGTACGCAATCAAGATTCCTGCATATGTACGACGTGTCAACGCCATGCATGTGTGAATTCTGTTTGGTAATCCTTCTCATAACGCGAACTCGTCACAAGGTTCGACTTCCCTTGGAGTGCGAACACGAACGCGAATTTCGTCACTGAGTTCGACTTTCCTTGCAGTGCGAACACGAACACGAATTTCGTCTTGCTAAACCTCCATATTCCTGAGGTTGGATTTCTCTGGCTAGAACTGTAGGTCAACAGCAAAAGGACATACACGTCTACACTAAATTAGGCATGGTGGATATGACAAGGAGAGCACACAACCCGGTCTCGCTGTAATGTAGCACTTCCAAGAACCATGCTGTTCTCGGAAAGAAAGAAAACTAGTGATGACTTCTTCAGTCTCTTAGACCTCAACGAATAATCGATCGGATAAAATCTAGGTTGACGGTTTGAAAATTCGAATATTCGACTTGAATGCATAAATTGAACGTTGCACTGTTGCAGACAACGTCAAAACTCTGCACGGTAGGCCGTGGAAGACTCTACTCTGACTCGAGTCTGAGCGTTTGTGACGTTGTGTGTTTGCTACATCAGGGGTGTAGCACCCGCTACAACTGGGACGGCCATGGCCGCACCACTTTTCGAAAAGTGTAGTCCGTCTGGAACGGGCAACACCGTAATAAAAAAATCGGGACCCATCAGACGCGACTCGGTATAAAAGATCTGGTTACGTTAGTGGACAGTTACAGTCCATTTCAAAACTATAGACGCGTACCTAGGCAAAAACCGTTATGCCAGCATCTATACCACATAAAATCTGTGATCACTTTGTGCATAAATTTTTCCAAATTGGGCGTCTGTTATCCAATCGTTTAGAAACTATTATGAGAGTAATTGTGTAGCGATCCTGAGCAATATTCCGAAAACTATTCTCAAAAAGTTCCAGCCAAATTTGAAATATTTCAAAAACCCTACGCGTCTATAGTTTTGAAATGGACTGTAGTCATAACTCGTAACATTTTGTCCTTCTCCTTTTTCACCCAGACCTTTGACTTTTGTTTGAGTTCGACTAAAAATTAGTAAAAAATGTTCCAATAGTACCCAGAACACAGGATTTTGTGTCTTTTTAAGTTTTTTTTACAAAATTTTCCCAGCAGGACCCCTGACCCCCCCCCCCCCCGCCCCGCCCCGTCCTTTCACTTCACAAGCCCCTCCTACGCTCCTCCCTGTACATGTACACTTCGTATTCGTTTCTTCTTTACTCTTGTATGTACTGGGATCAGTTTGTACCTTGCAGTAGTAGTTACTTGTACCGTAAAAGCAGAAATTTTCGGTGGTGTAATATTTTCGGTATTCTCCAAAATCGGCGGTTCGGTAGAGGGAAATTTTCGGTAAAACCCGTTTTCCAGGTAAGGCTGTGTTTACATGAGGCGGTTCAACCCGGGTTGAGTTCGACCCGGGTCAGATTTCAACCCGCCATGTGCACAAAATGAATGGCGCGTTTACATGACGCATTGCGCTTGACCCGGGTTGAAATTTCGCCCCGGGTTGATTTCAACCCTCCCCCCAAGGGGAGGGTTGAAATCAACCCGGGTCAAGAAAATCGTACAAACTTACTTTTGTGCGTATCTCGCGCCAGGTTTGAACAGCACTGCACATGCAAATTTCGCGCGAACGGATTCACGTGACCATACAGGACTCTAGAAGTGGACTTTTGGCGGCATATCAGTATTTGACCCGGGTCAACTGTCTTCATGTAAACGCTCACCTATTTTTTCTATCGTACAAACTTTCAACCCGGACTGAACTCGACCTGGGTTGAAATTTCTCATGTAAACACAGCCTAAGTGTACTAGTACTACATGTATACAGTATCGGTTGTACCGAAATTTTCGGTGCGTTTTATTTTCGGTAAAAATTGTCGGCACCGAATCGCGAAGTTACCGAAAATAAAACACCACCGAAAATTTCTGCTTTTACAGTAGTTTTTAGTTTATAGCTTGTAATTGTTGCGCTCTTGTATTCGTCACGTCGAGCTCCGTGTGGCAGAGTTTCGAGAAGGTAAATGGTGGCGAGCGAGTGAAATGTACCCTCTGCGATGCGTCGCTCAGATTCAATGGCTCGGCTACGAGTTCGATGCGTTCGCATCTTGAAAGGAAACATCCGACTACTTTGACAACCACGTCGAGCTCGAAGTAAGTGGAGATAACGAAGTCGGCTCAGTCAATGCAGCAGTTCCTGGGCAAGAAGACGATCTCCGTAGCTCGGACTTAGCACTAACCTGATTTTGGAGTGGCTGACTGGCTCGCTCCGACCCATGTCGATTGTTGCCGATAAGGAACTTGTTGAGTTGTTGATGTATATTGAACAACGTTCCGACACCGTATTCGTTAGTAACGTCAAGTCTTGCCTTTGAACGAAGGTATCGTCGCTGTTCGGAATCAGCACCATCCAGCCAGCCTGCTGTGAGAATCTGGCATCGGCGCTTGATCCTCACTTCAAGGACCTTGTGTTATTGGGCGAGGATGACCGTGAGGAGGCTCGCGATGAACTGAGGCGTAGAATGTCATGCGCTGACTCTGCCAGCAAGGAATCAGAGGAAGATGAAGAACCGCCAGCAAAGCGCCGATGCGCATCGGAGCCCAACCAGTCCATTCCGCCAGTGAGAAAGGAGCAGTCATTGCTAAGCTGCCTTGCTGGAAAGCACAAGTCCTACCATCCTGTATCTTCTAGCAACCCCAAGCAGCTCAGTGTACAGGAGCAGATTCAGCTGTACCTCGACCCGCCAGGTTGCGACATTGACTCAAGTCCACGGGATTGGTGGCGACCGAATGCTGCTTCGTTCCCAGCAGTTGCCAAACTGGCCAAGCGGATCATTTGTATGCCAGCGTCTTCGACGGAGTCCGAGCGCAACTTCTCCACCACTGGGATATTGACGGAACGGAGGAGGGCACGGCTCAGCAGCGATCATATCAACACACGATTCTCTTTCTCAACTAGAATCGCTCCCTCCTCCGTGAGTCTCAGTCTGAGCCCGGCACCACAGTCCCGAGCCTTCCAGACGTCTTCAGTATGCCAGACCTGGAAGATGTCACCCTGAGCAGCGATGAGGAGTGAGTGAGTGAGTGAGTGACGAGGAGTGAGACCAGATTCATTTTGCTTTCCTCTTTTGTTTCATTCTTCTTGTTCTTGTTTCTTCAAGTTACTGAAAGAGTTCTTGATAATTGTGAATAATGAATTTTCTTGTGGAATAGTAAAATAATCGTTCGTTCGCTTGAGTGGTGCTAGATTAATGTAAAACCGGAAGTCGAACGAGTCACAAAGTCGAACGTTTTAACGTCCAATTTTTTCCTTATTTGAAGAAACGTTATCGTGAACCCAGTTTGAAATGTCTGTGTAAAGATGCACATACATCGATGCATGTTCTTTCCGTTGTACAAACATTGTTAAACTCTCTGCACGTTATCATGCCAAAATTACAAAAAAGTTAAACTTTTTGGTCGTTAAACTTTCCGGTTTTACAGTATGTGTTGGTAAAATTCATGGTTCGTTACATCACTAAAGAAAATACGAGCGCACTGGACAGGTTTCAAACACGAGTGCAGAAGCCGGCCATCCACTGCGTGCAACTCAAACTTACCACCGAGTCGTCGAGATCGCACGGCACCTGAGGGATTGCCTTCCTGCTGGCCACTGGTGATGTGATGGCGGAGGTATTTCGCGATCCGCTCGGGTTCCTGCTCTTCACCGCATCATTACGCTGCACAGTACAAACGGGATACACACACACACACACACATACGTGTACACGCACACATGAACATGTACAATTAATTATACACACATACGGACTAGCCCCTGGTTCGAATCCTGGTGGTGACAGTCATTTGTCAGAGAGTGATAGAGGGTGAAAGAGGGAGAGAGAGTGTGTGTGCCTGTGCAATTGTTTCCCTGCTGCGATCAATTCGTCTCCATGGAAACAATTTGATACAAGGAGCAACAATATGGTAATTACAATACCTTCATTCATCGACCCTTTCCATGCTGGCCCCTCTTTCTTTCAATCAATGCACGGGAAACAGAAATTCTGCAAAAGGGTATGGATCGCGTACCAGCAATGAGCGTCCGACACGGCTGCTTTCGCTCTTTTCGATCTGCTCCCATTCTGTGAAGAGCGTGTTCTCCGTGCATGAGCTACCTTGACTGCAGGGCACACAACACATACATACATAGTACAATAAATATGAGTTTTTGCGAGCGCGCAAAAATAAGTTAACACAGAAGGCGCATGCGCCGCACCGGACACTTCACAGTTTGCTTCCTGCTCAGATTTGCATGGCTGACTGGTGACTCTCTTCAAAGTGTCCTAATGTGATGGCGCTTCTCCGACAAATGTTCTTCATCTGTGCGAAGGGCAACTTCATGATCACTGCACGCCACATTCCTGGCGTCACCAACGTGCGTGCTGATGCCTTATCCAGCCAGGAGCTCCTCCGGTTCCGCCACCTCCACCCGACAGCCAACCGGAACCCATCTGACCCAAGACGCCTTCCATCCCTTCCTGGGGAGACAACGTCAGCACCCTGTACCTCCTCGTGATGGAAGCCGGCCCATCTCTCAGCCGGTAAGCTGTAATACCCGAACTGAGATCTCTGAACACATTGACAGCTCTGCTGTCATTTTCTGTCCCGGCGCTCTGCTGTGCCCCAGCTTTCTTTCTTGCCCATTGCCTTATCACACTAGGCAACTATTGCGCAATCTCTGGTGTCGTAGTGGGAAAAGGATGCTTTATCAATTTGGGGAGTCAATCTCGCTCACCAGGCTCATCCTGCCAGTGCGGCTCACACAGCCCACCCGGCTCTCAAAAGATGCGACAGGGTCACTCACCTTGCCGCCAACATAAAGATGCGGCCAGGGTCACTCACCCTGCTGCCACTAAAAATAATACTCACTGCGAGCCTGGCAAACAGCGATTGACAAACCACTCCTATCCCCACAACATAATGCTCTCAATGCTGTGTAGTGTGCATGCAGGTGGGTGTGTTAAATGAATTTTTGCGAGCGCGCAAAAATAAGTTAACACAGAAGGTGCATGCGCCGCACCGGACACTTCACAGTTTGCTTCCTGCTCAGATTTGCATGGCTGACTGGTGACTCTCTTCAAAGCCCACCCTCCCATGCCCTCTGCTTCTTTTCTGCTGTGCTGCACCATGCTGAGGCACATCTTCACTTTCCTCTTGGTATCACAATAACCAACATTCAATATCACATCTCTTCAGTTTAATAACCGAATAAAGAGGGGAGTCAATCTCGCTCACCAGGCTCATCCTGCCAGTGCGGCTCACACAGCCCACCCGGCTCTCAAAAGATGCGACAGGGTCACTCACCTTGCCGCCAACATACAGATGCGGTCAGGGTCACTCACCCTGCTGCCACTAAAAATAATACTCACTGCGAGCCTGGCAAACAGCGATTGACAAACCACTCCTATCCCCACAACTCAATGCTCTCAATGCTGTGTAGTGTGCATGCAGATGGGTGTGTTAAACGTTGATCCCCGAGCTGTAGAGAGTGCTCGATGTCAAACACAGGGCTTAGAACATAGCAGACTCAGCGGAGGACGTTCAGGTTGGTTGTGACTCTGAGTTCATGCCGCTTGGCAATCATCAGACAAGTGAATGCCGAGACAAGTGAATGCTGAGTCTGCTATGTACCCAGTACAACACATGATTCAACTCCAACAGCGTGTCATGGCGTTATCATTTATCACGCCAGTGTAAACAAACCGCAAGCACGTAAAGTGGACATTTCCAGAAAAAGAACACACCACGTGAGAAGCCACTGAGAACCACATGCACTCCCGGCCTCGTAAATGGTCCTTTACAAAACCGGAAAAAGGTGGACTTTCAGGTGTTAAAGACAAGCCACACGTGCTCACGGTTACCAATGGCAACTGAACGGGGACGTAGCTGAGCTGGTCCCCCGTTTAGGGGGCGCACGGCCGCATATGTGTATGTGTAGGATGGCTGGTGTATGTCATTCATGGTCATTATGTGCATGCTGAACCTAGGTCGACATTTGGGAGCCCCCCCCCCAGTGGGCAACGCGCCTGCAAGCTCTGCACAGTGCTATACCTGGCTTCTGCAGCATGCTTGGTAGATGGAGCTCGGCGCCTGAGCATGTCACACAAACAACACAATGTAAACAAAAGCAACAGCAACAACAACAACGAACTGTCAGTGGACACACGTACATACAAGCAAGAGCATATCAGCGGCCAGAGTGTGCAACGCTATGCCCACAGCACATCAAAACTAGATCATTGCTTTCTGGTCAGTAAGGTACTCGTACGGTAAAGCACCGTTGACCCCCCCCCCCCCCCCCACGTCGTGTCCATTCCCAGCTGGTTTTTCGGCAGGGGGCGGGAAATAGATCAAGTCGTTCAAGTGCAGTACGATGTACAACACAGCAGAAGAGCAGACCTGGAATGCTGGATTGTGCACATGTTCATCCTGCACTGGCACGTATTGCGTACAGCAGCACCTACGTCGGTTCAAAATCGTATTTCGTTGTGTACGCCGACGTCACTTTACAGGCAGAAATTCAACAGGTGGCGGGAATTAGAGCGGGGGCGGGTCAACGGTACTTTACGGTGTTCGTACATACACCGTGAACACAGGCAGTACAGGAGTACGTTTCTCAACTGGTATAAGGACTTTTCGTGGACCAGACCAGGCTCAGATTCTAGTAGGCCACAACCGGAAGATGAAGATAAGGAAAGCTGATTACCGTAAAAGTCCGTAAATATGTAAGTACTTGCTTTCGAATTTAGTTGTCCCACCCGCACCAACTTTCGAGCGGGTACTAACTTTCGGGCAGGAACTAACTTTCGGACCAGACTTGTGTGTAGTGGAGAAGTCATTTTCCATGTAGATGTACGTGCTACATGCTGTGCGTGCGAACCGTACCGGTACGTATTTCGGGCAGTACTTCGAAGTATTTTTATCGGGCTGAACATGACTTCAACAGACAGAATCAAAAAGATGAAGGGGGGTATTTATTTCGGGCAGGCACTTATTTTACTCACTTTTACGGTAGCTTTTCGCACACGCATGCTCTTAAAGTGAAGTACCGTTGATCTGCCCCCGGGGCCCCCCTCCCCAGTCGAATTTCTACCTGTGAAGCGACTTCAGTGTACATGTACCGTAAAGTCGCGGATAAAAGCCGGGTTTGCATACAAGCACATCGCGGATAGAAGCCTGAAAATCAAACGGCTCAAATGCATTATAAGCCTGTCGCTCGTAGAAGCCTGGCTTCTATGCAAGCGCGGATCGGGTAGGTCAAGAGTGCATGCGCTATGTATGGTGCATAGTAAAACTGCCGCCATACCGGTAGTCAGTGGTAGATCTACGCGTGTCGCGCGTAGAAGCCTGGCTTCTATGTGTATACAAGCCTGGCAAAAATATCAGTGGTGCGTATAAGCATGGTTTGCATCAAAGCCTGATGCAGAAAGCGGCTTATGTGCTTATAAGCCCGGCTTTTATCCGCGATTTTACGGTATACGTCAAAATACGGCGCTGAACCGACGCATGCACAGCTGTACACAATACGTATATCAGTGTAGGGATGTCTGTGAATGAAAACGTGCACAATCCAGCACGGCGAGTCTAATCCGTCATGTCGCTGCACTTAGTACTGCATGCACTTGAAACACTTGATCTAATAAGCCCATTGCGCATTGCCAAATATGGAAGGTATGAGTAATGCATGTGAGTACGCTGGGATCAGCAATGCAGTGTTCAGCACCCCGCACGACCATGCCCAGGTGGCTGTGTGCACGTATGTGTGGGGTGTTTATGGTACAAATTACGTCATTGCGCAATGCCAATGGGCTTATTTCCGCCCCCTGGTGAAAAACCCAGGGGCGTAGCTCGTACATCTGTGGTGTGGTGACCACTGTAATACATGTAATTTTAGGTGCATTAAAATTTCGGTGCCAGGGACCTGCCAGGATTCAGGTGTAATCTAGAATTAGGCGACCAGCGTTTCCTTCACATACAGTGCATACTCTAGTGCCTTTTAGGTGTAATTTAAATTTAGGTGCCTGGTTTCTCTACCGAAATCACCAAAATTAAAAGTTACACCGGAATTTGCATGCTTTACAGTATGTGCCAGAGCACATCTGCGGTGTACCATGTGGTGACCATGTACCATCGGCAACTTCATAGGCGCCATTTTGTCTATTTTGACTATGTAGTAGCAAGAGTACATAACCCCCCCAGAGTGTGCAACACCGATCCAGCTCTGCATAGGGTCTTGGTCGAGCGGAATCGGATCTTCTGATGGCATGCGTACACTCCAAACCAGCACAAGGCCGGTCTCGAGGCAGGGCATCGTTGTTTTTGATCCGAGAGTACCCGCGACTCCCCGGGTTCCCGTCAGATGTGTACGGTATTATGACGCAAAGATCCGATTACGCTCGACCAAGACCCTATGCAGAGCTGGATCAGGCGTCGCACACTCTGGGAGGTTATGTACTCTTGATAGTACTGCATGCACTTGAAACACTTGATCTAATAAGCCCATTGCGCATTGCCAAATATGGAAGGTATGAGTAATGCATGTGAGTACGCTGGGATCAGCAATGCACTGTTCAACAGTCAACACCCCAGACGACCATGACCAGGTACTAGGTGGCTGTGTGCACGTGTGGGGTGTTTATGGTACAAATAATTATGTCATTGCGCAATTGGCTTATTTCCGCCCCCTGGTGAAAAACCCAGGGGCGTAGCTCGCACATCTGTCGTGTGGTAACTATGTGCCAGAGCACATCTGCGGTGCGATGACCATGTACCGTCGGCAACCTCATCGGCACCATTTTGTCTATTTGACTATGTACTAGTAGTGTGCATGACGGCCACTTGCTGGTGTGGTGACCGGATTGCGCTGACTACACGCGAGCTACGAGCCGGAAACCAGCCGGGAAGCACCGCAGCCTGCAGGACGGATCAACGGTACTTTACGGTACTGAGAATGTGTGAGTCCAGAGAGATGGATTTCGAAATATTTGGGGGTCCTAAACTTCATGATTCCCCAGATCAGGAAATCCCTTTTAGAAAATCATTCACTGGTTTGAGAAAATCCTTCAAATTTTGTATTATAATTATGATGCCAGGCTCAAATGGTTACTATTACTCAAACTGATGAATAAGTAATTCAAAAGTCAAACGCAAACACATTTTTCAAATAATTAATTGATAAAATTCCACTTTACCGGAGTGTTGGGCCACCACGGAACGGTCGCGACTTCGTACTTGGTTCTGCAAGCATCTCTACCAGCTAGTTATGCTCCTTCCTCGAGGAACGATAACTGACGACAATCAATTATTGAATGAATCAGACAACTCTTCTCAACTTCACTAAGGTGACATGATGCATACTCGGCAACTTCGTGGAAATTACTAATGCGTATCTCTCCGGGCGTCACACAACCTCCACTTCTTTGCTTCCGCAAGTCCAGCGAGCACGAACGTGAGACGATGGGTAGATCCAGTAAAGTCAATGTCGTGTATTGTGCTTCAACAAACTAGCTGTTACGTTCACAGTTTCGAAAGGACATGTGGAACACCCAAACAAAAGGACTGAAGAAAGTGATGCCTCCCTTTTTCGGTCTGAAGAACCTACGCGTTGTTGTACCCGCGCCCGCGAAGCTGTTGTACTCATCCAAAATTTGCGGTGAACCTGCAGTTGTTGGCCTGGTACATGCACTACACACCCCAAATGCGCAAACTCGTCCCTCTCCGGACCTAAAAAGGCGTGGTGATTGGAAAGGAGTCGTACCACCCGACCGGGCGTGTACTACTCCCAGCACATGGTGCACCGGTGGTTGGCTACATACGTATACAGGCAGCCGTCTACTCCGGGTTCACACTACACACATCTCTTGTGGGGATCCGGAGGGAGGGGAAGGAAGGACACAGCTTCGGTGACGTGTACATGTATACTGATCTTTGACGTGAAAGAAGTGTGTGCGTTGTCCATCGTGTACATGAAATTGTGTACATTATCAAACCCAATGATTGGGAGCCAGACAGGGCACGTCCGAAGTCACCAACACTAGATGTACCACCTGACCAAGATCAAAAAAAGAGTCCATGGGGTCATGCACTCTTGGCACTGTGCATGTGGGGCGCCGGCGAGTTCATACAATAAAAACCTAATACCCATATATGGCGTATGAACATTGCAATATTGAACAGTCATGACTATGACTAGACTATGTGTACCAAATGTACATGTACTCATACATAACTATTGCCAACAGCCCACAATTGCACAATATGCAATCCCAGTATAGTACTCGTACCCAGCTCCTACTTTTCGCTGGATAGATAAGACTTGCACACACGGAAAGGGGGGGGGGGGGTACAATGTACACCAGGGAGTTGCCCCGATTGTCAACACAAAGGACCTTCGCTATTCGTGTTCTTTACCATACGAACAACTAATCATTTATCCGAGCAGAGCCCGAGCTAGGGATCGATCGGTCATGTGATCACCTGGCCCGGTCCCTCTGCGCAGTTTGCGGCTGAGCTCCAGCTGTGTGTATTGCCAAGAGTGCGAGTACTCTTGGTATTACCAAGACTCAGTTGCCAAGAGTACATAGACAAGAGTGAGCAGCTCCGGACAAATCGTCCCACGGCATGACGGGTTTTCTACGAATCATGATGACGTAAACAAAACAAAAACTTTGCCATGGGAGCGATTTTCTGCAGAAGAGATGCACAGCCGCACACTCTGGTTTATGTACTCTTGGTATTACCAAGAGTACATAAACGGGCTTGACTTCGTTTTTGACGACGAATGTACGCGTGGAGGTCAAGTCCGGCGTGACGTCACTCGGTACTTCGGGACAATTTTGGGCACCTTCTTTTCAAGTTTTCACCCACTTCCAGTCATCGCAGAAAAAAAACGAATAACACCATCATGATCAGGAGCCAAAGAACTACGACATACCATCCTTGGCCGCTCACATGATCACATGCATAGGACCAGGGATTCGTAATTTTACGACTCCCTGCATAGGACCAGTCACATGCACCTCCGGCCGGTACACACACATACGCGGTACAGATACGAAACAAGGCGGTGAGGAGTCTGAGGACCCCGGCTACGCCAGACACCACTCGTATTGTGTAACGTCTTCTGCACGGCTTCGGGTACTGGAATTTGTAGTACATTGTACCGCATGCATACACATGGCTGGCTAGACCAGCACCTCCAGTTGTGTACACGTTTCTTCTCGGATTCTAATGTAGACAAGGTCAGATGATACGTGTACATAATGGTCACGCTAAAAACAAAGCTGTAAAGTGGTAAGAATGCTGAACTAGAAAAATGTGTCAGCTGTGTAATTCGCCAATGACCGACCAGCAGCCAGGCCAGAAGTCCATATCGACGCGTAAAAATCAGTACATAAAACGCTCTGTGAAGCAAAACCCGGCGAAACGGGCCAGGCTTTCCGCAGTGAATTTCACTCACCGTGAATTGCACGTTAATGTGAATAGTGCATCACATGCAAAGTTGCATGTGTGCGTGTACGTACACATGCACACGCACGTACCTAAAGTGCGAAGAGCCCTGCGGCGTGTGAGGAGCACAGGCTGCTAAAAGAAGTAGCATTGCTCAAACATGGAGCCGTTCTTTCCCGTGTACACTGGCTCGTAGTCGTAGAAGAGGTGCAGGGCAGCCGCCGCAGCATCGGTGTTCGCAGGAAAGCTGTGAGTACTGGCGCGCGCCTCGTTGACGAAGAAATCAGCAAAATACTGAGCGGCCTTGACAGCGTGAAGCGAGTGGTTGATGTCGTACTTGCTGTTCCACTCAAACATACTCTTCTCCGGGTGAAAGATGGACGAGAAGATCGGATAGTCGCGGGCCTCGATGAGCGAGACAAACTCCTTTCCATCTCGGTCAGTACTAGTAGCCAGAACATCAAAGACATTGGCAAGAGACACAGT
The DNA here is from genome assembly GCF_964019385.1 of Sycon ciliatum. Lineage (NCBI taxonomy): Eukaryota > Metazoa > Porifera > Calcarea > Leucosolenida > Sycettidae > Sycon > Sycon ciliatum. The sequence goes on along the minus strand of NC_088643.1, from coordinate 17,580,870 downwards.
GGATTCAAAGCTCTCAGGACTTATTCCGAGCCGGTGGAAGTTCATCGTTAGTGGCTCCACGCGCAACCATTGCGCAATCTCATCTGGACAAGATCCAAGAAGCTTGCTATCAGCAGCAAGTTTCGTGAACTTCAGCGGAAGGCTGATGTTGGACGAATCAAAAAAGCTCAGCAGATCAGAGCTCCCAAACATTGCAACGAGCTCTTCCATTCCCCTGCATGTAGCCCAAACCGGGAAATGATCTCCTTTCTTGAACGCTTCAATCGACTTATTGATAAGCACTCGGCTGTTAAGTGCATAACCGGAATCGCTCAAGTTGGCACCACCACCCGGCAACAATACGCCATTGAGTTGCTCAAACACCTCTCCGGCCTGCTCTGCACTCAGGTTGTTGAATACGGGCACGGCCCGTCCGCCCGCCGCCTCCACGAACTTCACGTAGGACGCCGCTATGTACATGTGGCCATACTTGGCAAAGTGCCCATAGGTGCCTTGTGCCAGTACTCCTATCACTGGTCTGTCTGTTGCATAAGCACCACAGGTCAGCGCTGCCAGCACAACAACCACACATGCAGCCATTTTTACTGGCTGCGTTAACGCAATGTCAATGGCTCTGTGGCCACAGAAACAGCAACATAAGGTTCTTTACGTGGCTGATCGGTGTCCGAGATAAAGATGGGACCGCATGCGATTCTGGACCCAGCACCGTCAGCCCAGACCAGTGTGATTGCTGCAGCACACGCAGGTTATGTCAGCTTTATCAAAGCTCGAGCATAGGCGAGAATCGGTGATTCAATACTAGGATTATTGTCTCCTCACGTCCTTGACGAGCCATGGCCTGGATCGTCATGGGCTAACCATCCGTAAAGTTAGCGCAAACCTACTTCCCAAAACTGTTCTTTCCACGCATCTCTGTTTTTTGAACATGTTGAATGTCACACAGAACTTCAGAAGTGAATCATCATCAATGAAAAAGTTCAAAAACAGTTCACATCTTTCAAGCTGGCGAACGACGTCGCGACGTGAATCACGTGATCGTGATCAGTTTGTGCGAGTCGTAACATCACAACTCCAACGACCCCGCGCCAAGAAAGTCTGAAAGAAACATTTTTTTCACTTTCAAACAAAGCTTGATCAAAGTGTGTGCATGTGTGCTAGCTTTACTTTTGTTGAATGTGAAGTGAGTGAGGTGAAATGGCGGATTTTGAGGATTTGGCCCAGCAGGCCGAGCAACTCACCGCCAATGTCCACGCAGGTACGGAGCTGCCGAGGGTCCAAAGGAACTTGCAGCAGATTGCTCAAGCGGGTCAGCGACTGTGGACAAAAGCTTCCACAACTGACACGGATACCACCGATGTGAAAGCGTGAGTTTTCCTCACATAATAGTAATCTAAAATGAAAAATAGGGGATATTGGGCTGTTGTCCTTGATTTGGTGGTTGCAACATACTTACAACACTTCCTGCGACAGCATTATTGGCACTAGTATGCTAGTCTATAAGACGTGGGTGTTGCATCTAAGCCTACAAATATAAATTGAAGTAGGCAACAGCACCACTTTCACGCCACCTTCACCTCATTCTGTGGTTTCACACAGGGATGCTGAAGGCCCACATCTGGGCATGTGGTGCAAGCGGATTCGGGCGGGTGTATCCCGGAGAAAATTAAATAGAGTCTAGATCGGTCAAAGACATTATGATGATATAGTTGTTTGAGATGAGATTTGGAAGTGATCATGCATATGTACATGTCCATGATATGGAAAGTTGTGCCTCTTCTCCATTCCTTTTATTAAATGCTGTAGAAAGCAAAGCATGTATCATGCTATCAAGAGTACATACAAACCAGAGTGTGCAGCTTGGATGGGTTGGTGTCACGGCGAAATTCCGCAATTACATCATTTTAGTGATGTAGTGCGTACAAGCAGGATTCAAGCAGGTCTCTTTCTGCACAAACGCAGCTCAGTTGTACGCACTACGCCACTTCCCGCCTCAGATCTGCACCAAATATGATGTAGTCACGGAATTCCGCCGTGACAGACGCCCATAGTAGAAAAAGCCCCAAGATGCACACTCTGGTTTTCATGCACTCTTGATGCTATCTATGATTTGTGCGTTGATCTGAGATAAGATTTAGAAGTGTTATCATGTCCGTGATATGGAAAGTGGTACAATGTAACTTTTCTTCGTGCTGTGCTGTGGAAAGCAAGGCATCTATCTATCATGCTGTCTGTGATTTGTTATGGATTGATCATATTGTGGTTCAATTATGTATTCTGCTCTCCTTTGCAGATCACTCCTACTGGGTAGCCGCGGGTTTGACATTCCAAAGCTCTCCCATCGTCTTGAGAATATCAATGCCGCCAAGAGTTTTGAGCCGCTCGCGCCCGTTCGCGACACAGACATTCAGGTACTGTAAGACATGTTATTATAACGAGTCGCAATTTTAACGATTGTCCAAAAGTCATAGGTTAACGAGAAGACACGTTAACGATCTTGCGGTCTTCAGGCGTATCCGCACATAACACGTATGAGGCCTTACAGCCTCAACAGAAATTATTATAACGAAAAAATCGCACCCGTTAAAACGTTACATTTACTTCCACGTTATAATTACATGTCTTACAGTAAATTACTTTAAAAAATGGTGCACATACATTATTGTGCACGTACATTATAACTGTTTGCACTTCCTGCTAGAGTTTGTAGTACGTTTCCATGCTTTATAGTGAGCTTGGCATGCAACTTGTGTTCTTTGAAGCAGTGATCCTGATATTAGGGCGCACCATTCCCTTTGGTTGGGAGCCTAGACCGGAATGCTCTATCGTGTGGCTGAGAGTGCTGATAATTGCGTGCTTCTTGTGTGCTCTTCTGCCGTCGCTGGCTTCTACCTTGTGTGCAGGGTTTCTTACGCAATGAACGCGAGAATGCCCTACTGACGGCAATCGAGGAGACCCGCCGAAGTGTAAGTTGTGCTGGCCGCCTCATGCATTCTTTTTTCCTTTCGCGTATTGCCTGCTATCTGTTCGAGTATATCTGTACGTTTGTGATTTGTGATCTGTGACGTTTCTTTCTGCAATGGCCGTGCAGACTTTCGCGGCTGCCAATGACTGTCACTGGGGATGTGTTCGTCAGGAGTGGGAACAGGACAAGCAGCGCATCCTCCAAGCACTTGTCAGCCAGGGCTTTGACAACTTGACCTTGCCGGCAGAGGCACCGCAGGTACGTCGGCAAATCGAGCCAGGAGCGCGTTGCTTTTACTTCAGAAGTAAACGACTAAATTGCTAGGTTTTGTTGCGTGTATGCCGATTTGGCAATGTTAAATTATGTATCCAGTGTGTATGTTTGGGGGGGGGGGGGTGATGAAGGATTGAAATGGTGACTTCCATTCAGCTCGTTGTTGTTCTAGCCACAGTTGCAGCTCGACTTTCTCCCCCGTGCCCTGTGGCTGGGTTTACCAGTATGTCAGTGTAACTATGAGTGTAGTGGGCCAGGGCAACCAGAGTGGTGGCCTGTGGCAGCCCGGATGATAAAGTGTCAATTGGATCACCAACGTTGCTTTGTCAAGCTACTATTTTTGAGCAACGGATCACATCGCCCACCTGGTTATTAACGAATACCGGTAGTTGAATATGGATTCCTAGCTACAACCCAGCACAAGCCTTGAGGTTGCTGCACTTGTGTATAGATCTAATTAAACATTTTCTTTTCCTGTATCCCACGGTTCACCTATTGTCGTGTTCTCATCTGTTGGCAGACACAAGCTACTCCAAGCCACCCCACCAACCGTAGCAGCAGCTTAGACCCGGTCGAGGCTGTCTACGCTCGCCAGGTGAGACTCCTCAACACGATGTAATGATTCACATGGGAATTTTTTAGGCTGGGCTCCCCGGACTGAACATTCTTGAGCTCCCCACCATTTTGTTCGCACAGCGTTGAGCCTCGGCTTGGGTATCAATGGAGGGGGCTTCATGATTTGTAGATTGCAACTGTTCTGACTTTCTTTGTACGGCTCGCCGGTGCTGGTTTTGCCGAAAACCTCGTGCTCTGTCTCTATCTCTCTCACTCTCCCCCTGCATCTCCTCTTCTTGTTCCTCCTTCTGGGTAGGTTTGCGTTCACAATGAGAAAACTGTCAACGGCCTGCAGTCCAATCTCACCGCCCTCTTCGAGAAGGCCTCTGAGAAATTTACGGAAAAGGTGGGTGTTGGTGCTGGACGTACCCACGTTCAAGATTTGCGTGTGTGTGTGTGTGTGTGTCACTGTGTGTGTGTGTGTGTGTGTGTGTGTGTGTGTGTGTGTGTGTGTATGTGTGTGTGCGCGCGTGCGTCAACATCTATGTCTCAGTCTGTAGTGCTTTACGCATGCCTGATATACACTCCATGTCTTAAAGAAGCTGGGTACTCCACTGCCTAAAGAGAGCTGTGTGCCCTGAGACTGATCTTTTTCACACAGCAAGGAGAGAAATCTCTATTGCAACTTCAAGTTTCACCTTGCTCATGATCGTACCGTGAACGACATGAATTTCGGAGCTGCAACAGAACTTCCTCTCCTTGCTGTGTGCACTTCATGTCAGTCAATCGTGCTTTTGAACTGCATTGTAGGGTAGAGGCACCGTCAAATCTTACCCGTTGGTTAGCCACGCATTGTGCACGTGGGCTGCCTAACGAACATGTCGATGTGGATGTGCGTGTTTACATGTGGGTTTTTTTTGTTATTACATGTATACATGTATATGTGTGTGTTGTTGTACCGTGCAGAGTGCCGGCGAATGTTGGCATTTGCTCTCCGGTCTACTGGACACACCGCCTCTGCGCTCCAGGACACCCGAGGCTAGGTAGGGTCTACACAGCGTGTACTTGATTGTAGTGTTGTTAATACAGTGTACACTCAGACCACACATAACCGCACACATCCGCTTTCCACAAAATATCTGGATAGGCGAGGGAACCGGATAATCGAACACACATCCTGTATATATGCATGCCATATGCTGTAAATCGGTGACCGACGACTTTTTTCCGGATGGTGAGGGATCCGGATGAAAGAGGACCGGATAAGCGAGGTCTGACTGGAGTGTCCGAATTCCGAATACCTCAGTGCCAGGAGTTGCTGACAGCACTATTTTTTCTTACCGAGTGTTTGTTTGATGACCTGGCTACTTCCATGACTCTGGGCTACCTTGGAAGAAGCAAGTACTGTAATTTAACAAATTTTCGGTGTACTTTTATTTTCGGTACTTTCAGTGCATCTGTTTCATACCTAAACTTTCGATACACCGAACAAACACTAACACACATAATCAAATAGGGAACTGCTTCTCTGTACCTAAATTTTCTGTTTGCCTAACCTGGCCTTTGCCCTCATATTGAAAATATTGAGCACCTAAAATTTCTGAAAGTAGAGTACATTATCATAAGGGTCTTGTGTTGTGGTATGGTGTTTACATGAATGTGGACCCACCAAGTCTTGTCCCCGCCAGCTGTAATTGTATCGCCACTGCGTTCCTTGAGATAGGGCTCATGAATTTGTTTGTGTGTGTGTGTGTGTGTGTGTGTGTGTGTGTGTGTGTGTGTGTGTGTGTGTGTGTGTGTGTGTGTGAGTGCGTCTGTGTCTGTGTGTGTTCTAATAGAGCAACTACGGCACTCCAGGCTTCCTTCATTCGGCAAGGTAGAAACTTCCTCCAAGCTGGGTGAGTTTAGTGCAGTTGAAGGCACCGGAGCGCTGAGTCTGAAACAGGCAGCATGCTGGGAACAGTGTTTTCTTATAGTGAAAGCTACTGCCCTGTCCCATATTCCTGTGCTTTCTTGCATGGTCTGTTGTGTAATTTGTAAAGCTAAAATTACTACCAAGAGTACATAAACCAGAGTGTGCAACTCGGGATGGTTCCTGTGGGAGCGTAATTCGTGCAGTATGTCATTTCTGACGCCATGGTAAGCCACAGGTACGGTGAAAAGTTGCGTAACCAGTCGCTGTCGTGCAGGTCACTGAATTTGTCCTGATTTCGGTTTTTTGATACGGATAGCCTGGTGACTTTACTTGTTGGTGGATGTACGCAGCGTACACAGTCACACAAAACACCGAAATCCTGAAACAGGACGTCTAAAATCAAGCAAACTTGGCTGATTTCCGGGCTATGAAACATGAAAATTTGAGCTGTACGCAAGTCGCGGCTTGGCTGACCTCAGCAGGGTGACGTAGTGCACGAAGTGCGCTGTTTCAGATCTGATATGCACAGTTGCACACTTTGGTTTATGTACTCTTGTTACTACGTATACAAATCTGGCAGAGTACCTCTCCTTTGGGTATTAGCTGGGACTTTCCCCCAGACTGATCGCCAAGCATGTGTGAAATGTAGTGTTCTACTTAGCCACCACTTTATCATTTGAGCCAGAGCTGTCTACTTCCCTGCTCCTTATGTGTTGGTGCCATGCATATTTCTCTTTGGCTCTTGACCTCACGTGAGGGAGAGCTCAAAGGGGGAAGGTGAGGGAGAGCTCTGAGGGAGACTATTTTATAAATCAGAATGATCAGTAGTAGGTGCCCGGGTAAGCCCGAAACGTTGGAGAAGAAACAAAACATCTTTTATTGCTTTCTGTGTGCCTAGGTATATGGACTTCATGCGCACTGTGGTGTTTGGCCACCTGTCCTCTGCTCAGCTGGGTGGTGTGCCCAGCACTCAGCGCCTCGTCACCGCCTTCCTGCGCCTGCAGCTGCCACGGGACCGATTCCAGACCGAGGTAGGCTACAGCACTGAGTATCCATCGTTTACTGTCTTGCCCTTCGGTCCTTGGGTTTATCGGGTGTTAGCGGCCGGCGTGAGTTCCCTTTGGGAACGGATACGGTGATTTACTTTACTTTCGGTCCTTCCCTCTGTTGTCAGTTTGCTTGACTCCACAGCCTTTCAGTTTGCGTTGAAATCAGCTGGTAAGAACTTCCGGTGGGGGTACAAAGCACTCTCGGGTGCTAGCTGTAGGCATTTGCCGCTCGACTTCTGATCTCAGGCGACCCATTGCTGTTCCTTGTCACATTGACTGTGCGTGTGTGTGTGGGGGGGGGGGGGGGTCATGCATTCATGCATGCATGTGCTTGTCCATATGTATGTGTGTGATATCATTTCACTGCAGGATGGCCAAATTGATGGACAGCCAATCTGGGCTATTCTCTACTATTGCCTGCGGTGTGGTGACGTCCAAGCCGCCATTCAAGTTCTCGCTCAGTCCAGGTAAGTAGTACACCTGGCCCGAGCGGCCAGCACAGTGATAGGCAACCGTCATGATGTCGATTCAAGGTAATACTGTCAGCTGATCGCCTGATGTGCTGAACAGAATGCAGTCTGTGTGTCAAGGTACCGCCATTCAATTACTTGTACCCCAGTGCAGAATCATTCGTTGTAAACTGAACATAGAACTCGTCGGAGCATATTTTCTGTGGCTGAGTTAAACTGAGACACATTCATAGCATGTGGCCGTTGGTGGGTAGTAGGTGGGAGGCAAGGGTGCTTCCTATACTCTTGTTTGAACCGTTTCTTTTTTATTGGTCACGAGTGTGTTATTCTCGTCTATGCGCAGGCACTCCCTGGGCGACTTCCAGACTTACCTCGAACGCTTTGCATCCAGTGAGACCGGATGGTGAGTCATGTGTTGGTATGAGCTGCTGGGCTGGCTTGTTGGCAGTATTCCACTATGCATTCTCTATGATTTTCATTGACAATGTATTACACTACATTATACTTGCTGGGGTCACTGCTACCTTTATTGGGGGGGGGGGGGGGGGGGGTTCTGATGTTCCATGTAATTTGGGCGCCGAACAATAATTGCAGGACCTCTTTCCCCTGCACAACGCCCTTCACCAATATCACGCAATGAGTGCTTGTTTTTCTCTCAGTCACGGGTCCATTGCAATGCAGTGAGCATTGTGCAACTGTGCCCTTAGCTTAGCTTGTAGCAAGTCAGCTGGGAGTGTATGGTGGTGGGTTTGTGGGGTCTGGATGAAAAAGATGCCAAAGGTCTTTAGCACAATCAATTTCCTGGGTCTCTAAACTACTAAATACACATATTTGGGGCTTTTCTATTAATCAAGTCAACAGCCTCATTTTCCTATGGTTCCTTTTGAGCATGTGTACCGTTTGGCTTTGTTAGTGCTAGTATTGTTGGTCAATGGGGTTTCGTGTGTACATACATGTACATGTATGATGTTATGCTTTCAGGCTGCCGCAGACGCTGGAGTCTAAGATGCATCTCGAGTATAACCGCGTTGCGCGTCACTCTCCTGATCCGTTCAAACGGTACGTGAAAAGCATGTCAGCAGCTGCTCTCTTTGGCACCGCGTTGCACTATTCCTGTCCTTTTTGTCAGCAACAGCAAGTTCATTGGGAATTTTATGGGGTGATCAACTGCATTTCATCTACACTACTAAGGGGTCCGTGCCTAGGTTTGTTAATTTGCATTCCTGGCTGTGTGTCTGTGTGTGTGTGTCTCTCTCTCTGGGTGTGCGTGTGTGTCTGTGTGTGTCTGTGTGTGTGCGTGTGTGTACGCGCGTTAACAGAGCTGTGTACTCCATCGTGTGTGGGGTGGATCCTCATGAGAATCATGCTGAGGTGTGCGTCAAGACCGAGGACTACCTGTGGCTGAAGGTTAGGGCCAACACCTACAGTCTCCAATTATGTATAATTCAAACACAAGGCAGACGATCTGATGAGTGTTTTTGAACACGAAACTCGGAGTAACGAGAAAGCTTTTTGGTCTCTGTTGTTCTGCCTTGTGTAGTACGCTCTGCCCTTGTTAGGGTATTGAGCACTATTTGTAACACGGACTTCATACACTTTGTCTCATTCAAACACATGTACATCACTCTGAGTTTGTTGGTGGTGGCTATGCTTTGTGTAGGCGGGTGGGTGGACGATTGTGTGAACTAAGTCTTGCATCTTGAGATTGGTGAACTAAAATAGATTATGTCTCATGGCTCATGTCGTCAATCAAACGAACATTCCCGCATCTGGAATAACACTGCCACCCTCCAGGACCATGCCAACTGACCGTTGCATTGCAGGTTGCAGAGAATATGTGCGAGTGTATCTTGTTCAACTAAGTTTAGTACTTTTTGTATTCTCAGTCCTAGTGTAAACCATAGGAGGGTCTGTATGCATTCCGGCTCGACATGCTTGCTTATACATGTATTTCATGTTGTGATCGCTGTCCCTGCTCTATGACTTTGTGTGTTCAGCTTCATCAAGCTCAGCCCAGCGACAGCATACTGCCTAGTAGTCACAATCTTCCTGGACGCTCAGATCAGCTGACTTACGCGGACCTGCAACGCACAATGGTGGACACGTACGGTACGGGCAGTCAGGAGACAGCGTGCAGACCAGCCGGCGCCTTTGTGTGTGTGTGTGGGGGGGGGGGGGGGTGTGTGTGTGGTGTGCACGTGTGTGTATGTGTGTGTGTGTATGTGTGTGTGTGTGTGTGTGTGTGTGTGTGTGTGTGGCGTAGGTTTTGATTTCCGGCGGTGTTGTACGTACTGCAGATTCGCTCTCCTACTACACTGTGCGTTTGTTCTTGTGTCAATGTGAATGGCTATGCTGTGCCCCAACCTGCACTGTATTCCCGATGAAACACCTGGGTAGCTAGGCTACACAAAATCTGACTGTATGAATGTGCACACCAGTTGTTATACTGTAGCGGACATTGAATCTTCTTTGAGAAGTCAAGTGGCCACTGGGCGCTGGCCTTGCAGTCGTAAGCACTGCTGGCCCATCTCATGATCTGTGCAGTGTTACAGTGCGTGTACGTGTTAAGCAAGTAAGGGCGCTGGCCGCGGTAATTCCACCGGATTTCTATGTCCACAACACTAGCATGATAGACTGGTAGTGCACTTATTTTGACTTAGAAGTACATTTGTATATGTAAAGTACATTTGTACACATGCTTGCTTATACCTCTGTGTGTGCTGTGCAGGAGAAGTGCATTTCAAGGCGCAGCAGAAGCCATGGCTGTACTTCAAAGTGCTGTTGCTGGTGGCGGATTTCGAAACGGTGAGTCACTGCCACTGCCACTACCTTCTCTTGCTTGATACTGATGATTAGCTGGGCATGCACTGCTGCTCAGACAAGGTAATTACGCTGTGAGTATTGGAAGGTTGTGTCTAGCTGCGGGGGACTTCAAGCAATGGTGCCTCCATGCTGGCGATGAGAATGTGTATATGTGTTGCTTGTTAGTATCCTGTTGTTGACGGTGAGAATGTGTGTACATGTACGTGTTGCTTCCTACTCTACTAAGTTCTTAGCGTCCTGTTGGCTTGTTTCCTGTGGTCTTGGATCACTGTGTTCTGTTTGTGTGTGAGTGTCCCCGTGTGTTGCATCCTGCTGGCTGGTTTCCTGTGAGTGTGAGCGCTGTCTTTTGTCTATGTGTTGGTGTGTTGGTGTGTGGTTGTCTGTGTGCTGGTCCCCGTGTGTGTGCTGCATGCCGTCTTTTATTGTGGCCTGTGTGTTGAGGAAGTCACACTGTCAGCGTGTGCTAGTACCCGTGCATGTCCTGGTTCCTGTGTGTGTGCGGGTGTGTCAGCGTGTGCATGTGTGTGCATGTAGGTGCATGTGTGTGCATGTGTGTACATGTGTGTGTGTGCTGCATGTACTTTATTGTGGCCTGTGTGTTGTGAAAGTCACACTGGCAGCATGCGTCAGTGTGTGCTGCTACTGGTACTAGTACATGCACATAGGTATCCGTATGACCCTGACCAACATGATGCGGGCCCTGCTGATGCGTGCGGGGTCACACGTGTGTATGACTGTGCTTGCCTGGCTGGGGCCAATCTGTGTGTGTGCACTGTGCTGTGTTGCCAGCTGTGGCTGTGTTGCTGCCTGTGCCATCTGGGTCAGTTCCCCAGTGTGGAAGGCAAGCTGGAGGTCGTCTGTGCTGCTCCCGTGAGGGAATCCAGCCGGTGTACTATGTGTGTAGTTGCACGTAAAGTTCTCCGATTGCTTCTCACAGCGTCTATGCTTGGTGGGGTTTCTTCTTTCAGCTGGATAGGAAGTGGGGTTGCTTATCATACACACTGTGAACGGATCCTGGCGTGAACGCTGTACTGGTCACCGAGTGACGGGTGACGTATTGGCGGTGCTGAGTGCATGTCCGAGAGGTGTTGTGTGTGGGGAAAGTATCCGTACTTCTTCCGCCGCTCCTGCCCTGCTCTTCTGGCGCCGTTGACATCCTGCCAGCAGGTATAAGTAGAGGTATCGCTCTCCCCTCGTGGATTGTCAGTCCAGTACCATTGGCCGGTGACATACACAGTGCTCATGCGGTCGTGTAGAAGTAGGTGTACATAATTGAGCCCCACGTCTTATCTTTCCTGTGTTGATCAGTTACGGTTGCTGTAGCAGCTTGTATCAAACACTTCTACTAGGCTGCAGCAGCTTGTATCAAACACTTCTGCAGTCCCGGTACGAACCCCAGCATGGCAATGGCAAGTCACTGCCTAGTGTTACTCTGTAGCATGATCCTAATCATCAGTTATGCTGCTGATCTGTCCGCGGCCAGTGCACTGAGATCGCCAGCACTGCGCCGGTTCTACGCCGCCGCCGCGCTACACCAGCGCAGAGGCTCCGGTGACGGCTACGCTCCGCAGAGCTGCCGCCCGACCGAGTTCTACTGCCACGGCGCACAGCACACGTGCATGGATGCGGAGCAGTGCTGCCCGGTGTATTACCGTAAGTCGAAGTGCGCGTCGCGCGTGCAGCTCGGACCAGACGCCGACGGGTGCCTTCGTGATCACAAGGGCGGATTCGAAGTGCACGTGGCCAAGGTGGAAATGCCTATGCCGTGTATGGAGGGCGCACTGAAGAAGATCAACCTCAAGTACTACCACGAGGGTGTGCAGTACCGCGGCTTTGTGTACGAGTTTGGCGGCTCGTACCCGAACGGCCAGGCGCTGGACGTGATGGATCCCATGTTCAAGTACAAGCACGGCGCTCACGGCTTCCAGCTGGTGAAGCACGCCGGCTCCAGCACCTGCACGCACGCGCAGGCCGTGCGCGCCATGCACGACTGGACGGCGACGCACAGCTACAAGCTGCTGACACAGAACTGCCAGAGCTTTGCCAAGTACATGGTGGACACGCTCCTCTCCGGATGCGTTGACGCGCGCCCTCGTTTGTGAATTACAGTCGACTCCTGATGTAACGAACACCATTGTGCAGGAGAATTAGTTCTTTATAGGTGAAGTTCATTATAACAGAAATTCACTTAACACTGCGGGTTCGAACTGGGATATGGACGCTGGTTCGCTATAATTATCACGAAATTCGCTGTATGTGAGTGTGTTATAAGTGGAGTCGACTGTAGTCACCCGTGGCACGAGATGTCCGCCTGCCACCCTCGCTCGCACTCACCCTTGCCTGGCCTGTGTCTTGACCTCTGTGTGTGCACTTGCGTGTGTCGCTTAACGTGCACCGTTCTTTTCGTGCACGCGAATCCACGCTAGTTTTGCTTACTGTTGGTTCCTGTCTCGTGTATTTCACGGTCTATGCTTACAATTAGCACACCAGCTCTTCATTGCAATTTGTCTTCATCAACACTTTTAACTAATGAGCACGTTTGATTGCACATTCTGGACACAACAGGCATGTAGCCCGCATGGGGCACGAGGGGGGGGGGGGCATACAACCCCCCCCCCCTCCCCCCTCTTATAAATTTCGACCTTGGTTCAGCATGCACATATTGACCGTGAATGACATGCACCAACCATCCTACACATATGCAGCCGTGTACCCCACTAAAAGGGGGACCAGATACGCCCCTGCACAAGGTTTGAAATCTTCTCCAATGACCAGGTCGAGGGTGACTGCGGCGAAGCGTTCAAACAACTGGAAGTCGTCTTGGTCTCTGGTCACGGTCCACTCACCAAAACCGTGCAAAGAGATCACATGCGAGTATGCAGCGACTCTTTGTGCAACGTGAGAGAGTGTACGCCATATGCATCAACTCTGGCTGGAGACTGAGAATTTTTTATGGACCCTGATTCTGTGGATACTGATGACGAAATTTTTGTAAATGCAATGGTGTATGCATCGTAGGGCGTTCTGGAATGGACAGTATCGTGCGTAATCGAACGCGCCCAATGCCACCTCTTCAGTCGTTCGAACTCTTATTCTTACGATGGCCTATGGCCAATAAGAGACATAGTGATGGATCCGCTGCACGCTGGCTTGAGAAACCACCAAGTGCCGTGTTTTGCCGGTTATAAATCAACCTTGTATGGCCTAAAAACTGAACTAAAAAAAGGGGCTGTGAACTTACAAGCAGGTTGTTACTGCCTTTGAACCCAGACATCGAGGCCCCAAGTATATGGACCGTCAACATTATAGGTTATAGCCGGGGTCGATTTACAACCGGTAAAATACGGAATGCGCAAAAAAATGCCCAGTGGTGTGGAGGGCGCGGCTGCCTCTAGTTACCGCCCGGTGATGGACCAAGGGTCCGGAAGTGCATTGTAAAGCCTGTGTTGGAGTGGAAATGTTGAACGCTGTGTGTGTGTGTGTGTGTGTGTGTGTGTGTGTGTGTGTGTGTGCCTGCATTCTGCACTGTGTGTCTGTGTGTGCGTAGGCACTGGAGTTCCTGTGGCGGCAGCCGTCCCTGCGCAGCCACGCCGTCCACTTTGCGCTGGCACTGCAAGACTCCGGCTTTCTACGCAACACGGAGAAGGTCACGGGACCTATATGTGAGTACAGTGTGCATGCAGTCGTCATCCTCCACCGCACTTCTGTTGAGTAGAGTTCTAATGTCCACATGCCACGTACACTTTCTACACTAGTGCAATCACGTGGCAAAGATATAAACCACTCTATTCAGAAGCTCCTCTGTAATATTGAGTAGGGTTCCGATGTCCACATGCTGTGTACACTTTCTATACAAATGCTCTCACATGGCAAGGATGTAAAAATACAGTATGTACAGTACATGGTGAACAGGTTAACATCACACCTACCACAGCCATAGATAGTGGTTTAGCAGCTGCATCTGCGCCTTGATCCTTGAGGGTGGTGGCGTTCCTACCGACACGGAAAACTCGGCCTCTAGCCTGCGAACCGTGAATAAATATACCATAGATAGTTGCGATGCTGGTGAACACCCCATTGATTAGCGTACAGTGCAGCAGTGCATCGGGTCTTTTACATTGCTCCAAGCATCAATCAATCTCTGCTCGCGTGTGTGTTTGCTTGTCACAGTGCAACGCGATGCTGGCGAGCAGCCTCAGATCAATGTTGGCCAGATGGTTCAAACACACTTGCAGAGATTCGCCGCCACCGACCCACGGGAAGCGCTGGAATACGCGTACATTCTGAGGTACGGTTTACCAAGAGAAACAAAAAGATCAGTACTCCGTTCCACTTTGTTTCTGCAGCATGCTATCCTTTTTGTGATTGTTTCCTTTCTCTTGTAGTTTTTGAGCAAAGGTGTTTGCTACTGCCACGGGTGATTCACATTTCATGTCTGTGTTGTTCACATATACCCAGCTGTTCCGACCTTTTCACTATTGACTGTAAATGTGCGTGTACACTGTAGGTTTGGCCGCAAACTGAAACTGGCATGTTTGTGTGTGTGTGTGTGTGTGTGTGTGTGTGTGTGTGTGTGTGTGTGTGTGTGCGTGCGTGTGTATATATGCATGTCTGCCTGTTTGCTTGTCTGTGCATTCAGACCTTTCACCGGACTACCGGGAGAGGAGCTGTTTGAGCAGTCGGTTAGCGCACTGGCGTTAGAGACACGGGAGGTAGGTGCTGCATTTAACAATGGTCTATTCCCCCGCTGTACCACTACTGGCACTAAGTATGAGTAGTAACAAAGCGTCAGAGAATAAATGCATGTAGTAAATTGACAAGGATGACAAATTTTCATGCATGCACACCTAGGCAAGCAACTCCTTTGTCCTCGTTATATTTGGAGGTTCTGTCCAACAGGCAGCCGCACTGTCGCACCTCCTTGACAAAGTTTTCCTCATGGCGCGGCTTTCCTGCATAGTCACTCACATCTGTGGACCGGGGCTGAGAATGAAGGGTGGGCTCGACAGACATGGATTCGTCATGCATCTCAGACAGAGATTCTCAGTACCTGTTTCTGCGACTCGTCAAAAGTAGCCATTATGAAAGTGGAGAATGAAATCAAGAAGACAGCAACAGTAGACCAGGGAATTGAAGGCTTGGATCGAATGTATTTCTTCTCAACGACCCCGGAAATTTTTTTTAAGGAGTGTGTTAATGTGCCGTGGCAGCGTGCTGGAGTCTGTGTTGTTCATGTGTTCTGTCTCTCTTTTTTGTTTTTGTTTTCCATGACACAACTTCTGGTTTTGTCATCTGTCACTGTGTTCCTGTGTGACTAACTGCTAGTTCTCTGCACTCCTGGGAGAGATGAATCCTGACGGCAGTGTCAAGGTATGTTACTCGCCTTGCTGGTGTGCAATGTGTAAATCACCATTAAGGCTCTCCTGTTCTCAGTGGTTTGTGTGTGTGGGGGGGAGGGGGGTGTATGGAGGGGGGGGGGGGTCACCGGGTCTGCGTGGGGTGTGTGTAACTCCTCTATGTGGTCTGCTGAGCCGTAGTGACAACTTCCTTACTGCCCGACAGGCTGCCTTCACTGCAGCATGTAACACCTCACCAGCCGGTGCTGCTCCTGAAAATGTCTCTTGTATTGCTGGGCTGCCACTTTAACCCAAAATTTGGGCCAGTGCATGCGAAAACGTGTCTTCGGGGGAAACCGATTTCTTTCAGAATTTTGAGAAAATCGATCGGAAAGAAGAGTTATATTTTTTTGTGGCTCGATCGCGGATCTTGTCTATATTCCCAATCGATCTCAAGACGACAAGAGAAGCGACAAGCGATCGACTTGCAGCAATAGTCATGGACGTGGCGGCGCAGGAGGAGTTGGAAGTAGCACTTGAGGAAGGGCCTCTGAGTAGACACACTCGCGGCAGACGCCGAGCAGCACGTCGGTTGAGCTGTACCGCTCGCGTGATTATCGTCGGCGCGTCCGAAGAGATCGGCAAGGTTTACTATCGAGGAGGAAGACGACAATTAATTTTATTTGGCGAGTCGTGAGTCGGAGCAGTCGGCAACTAGCAGCTGTACTGCTCACAGTGACTCTGACGAAGCCCCAGCTAAGCGTCCGGGAGTGAAAGACTCCTGCTTTGAGGTTGAAGGCGAGTCGAGAGCGGATGAATTAGGCGGAGATTCTGTGGACTCTGCAAGCGACGATGAGCAGGACGCGCTTCAGAGCATTGCCGCTGTGGACTCACTGATTCTTGAAGGCTGTGGCTGCGTTCGGAACTACCATTTCAGCAGCTTCACGTCGAGCGCAATCCTCCATTACGACGACTAAATCTCGGCGATGAAATCGAAGGACCTCGGCACTTTTGATATTGGTGTGCTGGCTGCGCTGCACGCATGACGATCCTGTCGACTGTCGTGCATCAGTCGACAGCTTCCGCAACGGAACGGACGCGCATCACGTTTGGATAAACTGTGATGGGATTAGATACATCGTGTGTGGAACCGCGTTTATGCAGCTCCATGTGGTTGGCAGAACATGACTGTGTGCAAGTGGACAAGGAGAACAATAGCTGTCATCCTGGTGCACATGGAAATCTGGCAATGTGCCTTGGAATCAATTTTGTGCAGAAGTGGGAGACAGAGCGCAGCAGTTTATTCTGAACTACAGCTTAGTGTTCAGTCTCCCTTTGCCTGTAGCACCAAGAGGGAGAGGTGAGGAATCTCCCATAAACTTGCCTACATCTGTCGCCTACAAGTTTGTCCTTTCGGAACATGTCGAGCAGTCTGGTGAAGCGCAAACCCTGGGTTACCCATTATATTTTCGTATCTGTGGACTAAGAAGTGCAAGTCCATCGGGTTCATGACGCGACGGATGGACGTGTGCAAAAAGTGTGAGCTGCTCTGGGACAATATTCGTTCTCCTCGTGCATAGGATGAAAAGAATTCTGCAACGGAACCACTCTGTGACCATGTTGTCTTTGCACAAAAAGAACTCGAGTTCTTGTTAGCTCAGCGCCGCAAGAACTTGCTGGACAATGTTGCCCGGTTTCGACTGGAGAACAAGGCAGCCTTCATTGAATGTCTTGGCCAATACTAAAGGCTGATACGCAAAACTGTTGCTGCTTTCAGCGACACTGTAGATAATGCATTATACAAGGCATATTCTATGTTGGACAATGCCATAGAAATCATGGTCTCTATGTACTTTCAAATGTGATATCCAACTTTATCTTCCACAGAGGTGTTCTCTAGACTCCTGTGATTGATTTTCAAGAAAGAAAAAAATTTCAAAACATTTGCCCTTAGACACGGTATTGCATGCACTGGCCCATTTATCTTATACTGTATACTGTAAGACATGTTATTATAACGAGTCGCAAATTTAACGATTGTCCAAAATTCATAGGTTAACGAGAAGATATGTTAACGATCTTGCAGTATTCTGCCATATCCACACACAGCATATATGAAGCAGTACGGCCTCAACGGATCTTATTATAACGAAGAAATGTCATCCGTTAAAACGTTAGATTTGCTTCCTCGTTATATATACATGTCTTACAGTAAGCAGAAATATTCGTCTGGAATTTAATTTCGTCTTTTTCGTCCAAGGAGCTTTTGGACTAAATTAAATGTAGGACGAATATCGATTTGTCCAGCGTTTCTATACACTCTTATGACCCATGGACGAAATTTTCAACCGGACGAACTACTCTTCTTTGGAGTTGGACGAAATTATTGACCGACGAAATTTTCTGCCTCTACAGTACTAATGTGTGTGTGTGTTTGTGTGTGTGTGTGTGTGTGTGTGTGTGTGTGTGTGTGTGTGTGTGTGTGTGTGTGTGTGTGTGTGTGTGTGTGTGTGTGTGTGTGTGTGTGTGTGTGTGTGTGTGTGTGTGTGTGTGTGTGTGTGTGTGTGTGTGTGTGTGTGTGTGTTCCCTACAAAGCAGGATTCCTAAAGCAGGATTTCTGTATGTATTGTGCCGTAACTCATGTGTTTGGTTTGCTTGGTGTGCCGTGCTTACAGCCTGGATACCTGGACAGGTTCAAGGTGGACTCGCGCAGCGTCATTCGTCACGTGGCCAGCCGGGCAGAGCAGGAGGGCCTGCTGGAGGATTCCGTGCATCTTTACGACCTCGCCGGGGTGAGTACTACTAGTTACGGGGCGAGCTGCAGAGTTTTCCTCTAGCTGAGTGCTGCTGTGCGTGATGGAGTTGGCGTGTGAATGTGTTGGAGAGTGTCTGGATGATGGAGTGATTGAGTCTGTACACTCGATGCTCAGTGCCATGATTACTTTTGTATTGTGTGCTCTCGTTCTCCTGTGTTGCTGCGTCCGGTACACTCTGTTCCGCTGCCATAACATGCAGCTAAGCATCAAGTCGTTGAATATCAGTATCACACCAGTCAATGTTGTGCTAATTGTTGCACGCTCTGACTCAACAGTATCCTGCTTATAATTGTTAGTGTTTTCACGAAAACAGATAACTTGTAAACCTTTGGTCCTCTCTTTTTAATTAATTTATTTATTTGTTCACCTCAATCTCATAGCCTATGCACGCAGCGCTAATATGGTTTTTGCATTGTACTTACCAAGTGTTGTGTGCCATCTCTTTCTCCTGTGTTACTGTGTCCAGTGCCATGACAAGGTTATCGCCATCCTCAACAAACTAATCAGTCAGGTAGGCACAAGGACTCCAGTCGGATATGCTGGAGGGTGAATAGTTTACTGGACAGCCCCCTGTGTTGTATTACGTCCGGAAAGACACGTTGAGCATGTGTATGATATACATACGGGTGCAGGCAGGGTAAAGAGGTTCCAGTGATGGAAACTCGATGCCCTTGACTGCCCAAGCATGCTATAGATCGCTTCACATCTGCCAGTCGCGTCACTCAAATTTGCGCCTTGTGACGCGACTGGATTTCACTTTTTGCAGCACTGCGGTTGTGGATGGCTATGGTGATGGTGATGGTGGTATGGTGCTGCTCTGTCCGCTCTTTGCTCAGGTATTGGTTGGCGGCTCTGGTGTATCTTCTACTCGCAACCACCTCAAAGCACTAGGGCTGACCATTGCCAAGCGGTGAGTGCAATTACTTCACAACATACAAATAGATCTGCTGCTGCTACTGCTTCCTTTGTAAATTGGACCCGCCACTAATACATGTGACTGATCAAGAATAAGCGGATGAAGAATGTGTTATTACTCCGAGCTTCGCACACTAAGCGATCATAAGACAACAGCCTAGTGTGTGAAACTCATAGTAACAACACATTCTTCATCCTCCTCTTCTTGTTGGAACTAGATCCACCCTTCAGGATTGTACTCCTTCGGACTGCCTGGAACCTTTCTGTTTTCACATGTACTTGATCGTGATCATGCTGCCAATCTCGTCTCAATGTGCTCCGTCTCGTTTACTCCTTCCCCTGTGGCATTGTGTGCAGGTATCGCTCACACGGTCACAGTGCGAATAGCGGCAACATGTCATCGTTCTGCATGCTCATCGACCTTGTGCAGTTCTTTGACTTGTTCCGTGCACGCCAAGTCGGACCAAGCTTAGACGTGAGTCAGAATAGTTTGATACACTGCCAGCTGGCATCAGTCCGTGGCTGGTTTCACCCTCACTTCCTTGTATTGGCTATTTTCATTATGTGCCGTGAAGTGCAGACAGTAAATAAATAAATAATGTGTTTGTGTGTTGTATTAAAATCGAAATATACTCACCGCTCTGTATTTGATAAACAATGGGGTCGGTGAAGGAGGCATGAGCAGTAACATTGTACACAGGATTAAATTGCTTTTTGGTAAATTATCCGGGTAGAAACTAAATACGGTTGTATCTTCTTCGGTGCGATGCGTAAATCATGTTCATAGTAATGTTTGATGCTGATTTCCATCTCCTTGCTAGTTTGGTAGCATGAACTGTTGCTGCTGCTGCTTCCATTGTTGTGTGTCTGCATGCAGGTGCTGCGTCGCTTGAAACTGGTACCGCTGACTGAAGGCGAGATTGAGCAGCGTGTAACCGGACTGCGACAGTACACGGACGAGGTAACGTGCACGCACGCACACACATACACACACACACACACACACACACACTCTCTCGGTTAGAACCGTCAGGCTCCTAGAGAAAGACTTCACTTTGGCTGTACTTTCCAGTATGTTCTTGCGATGCGAAACGATTGGTACATGTACTGTGCTCTGTGTGTGTTTGCTGATGTCATGCTCTTAGGTTCGACACGTGCAGCCTGATGTTCTGCTGACCTCGTTGTGTGTGTTTGCTGATGTCATGCTCTTAGGTTCGACATGTACTGCCTGATGTTCTACTGACCTCTATGCAACTGCTCTACCAACAGTACACCAGCACTCGGTCAGTACACTTCTAACTGTCGTAGAGACATTTTGAACTTTCTTGTGCTGTCAGCCTTGTGAATAACGACCCTCATCGGGCATGAGAAAAGTGTTGCTGTATGCGAGCTGTCATTATTCGTGTGGTTTACAGTATGCAGTGGATTGGTTACTTGGTCTGAAGATAAAGACAGTGGTTATTCCCGAGCTGTTATTTGTGAGGTGTCTCTGCCGATATGGAAATGCCAGCGGAAAGATTTTCCGTGCGAACCCCGAGCTCTTTCATCCATCTTCATGTCTGGTGTACGTGACAGTGTCGAATTTAATGCGGATCTGTTTGTGTCTCTGGTGATACAGTGGTGGTGGATCTACGCCCATGCGATCAATGTCGTCTGCTGCCGACGCCTCGACGGTAAGAGATTTTTAGCAAAATTAGTGAGTGGCTTCAGCCGCTTGGGTGTAGTATGGCTTTATTCTTAAAGCCAAGTGCTTGCTTTTATAGCGGGCATTGTTTTCCAACTCTGCTCCTTGCGTTTGTGGCGTTATGGCCACCATCTTTTCCCGGTTCTAAGTCGACCTTTTAAAAGGGGTAGTCGAATAACGATTGGCGTTTAGCCGCTATTGGTCATATTGATATTGA
Organism: Sycon ciliatum; assembly: GCF_964019385.1. Taxonomy (NCBI): domain Eukaryota; kingdom Metazoa; phylum Porifera; class Calcarea; order Leucosolenida; family Sycettidae; genus Sycon; species Sycon ciliatum. Next base: position 17,559,855 of record NC_088643.1, on the reverse strand, counting down.
ACCGGTAAACTGAGGCCCCGAGTATTGGGGTCGTCTTATAACCGGTAACATACAGTATTGTGTTGCAGTCACTCTGCAGACCTGAGTTTTGATGAGCATTGCACGTTGCCTCCTCTCAAGATATTGATTGATTGTATTGCTGTATGTCCTGTGCATTGCGCTGCTGCAGCTCACCGTTCTCCGTCAGCAGGCTCGTACGCTGATCACGTTTGCCGGCATGCTGCCCTACTGTATGCCTGGTGACATGAACGCCAGACTCGTGCAGATGGAGGTGCTCATGGAAGTCTAGTGGCGGTGGTGGTGGAACAGTCCTCGCTCTCAACTAGCCTAGGTGCTCACACGAAGACATCTTGTTCTGTACGGGCCCGTGCAGCTGCTGCTAATGCTTACCAGCACAATGCATCACTTGATAGTCCCGCGCCTGTGTTCTTGCGGGCCGATCGTACTGACTGTGGACTTCTTCTCTCCGCATCGCTCTCCACGTGTAGCCTTCACTCCTCTCAATGTTGAGAACTGCTAGGGTTGAGATGCTGTATGATGCAACGGTGCACTCTGTGCCAATGAGTGACATTCTAACAACTCTATGATCAACCTCATTCAAACAGTTCCCATAATGTCCTTTGGAAAAGCTATTATGTATTTTCTGCTGATTTTCTGGTTTTTTTAGTGGCTAGTATAATTTGGGGACTGATTGCTGATGTTGTTGTTGCTGTCATGTTGTCCTGTTTTCATCCCTGCCTCATTGGTTGTCCAAATACGCAAGTGCCGTCTTGTGCGTTATCTGAACATGTTGTCCAGATGTCAAGCATGAAACGCTGTGCTTTAAATCAATCAATTATCCGGAAAAAAATCATTCCGGTATGAACAAAAGGCTACAGAGCATTATCCCGTTCCTTCAGGTCACTTCACTCGGCCGCAATACGAGGTAGAGTCTGTCAGGTCGTTTCCTTCTACAAGTAAGTTACACTCATACTATGCTTTCCCAGGCGATCCGCGCTGGCCCGGCCCGCGCCCGGCACTGCCCATAACTTTGAAATGTCCGTAACTCTGAATCACATACTAGTACTCGTTTCAATGTCACTTATTATGTGGAAGGGCCAGTCCAGAAATCAAACAATTTTGACGTCACTATTCCCACAAATGATGGCAAAAGGGGAGTAATAATTTCCTCCAAAACTCACCCACACGGTCCCCGGTAGACCATGGTAGACTGAGGTGCCCGTAAAGTTACTTACTTGCAGGTCTGGACAAGAGAGATGCATCTGTGACCAACTGTGCATGTCAAGCTTCATGGCTCTGCATCGCTGCTCTGCAGCTGCAGGCCACCCAGCACTGCCATGCACCTAGCTAGGGTCCCACCAGCATCAACCAGGAGCACTACAATTATTTTATAGTATAGTGCTGGCAACTGAAATCCGACCCCCTGAGCGGTGCGCTCGCATCGCAAAGAATGTGAACCCACGGGGTCGGATTTCAGTTGCCAGCACTATACAAAAGTACTCTTGATCTCAACTGTGCAGGCAACCAAGTCTATAATATTGAACCATGTGAACTGGTTCCACCCACACACGTCAAGCATACAGCGAGGCAGTAACGTAGAGCCATGGTTCCATACCATCTTTCGTATGTGCACGTGACGACTAAACACAAGTCTACATACATTGTGAATCGCAAGGGAAAAGACGGTTGGTCAGGTGACCCGAACAACAAACCAGGGAGTCGTAAAATACCGGTATTTTACGACTCCCTGCAACAAACTAACTGGGCGGCCTAATCACAAATCTATAATGATAAAATCCTAAAGGTTGAAATCAATCACTTTTTTTCATGAAACTGTAATAAATCTCTAGAAAAAAAGAGATTGCATGATCAGAAGATGGAACACGACCAAAGATAGAAAGTCAGCGACGTCAGAAATCGCCAATGGCCCTCTAAGCATGAGGCACCTATTAATGAGATATGTAGGTTTTTGACATAAATATAGAATTGTACAAGTTTAATAGAAATTCTGAAATGGCTATAAGATACTCCCGGTTCAGGGAAATTCTGGACAGGAACATAGTTGAGAATGGTACATTAGACGAGACCATTCGTAAGCTGTGAGACAGGAACGGTTGATGATGTTGATGATCACTTGTGCTCCAGCGCATACTCAGCCAGTGCAATCACAGCCGGCAAGGTCTCCTCGCCGCTGGGAACAATCTCGCGCGCCGGCAGAATGAACGTGCTCTTGTCCCTGAGCTCGATTCCGTACGAGTACTTGACCTTGATGGCTCCGTACGTCCAGTCGGCCGTGGAGCCGGACGCAACATCTACATGTAGGTAGGGGACAGTGAGGAGCCACACATACACACACAGACACACACACATACACATACACAGACACACACACATACACACACACACACACACACACAGAAACACACACAGAAACACACACACACACACACACACACACACACACACACACACAGAGTTACATCTCCACTAAATATGTGCCCCGGACCCCTTCCAAAGGCGGTGCTATGCGCCTGTGAATTATGTAACTGTAACTACTTGACTTGCAGGATCACGGTATTATGATTTCACAGTCCCAGGGTAGATCTGGAGTTGTACAGAGTCGCAAAAAAAAGGACCACTGGTCGTAACTCACAGATGATGCGAGCGATAGGTCCCTCCGTGTACACAGTACCATGCACAGCCTTCAGAGCATCAATGGCTGCAATGGAAGCGCCACGCTGAAGGATAGGGAAGACAAACGAAAAGGTGATGCACATGTCAGCATTATTATTATTATTTTTATTATAATGCATTCCCGCGGCAGCGTCAACAGTGCAAGTGCAAGTCACCCATGCACAAACACAGTCCACACGTTCGCTTATGCTGGACATGGTAAGAGAAGCATGTCAGCATGCAGTCAGAAAACTCAATGATCAACACACAGTTATATTTTTTTCACAATTCGTGTATAAAAGCCTGATTCATACGGTCGCGCGATGACTTTTCCGTACGCGACATGAAGTATGAATCGGCCTTAAGACTCAGTTAGACTGAGTCTTACACATCCATAGGAACGCTACCACCCTCAAGGATCAAGGTGCAGTTGTAATAGTGAACGGGAAATACTAGAAACTGGGGAGAAATTGTTCAATCACAAAAATTAATTGTAATTCATTCAAAGCCATATCTTCGTCTTTCAGTCAGAATTATTTCTCATTCATGAACAATCGGAATGCTCCTCCACCATGCTCGCGTACGCGTAATTGTACTACCCCAGGCACCTGCTTTTTCAAGGGATTCCAACTAAAAGTTGACCTACACTTTCACAAACTGCACATACTGTAAACCGCCCAATATTCGCATCACTAAATTTTCGCGATTTCTTAGAACCAGCGAGTTTGCGATGGTAAAAGTTCGCGAAACACTGGGGCCACTTACATCCACCCACTGTTGAAGTTAGATTTCACGATGGTTAATATTCGCGTTACTCTCTTCTCGCGAAAATAGCGAACATTAATCCGTCGCGAATATTAGGCAGTTTACAGCAGTGCATGGACCGCACTCATCGGACTGCATCATTTCCCAGTACTAGTAGTTTGGAATTCACAAAGGCTTCCAAGAAAAATAAAAGAAGATAGATTTTAACACAGGGTGATTCTACTCGTGAACCATCTCGGAAGAGGTTTTCTGATGCCACTAAATACAAAGTGAGACTACGAGCGGCGATCTTCTCTTAGGGTCTTACCAGATCAGCATTGTCTGGAGTCAACTCGGTGCTGTAGGCCCACGGGTACATCCACAGTTGACCAAAGCTGTGGAAGTTGATGTAGATCTCCAGGTTGGGAATGTTCTTCAGGAAGTCGGCCACGTCGCGGACGCTGACCTGAGAGAAGGCATGTGTACCGGCGTAGTCCTCATGGCATGGGTTCTTGCTGGCACCAGACTCTGCACATTACACAGGACAGGACAGGCAAAGACTATGGTGAACTTGCAACAGATGAACAGGAAGAGTTCCTGTGTGCTGTTTTGGGTCACATCGAGCTTCTTGTTTCTGTTCTCCTTTGCGGATCTGAACAGGGCAAGTATGGTGCTCACCATCCGTCCAGTATGGAAGGTTGGCACACCTTTCAACATACCACTGCGCACCCAGTGTAATAAAAAACGGTTTGGTTCACCGCATTAAGGGGAGGTTGCTATAAACAACTTTTTAATACTGTGATGCATAACGAATTCAACTCCGAACCCCCCTCCACCGAGCACCGCCGTTGCTGCCTGAGCTGACTCACCTCCCCAGTGCCAGTCCCAGTTGCGGTTAGGGTCAGTTCCAACACAGCTGCTGCCGGCATTCGGCTCACGAGTCTTGCGCCACAATCGATCCTGCAGGGGAACACCGACAGAGCATGCAAATAGAGCAGCATCAATTCCAGACGCTCCATGATTCTATTGGCATTATCGTGTGGATCAGATACGTCGGTCTGGTCAAGCCCACGGACAAAACGGAGCAGGATATGGCAGTTGATTCCATGATAGACAGACCAACCGGCTGATTTAAAAGAATGGATTTCTCTCATCTCCTCTCACAGTTGTGTGCGTGTAGACATATCCGTCGGCGTTGAAGACCGGCAAGATGTAGACATCCATGCTGTCAATCAGGCTGGTGATGCTCGTCTCCTTGCCGTAGCCTTCCAGCAGCTACGGCACAAGACAAGGACAGAAAAGAACAAAGAAAGGTATGTGGAAAGTTAGAACGAGTTGGACGCTGGCCACTGCATCCACTACTAAACCACGAGAGGGTTTAAATTCCAGCTCCAAAAGTGTGCAGAAGCCTCCAGCTCTCATCACTACCTGTAGATATTGTAACCTACTTCGAAGTACATTGCATGATAAGTCTGAGCCTATATAGCCATGCTCCTGAATCCTGCTACCAACCCAGAGCCCAGCAAAGGGACCCAGTCCTATCCAAGTAAGCAGTACAACCTCACCGAAACAAGCTGTGCATACCGTCGTGTCTTGTATCAAAGCCTGTCTCATACAGAAGCCTGTTTGGAGCACAACCCTGATTTTCAAGACACACTGTCAGCACATACTAGTACTGGTAAGCCTGGCTTTAGTGTTCCCATACATAGAATACCTGGTTTGAATAGAAGCCTTCATAAGGATGTGCAGACTCCACTGTAGTGTAGCCACTTCATGTTTCACACAGTTATACACCACTACCCAAAAATGGTCTTTTGGCTATAAATACTTAAAGATGGGCCTGGCCCGAAAATTTGGATTATATTTAATTAAATATAAGAATTTGTAGCCAAGAGACCGTTTCTGGGTAGTGGTGTATAGCTGTGTGAATAGAAGCCTAGCCCTGACAATGGCTTCTACAGGAATATGCCTGGCTTTTAAAAATACACAACATTATGGCAGTACAAGATGGACAACAGGACGGCACACTCACATGTCCCAGGATGTAGACGACCGTCGCGGGCGAGATCCACTCGCGCGAGTGTATGCCGCCGTCCATCCAGAACGCCGGCTTGCTGGCGTTGCTGGAGTGGCCAGTGATGTGCACGGCGCGCAGCACTCGGCCTTCGTACGTCTTGCCGACCTCGACAAGCTTGGCAATGGAGCTATACTCGGTGGCCAGTTCCTGGACACGATCAGCAAAGAAATCGCCAGCATAGTGGCGGGTATCAATGCCACTGCGAAGAGAAGTTGATGAATGTACCTACTCAGCATATTGATTACTCCAAGAAATGTTCCAGATAACTGCAGATGTGATGTTTTAAGTACTTTGTACTAATGTAGGCTTCAAGTTATATTGCCACAAGTAAGGTGGATGAATGATAACGCAGGAATCATCCGTAACAGTTGTCATTCCATTCGAACCCAGATGCAGAGGTCTCCGCTCTGGATACGACGTCACGACGACGCAAGGATGTAATAAAGTGATAAGCAGACCGGCTTACGCCCAATTCAAATTGGATTTATCCAGAAGAACAAAAACCCATCTGCCCAAGTTTCTAATCTATGTGCCCAATGCTGTAGACAGCAAGCTGTTTCGGTCATAATCTATGTACAGTCATGTACATTCAACCTGCAACTGCAAACAGTTGACCGACTTACATCCAACCAAGTCTGGATCTCCTCCCAAGTGTGATACTTGCTGTAATCCAACGGCAATGCAGTCTCGTTTTTCGCCGACGGGGCCTGGCCGACGGACTTGATAACACTGTACACATCATCGACGGTGACCTCGTAGCGGATGGAGTGCGCCTGCAGGAACTCCGACACGCTGGCAAAGTCCTTCGGGGAGAGGTTGATGTCGACGGGATGACCGACCGCATGCGGCGCTCTCCAGAAGTCAACCTGCGAAGAAAGCAATAGGCAATAAATTTAAAGTACTGTAATGTGGCGTATAAAAGCAGGTGCTTACGGCCGTATAAGCCGGGGTTCGAACCGTGCTTCTACGTCAACAATATCAGCCTGCACTGTGCAGTGCATACTGCCACGCATGTACGTGCACATGTCTTTGCAGGGAGCGGCTTCTATTCAAACCATGCTTCTATACAGGTCATGCTTTTATACGCGACACCACATTAATTATTAGTAACGTATTGCACTCGGATGTTGAGCCAATAGTAATATGTAAAGAGAAAAGGACCTATAAGTTCCTAGATATGACTAACAGTCCACCATGGTAACGAGATAATTATACAGTCAGATAGCGCGACAACAAGGCACAAAACTGACAAGGATATTCAGACATACTACGACCTGACACCTAGCTAATTATCTCGTCGCCTTGGTGAACTGTTAGTCATAACTAGTAAATTACAGGTCCTTTCTCTTCACATAACGTATTACACGTGTGTATTTGTATGCGTGAGGTGCATAGCAGACCTACAGTCATCATCAGCCGTTGCGAAGACAGCCAAAGCCAATTATTCGCAAATAGTTTCGGATGACGACTACACCATAGCTTAGTAGTGGTAGAGCATCGCTGGCCATAAGTGAAGGTCCCTGGTTCGAGTCCTGGTGGTGATCAGCAATTTTTCTTCTTCAGACTTTTCCCGTTTTCTTCAACTCCCACAACCTTATGAATGAGTCAGCATGCTAGTACCGGATACCGGGCAAGTTGTTCATCCGGTCACCAAAACCAGTGGCTACTGTGGACAGCAATTCTCGCCTGGCATCAACAACATGCAGCATAGATTTTCCCGGTGCACCACTACCCATTTTATTAATATTTTCTTTTTAAAATACACAATATCATGAATAAAAAAATAGGCAAATTTGCCTGTTTGTTCTTCGACTCTAAATAAAACAAACGACAAACAATAGCATCGTGCAGCACATCAGACCCAATCCTGCCATAGCAGGCCAGGGAGCGACATGTTTTTCATGGTGCCCTGGGCATGGGTGCACCTCCTCGTACCCGAGGCCTACATTGCACGTACTGTAGTTATTGCACAATGTATGTACCTCTCTCGAGCTACAATAGCATCGTGCAGCACATCCGCAACTTACGTGCACAATTTCCTCCTTGATTGCCATCAGCTTGTGCAGTTCCTGCGCGCTTTGCGGCACGACGCGTATCACCTTGTAGCTGTCAAAAAACACGGGGATAGACATAGACGGTAGTGTAAGAAGGGACAGCAACCATGGCTCAGCTGATCCGCTCCTAATCCCGTGCCCGGGAAAATCCTACCCTAAAAACCTGGCAAAATTCCATCTTGCAGGTAAGCGAAGTGGTAAAGTTAGTGTTCTTTTGCAGCTTTTATTGATGGGGATCATCTTCCGACCGATAGGACACGGGAAAAATTATACCGAGCAAATAACATGATAAAGGGTAATGCCAAATGCTCCCATCCCATCTACACACACTCCAGTTGAACTGCACCCGCCCGTGATCTTTAATTGGTTCACTAAACGCCGTAGTAAACGGCCATGCTCACATGCATGAGACAGATAGTTGATGAATTTTTTTAACGACCCAATCCTGCCATAGCAGGCCAGGGAGCGGCATGTTTTTCATGGTGCCCTGGGCATGGGTGCACCTCCTCGTACCCGAGACCTACATTGCACGTACTGTAGTTATTGCACACTGTATGTACCTCTCTCGAGCTGCCCTCCCCCCCCCCCCTCGCACTTACAGAATATTTCAAATAATTTATTTTAAATTTCAAACGAGATCAAACCTGTCATTTTCGCTGTGTACCATAATTGAATAACACTGACATGGTACATTTCCAGGTTCTACAATGAAGTCTGTAGACTGCAGACCACGAACTACGAAGAAAGTTTTCAACTTTTCAGACACAGCTAACATGTAGTAGGTCAGTCCTTGAGTCTTGGTCTAGCTGACAGTCTCCGCTTACCCTTCATAGGTCTTGGTCGCCTGGTGAGCTGCCACACAACTGAACGCCCAGACAGCGATCAGACACAGCAGCGCTCTCATTTTGAAAGAGGCTGGTCTCTTGGAAATTTTCCGCGGGTTTCTGCTTCACTTTGAAGAGAGGCAGGAAAGAGATGCGCCTTCCTATTTCGTTGAACAAACCGGCGTCAAACCTGCAAAGCAAGCTCTGGCCGAAAACCATGAAGACCGGATCGACAAAATGGGTCTCCAAACTCTCCACGGCCACCTCAGCGGCTGGACAAGCGTCGATCGGATTGGTACCTCCCACGTGACTATCATGCAGCACGTGATTCTTGTTCATGACGTATCATTAATTTTGGTCCTTTTTCGCAAAACTTTCAAGCAAACCACCAGTACAGCATACCGGGTGCGAGGTAAGTCATGTGGCCACTCGCGTACTCGGTCAGTCGTCATCGCGTTCGAGTTTCGTTTCAGAAGTCGGCATCAATTTTTTTCAGATCCTTGAGCTACATGTACTTTGATTTTTTTATTGCCTTTGAAGTGAACAACTAACTATTACTTCGTAGTTTTGCTAACTTCGTAGCTTTGACTTTGCTTTTGGATTGATTCCTTGGAGGAAGTCATCATGGCGTAAGTATTCTGATAAAATCTATGTTGCCACTGCCAAAGGGTGCGAATCATATTTTGTGATTGGCTGTGTCTTGATATTCTTTATTTACCAGGGCCATAGCAAAACCGAAATCTGAAATGACTCAGGAGGAATTGGAGGCCAGGGAGCAGGAGGAATTTAACACTGGACCCCTGTCAGTACTAACAGAGGCTGTGAAAAATAACACTCAAGTGCTGATCAACTGCAGGAATAATCGAAAGCTGTTGGCCCGCGTCAAGGCGTTTGATCGCCATTGTAACATGGTGCTGGAGAATGTGAAAGAAATGTGGACTGAGACTCCTCGTACTGGCAAAGGCAAGAAGAAGGCCAAGCCAGTGAACAAGGATAGATACATCTCTAAGCTCTTCCTTCGTGGAGACTCTGTGATCCTCGTGCTCCGAAACCCCAAGGCAATTGCTGCCAGATAACTACCTCATCGTTGTGAAATAGTGTGAGTTCTGAAAGTTTGACATGTCAATAGCTGTGAATACTACTGTTCCATAATTAGGTCAACCCTTATACTGCCCCAGCTTTCACTTGTTCTGTTGGTGAATGCCGCATAGTCCATGCAATGCTGCCGCCTGCGCTCAGTACGGGGCTCGATGTGTTTAGATACGAAGTCCGGTTTCATCCACCTTTGCTGTAATCTTGCGTGCGCGTGTTGATCTGCTGAATATGCTTACCGCGTGTGGATAACACAAAATACAATGTTTGACCATTGAGCACTGCAATGGTATGCACATGCGATTGTTAGTGAGAAGGCATGTGCGGCGGTGACCTCCTTTGTTGTCTGCTGGCCTTGGAAAAGCTAAGCTCATTGGAATTGAAATGGAAACGCTGCGCTTCTTTTGACTCACGAGTCGGATTTCTTTGACCACAGCTAGCTGTCAGTTTGACCAACCCTTTTAAAATTGAAAATACCACTGGACAACAAACGGTTCGACTTCACAACATGCCTGTTTTCCTAGGCTATGCAGGCACTGAAGCGTATAGACAACCGTGTTGTGCTGATTCAATGCTACAGTTCAGTTCTGTATAAGAGAGCTCTGCCACCCAGGTGTCAAGCACTCTGTGAATAGTGGAAGAACTTCCCCCACCCCTCCCCCTCCATTGCGCTGTCTTCCGGGAGTGGGTACACGGCATGTGTAGTGGGGATTACCGCTAAGCCCGTGTATAGGCCCGGGCGTATAGAATAGCAGCCTCGATTTCCTGGGCGGATACAAGGGCACGGGCGTATACTTGGAATAGGGATAGCAGTATGTACCGTATTTTCCGGGGTATAAGCCGCACTTTTTTTCGCTAAAAATCGGACCAAAATCGCCCCTGCGGCTTATACACCGAATATGCTTGCGCGAATGAATGCTTAGCGTACATCAGTATGCATGCTGACGTCATGTGACATGTCATTCGACTCAGCTTCGCGCCGGCGCCTGTGTTGCTATCCCGGCACTTTTACTAGTTTTAGTGCATCACTATCAGTGGCAGCGAGACTGAAGATAGTGCAGAATGATGACATGGAGTGATCTGTAGTCAACACAGCAATACACCAACATCTCTGCAGCAACCTGTGGTGCACTAACACTTCATAATCTGATCTAACATGGTATTTAGCTCCATAACCATAATAAATTTGTAGAAAGGCCATTTGTCAATGAGTGTGAAAAATCTTGGTTTGTGGGTGCGGCTTATACTCCGAATACCAACTTTTAGTCAATATTTTGCCTCAAAAAGGGGGGTGCGGCTTATACCCCGGTGCGGCTTATACCCCGGAAAATACGGTATTGGGTATCAGTACCTGTTCATGTACTGGTGTTTCCGGCATACCTGGGCGTATGCATGGGCATGGGCGCTATTTTGAAACAAAAATGTTGACTTCCCCTGACTGGGTGTGTACACGGAGGGTGGGCGTAATTATTATTTCGAGTGGGCGTATACAGGGGCTTTTACGGTATGCTAACAATAATGTCACAGCCCCAATTTGAGTGGATGTACATGGTGATCCACTAGGCTTGAACAAATTATACCAGTACCCGTTAATTGGCCGTTATCATTCCAATCAACCAATCGATAGATTGTAGATTACTAGTACCGTATTTTCCGGGGTATAAGCCGCACCGGGGTATAAGCCGCACCGGGGTATAAGCCGCACCCCCCTTTTTGAGGCAAAATATTGACTAAAAGTTGGTATTCGGAGTATAAGCCACACCCACAAACCAAGATTTTTCACACTCATTGACAAATGGCCTTTCTACAAATTTATTATGGTTATGGAGCTAAATACCATGTTAGATCAGATTATGAAGTGTTAGTGCACCACAGGTTGCTGCAGAGATGTTGGTGTATTGCTGTATTGACTACAGATCACTCCATGTCATCTGCACTATATTCAGTCTCGCTGCCACTGATGTTGATCAGCAACACAGGCGCGAAGCTGAGTCGAATGACATGTCACATGACGTCAGCATGCATACTGATGTATGCTAAGCATTCATTCGCGCAAGCATATTCGGTGTATAAGCCGCAGGGGCGATTTTGGTCCGATTTTTAGCGAAAAAAAGTGTGGCTTATACCCCGGAAAATACGGTACTTGTAATGGTAAGGGATTTAGGGTTGCAGTACCAACAATTAGACTGTGAAATTTCAACCAGTTGCCACAGTGAATATGCTCTTGCCAGTGGCAATTACATAATTGTGGTGTTTTGAGGTTCAATTGAACTGGAAATGACCCTCTTAGCTGCCCTTCCATCTATATGTATTTTCATTGGTCTGATATAAAGATTTCGGATAATACTAGAGAGCAAGTTGCAGTTGGCTCGTTAGTCTGACACAGCTTGCAAACAATCATGATTGAGTTTTTGGTCGGAAGAGAAATCGGTAGGTGAAAATGATCGTTCCAGCCCTAAAATCCATGATGAAACCCCTACTTCTCTAGCAACATGTAGTGGTCTTGCTGGATTTATCGCTTCTACATCTCCTCTGCTTAGCTATATTCATGTGCGCCTCAAATTTCCTTCGCTATTGACGGTGAACTCTTGCTTCCCTTCGTGTACATCTTGCGTAGTGGTCTTACAGTGGTACATGCACACTGCTTTCCAATCTGGTGGGGTTTCGTCATTGGGATTCTTGTGTCTGTTCCCGGCACCAAGAATAGTTTCTGTACCATAGAGAGGTTCTGCTATACGTGAAACGCAGAGAAATCGCGTAGGCCCGGGAACTCTCTTCGCGTTCCCGTAACGTAAAGAAAATCTGTTCTGCTCTACGTTCACGTAGAGAAATCACGTGGAATGTGTACTGGGACTTTCCCCGTCCATATTTGGCAAGTTTTCTGCCTGCACTTGATCGATGCCCAGCAGATCCGTACGCATTTTCTCTGCGTGTGCCACAACGTAGAGAACCTCATCTCCGAGTAGAAATCTGGACCCAAAACACGCGAAGCCGTAGACTCTAACCCAGACACCTGCTCTCTACGTGATTTCTCTACGTTTCACGTATAGCAGAACAAACTAAACCTTCCTTATACGCACTTGATAACAGCGAGTCCAAACAGTGCTATCGTCCCCAGGAGTCACGTGTGACGAGCAGCAGTGCATATGTGTGTTGGTGCAATGAATTCATGAACTTCAGTAGAATGTACATGTACATGATTGTACTTCATAGTTCAAACGGCCGTACAAATACAGTTGTGTGTCAGTAATGCGGCACCCTTGCGGCCGGACGCTGTAGGAGAATGAATACCGGTATTCTGGATAACTGAAGCTGCATAGCCATCTTGTACTCACACATAGAAAGGACTGAAGAGCATGATTGTACTTCTATATCTTGATGCTCTACTGCTACTACAAAAATGTAGTATCCTGAAACAGTCATCATGCTCATCTATAGACTGACTTGCATGTAATGTTACAGAAAGGCAAAGTTCATGATGCTCACTGTCCACGTTTGAGGGCTGTAAATAGACAGTGTATGATCTGTCAGTATACTGCAACTGTCTGTTGGATGACTGAGCGCCGGATGAGTGCATATCAAAGGTCACACAAATACTCAAGTAGTAATATCCTTAAAAAAAACAAAAAAAAAACATCGCGTATTCATTAGTTGGTGGAGTTGAAAAAAGGACGAAATATCAGAAGAAAATCTGACTGTCGCCGGCTGGACTGAAATCTTGGGAGCAGGGAGTCGCCGAATACCACGTCAAATATCTATTAATTTTGACGACTTCCCGCTTAGGACCAGATATGCTCAACCACTGAGCTATGGTGCATCCATTATAATTATTTCATACATAGTATGTTCCAGGGAGTAGTATTTTTACTGAAGTCACACTGCCGGATACTCGTAGACCCATGCGTACATTGTGATGCTGGCCTGGTTGTAGCCCAGTGCGGCGGTGTGACTGTCGGTGAGGTTGTGCCGTGTCAGCCTGTAGTCCGGCGCTGCATTCTGCTGTGCCGTGACCGGACAGGCTCCCGGTGCCTGGCCGTGGTACGCCCATTCGCCGTTACGCCACAGCAGCTTCATGGAGCTCGAGAACACCACCGGGTCTTCCTCGAAGAACTTGTATGCACTCATGGTGCCAGGTCCCTGCTTGCATGTCAGCCCAGAATGGTCGCTGTGGAAAATGCCTGCGTTAAAGTAGGATGCCGACAGAAAGAAGTCCTCCGTGCCAGACGATAGGTACTGGATGGGCTTGTCGTCGATTTCCACGCGGAAGCAGCCCTCCAAGTAGGAGAAATCAGAACTGCTGCCACCGAATGTAACCTGTAGCAAATGTTCACATACCGCACACGCAGGCACGCACACATATAAAATTATAAATACACATGCACTTGTACTTATACTTGCTCACTGCCATAAAATGGTCACGTGCCTCCCAGTCGAAGAGGGGAGAGGGATTCTAAAGGAATCTTAGAAAGATGACTCAATTGGCTATTGAACCGCCCAGCTGACACCCCCTGAAATGCCCAGACTCTGGGTTGACTTGGAAGTGATCCAACTTATGGGCTCATCACACCTCGGTAAAGCAAGCGGGTGAGAACAAGGTGGTGAAAAAGATTGACGGCATCATGCATTATGGGATATAAAGTACTATTCTTCGCCCCTGCTACCTGTGCCCGTTATTTGACCTGAGATGTGCAGTACCTCAGCTACGAGATTTTTACAGCCCTTGGAGGTACACGTTATAGGCGGTTCACACGGCAGGAGAATCTGCTGCCTGATGATTGGTTGTTCAACGCCGAGTTACAACAAACAATACCTTACTTTCCTGTGTATCTCTTTTGTACTGCGCTCTGCCCATCTCAGGAAATGAGCACGCTAGCAGGCTAACCCCAGATTATGCACTCTTGGTTCGATGATACTGATCTGCTTCATTGTACTTCAAAGTATCAAGAGTACATCACCTGGCTAACATGTTTTCCAAGCCAACAGCATGTTACAAGGCGAGGACGTGCAGTGCTCCTGACTACAACCAAAACCCGGTTGGCAGAGTCCCGGTCTTGCGACCATTTCAACCTTATGGGGAAACCCCGGTTCGCACCCTCTTTATGGTCGCAAGACCGGGATTCTGCCAACCGGGTTATGGTTGTAGTCAGGAGCACTGCACGTCCTCGCCTTGTAACATGCTGTCGGCTTGGAAAACATGTTAAACCTATCAAGCAAGGCTTCTATATTATGCCATAACGTGGTTATGTGCCCTTGATTGTATGGAATACGTTAGTCTGGATGGAGCACACGTCATTACGGGTTGTCCGTAATTATCGATCTTTTTCACGAAGAGAACAAGTTTCGTTTATGGGTGGGTGGGTCGAGGAGAGTTTAGTTTTGAAAATTATTGATAGCTGAAACATCAATCTATTCTAGCTGTCAAGTCAATCTATTTTTCGTTGAAGTGGGTGGGGGAGGGTCATAACTAAACTTCTTCGTTTCGTGAAACATGTCGATAATGCCGGGTGGCCCCTTTAAAATAACAGGTTGTACTGTACCTGATAGAGCCAGCCGGATGTGTTGGCTGGCGTGGCGGCAGCAGTCAGATACTCTAGCGGCTCCATGGTAACGTTCTCCGCCTTGTACAGGCGCAGGCGCGTGTTGCTAGGTAACTCGTACTCACCGACGACCAGCGGCACGTTGCGCATGCCGCGTCCGATGTACCAGTACCAGCCGCCGACCGGGGTCCACGCCGTCACGCGGATGCTGCTGCCGAACGGTATGCGATACGTGTTGTATATTCCGCCATCGGCTTCGTGACCTATACGCTTGGTGCCCCAGGGCAAGTTGGCCTTCTCGGCCGACTCCGGACATCCAATGCCATGTCCCCACAGCAGCATGAAGTCTATCGACGCTGCCGTCTCGTTGTCAACGTACACGCGTATGCGCGTGTTCTCATTCATAACCCCTGTGCTTGGTGAGCTTGTGAACCACTGCTCCGTGAGGTAACCGGGCGCGCCAGGCGGCACGTTCAGAATATCCGTCTCTGTTGCTGCGTCCAGCCAGCCGTTCTTGGTGGCTGCTGAGATCGACTCTGCTTTGCTATCCAACTTGATCGCTCCATGAGCGCTGGCAATCATTGATGCGCCAGCGACCACAAAGAGCGTCCAAACCTTGATCGGTGCAGTCATGATTCTTATTACGCGCAGGTTTGCTCCAACCGATTGAACGTCCTACAATGCTCGCCGGCGGTGTTCGTCTCTTCTTGACCTACACACTTGTACAGGGTAGTATTTAGAAAAGCGATCCTGTCAGCTTTTCTATTTGCGGGTGTGCTGTTAGTGTAGTGTAGGGACTGGCAATCCGCAAGACTGAACTACTACTAGTACTAACTACTTTTCTGAACTCAGCAACTGAATTGCGGACGCTTCACTCCACTCTCCATGATCCAGCGCAGGGCAAAAGTCTGTCTGTGCTGTTGCTCTTTCTTATATGTAGTCGCCAAAATGATAATCACGACGCTAGCCGTCAACTCGGAAGATCGTTCTGTGCCATGCCGTCAACAAGAGTTTTGCCTCACGCGATCACCAAGGAAGAGTAGCCCCTGATCTACTCGTAGCAGTTGGACTTGGACTTGTTGTACTTGTATTGGAGCACATGGTGCACCGGCGACGAGCGTATCGATCGAGTGAATGGGAGAGCCGCCTTGGCTGCATTCACGAAGCTCAAACTGAAAAAAGTCAAAACTCCAGACTTTTTTTGTTTCATGTTTTCTGTTTTGAACGATCGACGAAGTGTTTTTGTTACGTTGTTCATTTGTTGTGGCCGTGTTCCCAGTTACGTTAATAGTAATAAAACAAGCCGTTCAGCTAGCTCAGTGCTCCTGGTACTAGTATACACTTGCAAGGTCTGCTGTGAACTAGAGGAATATCAACCGTCATCATTTCGAGTTAGTGTATACGTTGATCACTCTTACTAGCCATAACACTATTGTAGCTGGCACAGGAGAAACGGTAAAAGTTTGAACCATACAGGTATTTGTATCTTCCTATTCAATTTTAATTAAAAAAACCCATAGAATTAGTACATGAACTAAGACATAGTTCAAGTGACGGTTTAAAAAAATTGGTCGTTAGGCGTCACATCATGGAAACAGCGAACAAGCCAGTAGCAGTGGTGACCGGCAGCAACAAGGGCATAGGCCTTGCCATCGTGGAGTCGCTGTGCCGCAAGTTCAGCGGGGACGTCGTCCTGACGGCACGGGACGTGGGCCGCGGCGAGAGTGCGTGCGCCGAGCTACTGCGGCAGAAGGGCCTGAAGCCGGTGTTCCACCAGCTGGACATCACCGACGACGGCAGCGTGCGCAGGCTTGCCGCGTTCCTGCAGTCGGAGTACGGCGGACTGGACGTCCTGGTCAACAACGCCGGCATCTACGTGCTCGCGAAGTGCGAGAAGAGCCCGGCCGAAAAGGCGCGGATCACCATGGAAACGAACTTCTTTGCCACGCACCGTGTATGTCAAGTGCTGTTCCCGCTGCTGAGAGCTGGGGCGCGGGTTGTGAACGTTGCATCCGGTCTGGGTCGCTTGAGCAAGGTGGGCAACGAGAGCTTGCAGGAACAGCTCGTGTCGCCGCAGCTCACTGAAAGCGATCTGCTAGGTATGGCCAGGGACTATGTGGCCGCCGCCGCCAACGAAAGCGGCGACACTGCCCCGTGGCCGGCGGATTCCGCCTACAGCATGTCCAAAGTCTTTCTCATCGGGCTGACGCGCATCCAGGCACGCGACGTGACTGCCGCGCGGCCCGCGCACAGCATTCTGATCAACTCCTGCTGCCCAGGATTTGTAGACACGGACCTGAACGAGCACAGGGGCAGGCTGACAGTGGAGGAAGGCGCCGAAACGCCCGTCGTGCTGGCGTTGCTGGATAAGGAATCACCGTCTGGGCAGTTCTACAAGAACACACAGGTGTGTGAATGGTGACCGCCACAGCTAGCCATGATGTACACCGTACTGGCGGTGAATTGAATTTTTAATTTTTTTACGAGAATCCACGAACCTCGAGAACAGAATACTGCATGATAGAGGTGACTACAGACGCAACTGTGGTGGTGAAACCGGGAGCATCTCCACCGACCTGAGATCTCGGCTTCAGCGACACTTCAGTGCAAATTACTTCAAGTATTTATAGCACTAACATTCAGAGCTAGGCAGGTTGCAATAGATGATGTGCCAAATAACGCGCAACTAGACTTGAGAGGGCATGGCACACAAGTTGCATACAAATTGTTCTACAATGTGTACACGATAGACCCTGAGCTCTGCAAGAATGCAAGTCACAGGTAACCGTACAACTTTGAACTTTGTATGCAACTACTCTGCAATGCCCTCTCAAGTCTAGTTGCACGTTATTTGGCATATCATCTATAGCACAAACAGTAATAGGAGCAGCAGCAGCAGCATTAATGATTGTATTCCACAAAAGCTGAGAGAGTTCTGTGTGGCTACGGCCGGATATGATTTCAGCACAGGTATTTGAGACAGCCGCCAAGCCTCTGTCGCTCACTATATCGGAAGTGGCTTTCCGTAACTTTGGTGTCTCTCAATGGATTTGAGCGAAATTTTCACCACACACTCCTGCCACTATGCTGGCCCTCTGGACATGATTTAAAAGTTCTTGTGCCTCACTGACAGGCGCTAGGCTTTCCAGGCCGGAAAAACTCAAAATTCCGGCATAGTGCCACGGTGTGCAAGCCACCCAGGTGCCAAAAAAATGCATTTACAATTTTTTTCACATTTTCTTGCCCATTCTGTCCGTGCGCGGGATCCAAACCTAACCTAAAAAAGTCCAGAAGCAGCCATGGGTGGTGGCAAGAGTACATAACCCCCTGGGGGGTTATGTACTCTTGGTGGTGGGATAGGGCCCCTCAACGTGGCCCTGGGATCTGTCACAACGGCACGAGTGGGCGTTCTCTCACAGACTCGTACTCCCACAGACCGAAATTAATATTTTTGGATTTTTTTTAGTGAAAAATAAATTTCACCATTTCTTTGATCGATGGCCAAGAAGCTCGAAGGTCAAGTGCTTCGTATTATAACTTTCAATTGCGCAACGTGCATCAATTATGCAAATTGCAATTGATTTCTTCTCCGGTGGAGGGCCAAGGATTAATTTATAAGAAGAAAAGAGGACCAAAGATGCTACCAGCCTAGTTACGCTATAAATAATATCCACTAACACCACCAGTTACTTCACAATCAGCGCATTGCACGACACTGGCCAACGGTACAGACGTTCTACACCTACATGTATAATAATTAGGAGATCCCCAGATAGGCGTTAGCCTTTGGGTAATCCTGAAATAAAGATTAATATAATGTAACTGGCAATCAGCTCTAGCACTTCTTGGATGCGCGCTCCAACAACCTTCCAGCTTGGAAGGTTCAACACGACAAAGTAAGTTGTAGAAATAACACAAGGAGGGGAAGGTGAGCGCAACCAAGACAAGCATGAGCTGAAAGTCTCAGCAAGAGTGTGAAGATCGTTGGCCAGGGGCGTAGCCAGGATAGTGATCAAGGGGGGTGCCACGACTTTCCCCACACAAAAGTACAGTAGTCATGCACTTATGTTGGTCCTTTCATGCATATTATTCGATCCGTGAATTGGGGGGGGGGGGGGGGGGAGCAAAATTACTAATTCGACGCTGAAGATCAATCAGTGAATGGCAAATCTCCAACCAGGGAGTAGTAATGATTATGGTATTTTACTACACCCTGGCGTGCTTCCAACTAATGATGGACTAAGTCCTGGATGCTGCTTTCTCCAGAATTATCACACTCTCCATCGAACTTTTAAATTAAAGTGGGATTTCTCGAGCCATTTTTCCCCTTCGTCATGTTTGATAGTGCAGTAAGGCATCCTTGGTCAAACCTACACTATTTCCCACAAAAACTCAAAATGCACTTCAACGTTACTTTCACTCTTCTACTGCTGTATCCACACTTGCAATACATGAAAGAAACTTTGCCTTTCCACAACGAGACCAATTTACAGCGAGAACTACATTATACAAAACATAGCGAGAACAAACTGCTATGTCTGACGTGTGCTTTCCGGCCATAGACCGCGTTGCTACTTCCTTGCTTCTACCAATGGCGTGTTTGTATGATTCTTTGCTTACAAAACATGTGGAGTGCGATGCAAATCATGTGCTGAGCCTGCTGAGGCCTGATGTGACACTGCACAACGGCAGGTACGAAGCGGAGTTCCCTTGACTAGAAATTTCATTGCAAAATGGCCAATCATGAGACACTGCATGTGGTTTGGTTTCAGATACATTGTGCTTGCAGGTCTGAACCAGGAAGTAGAACCTACTACTCCATGCTGGTCTAAAACAGGGCAGGGATGGCTACAGTGTGCGATGTGCAGAGTTGCGCATGTGATCAGCGGGTCTGCTATAGTCTCTCTCGAACCAGCTAGCTGTGAACCAAGATCGAAATATTTGAGGGGGGTGCTTTGGCACCCAAAGCACCCCCTTCCTGCCTACGCCCCTAGCCCTGTTGGCGGATGTACATGCACATGTACAGTCAACTTCGTTTATAACGACACTCGGCGGGGCATCAACAAAGTGTCCTTATTCGCGAAGTGTCGTTATACCCGAAGTCTCATTATAATTAGTATTACAGTTGGATGGAACTTTGCTCTGGGCATGGACATTCTGTCGTTATTCGCGAATTGTCGTTATATCCGCAGTCGTTATTAGCGAAGTTGACTGTATGTCAAGAACGATACTGGCAAGACCGGCATCAGACAAAACGGTCAAGGACGTATAGCAACATACCACACAACTAACTTACTTGTGTGGCTCTAAAGATTCGAAGATCAATTGGAGGGGAAGCTAAGCGAACATGAATTGGGAAGAACCGAACGCCTCGGTACTACAGTAGAGTACTTCGACCAAGACATTTGAGATGAAAAAATAAGCAGCAGTACCAAGCAGCAGTTTGACACGACGATCGTTTCGCCGTATGGTAGGGACGGCTCATAAGATAGGTGTGCATAGTTAGCTCGGACTCGGGTGGAGGGCCAAGGATTTAGGCTGCGTTTACACGACAACGATTGAAAACGATTTGCGTTTACACGACAACGAAGTAGGACCTAAACGGAACGAAATCATTGCGTTTACTACTATCGTTTACACGACAACGCCCGAAAACGATACCTAAACGGAACGAAATGGAAACGCACTTCAAAGTGTTTTGAAACGTTTTCAAAACGTTTTCAAAACGCTTTCGTTCTCGTGTAAACGGTGAAAACAGTGAAAACGATTGGAAATGGAGCGCGGTCATGGAAACCATTCCGCGCGGGACTGTATTTCGCGGGGAATACCTGACCTTTGCGACCACCAGCACGTACCAACTCCAACTAACGTGTTACTTCCCGCCCTTGCGCCAAGTCAGCACGTGCTAACTCCAGCCTGATCGCCCGTTTTCCGTTTTCGTGTGAACAGTTCAAAACGGTTTGCCGTTCTCGTGTAAACGGTTTGAAAACGATTCGAGGCCAGCCCGTTTTCGTTCCGTTTCGTTTCGTTTCGTCTCCGTGTAAACGCAGCCTTAATAATAATATTTATAAGAAGAAAAGAGGACCAAAGATACAAGTTACGCTATCATATCTACTACCACCACCAGTTACTTTACAATCAGCTCATGCGATAGTATTGCACGACACTGACCAACGACTCGTAGACCTACTGACGTTCTACACGTCACCTAACTGGCAATCAGCTCTAGCACTCCGTGGATGCGCACTCCAACAGCTTTCCAGCTTGGAAGGTTCCAAGTAACATAACACTGAAATCTGTGGACAGCAACTGTTTCGCTCTGTTGTATATAGAAATTACATAACGAGGTAAGGGGAAAGTGAGCGCAACCAAGACAAGCACGAGCTGAAAGTCTCAGCCTCGACTTACATGATGTACATGTACATGTACATGTACATCCACCAACGTCCTTCACAGCAAGGTTGCCTGCGGTCAGAAGTGTAAACTACTGGAAGGAGCCTAACACAATGATTATGTCCATGAGGCTTCCTGGGACACCAAGTAGGTTTGATCCATCGCGGATATTCCACGAAGACTTGCACTTTCCACACTGCCACTGACACCTGTCTGCCATGTGAATAAGTGCAAAGGTAAAAGGGCATGTGACAAAATTATGCTAGGGACCGTTTACATGAACCATTTACATCTGTCATATACCCGTTCATTGAGAATCACCTTCCTTCTCGCCAAGAAGCATAGCAATGACTCTTTGTCCTGTGTATCCGCAGCTATGTCCTTCCTGGTCCACATCTCCTGATCCTTCAACTGCTCATTGTCCAGTATCGTACTTGGTTCCACAATCGTATGGCGGTGAGGTCATCCCTCAGCAGCAACAACTGAAGCTCCTGGGACTGGGAGTCACGCTTGACTCCATGCTCGGTTTTGGCGCCCAGCTCCGGACAGTTGCCGCCCGGGCGAACTGCGCAAGGCAGCTCAAGTCCTGAACGGTCCTGGCATGCTTGTCGCGTACCGTGGCTTAGAAACACCACTTTTCGAGTACACTCCCCTTGTCTGGATGGGAGCTGCTCCCACGGCCACCAGCCTCCAGCAGGCGCGTTCAGCGACGGGCCCTGCACATCCTGGGGCCCAACGTGCTGCTGCAGAGCCTCAACGCAAGGCGGACGTCGACGGACAGTACACTAGTGCGTAGTGGCCGCATTGTCATTCCTGTACAACATGTACAAGCTGCATGCTGTGCCTGCCTGGTCTCCCTCTACTCATATCAATGGTTCCTCCTCGCCTCAATGCCCGTGCTGAGCCCGTAACTCGCAGGCAATGTCGGAAAACCGCTGTTCACCCGTATCATTATTTTAACACTCTCCCCTCAACTGCTCCCCATTCCCTTCAGCGCCCACTATTAAATGGCCTTGTAATTATTTGCTGTCATCGGTATACAATGGTCATGTTTGACAGCATGAAAAATAATACCAATGGTCATGTTCTAGCAGGCACCGGTTTTGTTCTACTCCCCGAGGCCTGACGCACGGTAGTGGTAGTCTACACCATAGCCAGCCAGGTTCTATTAGTATTTTTAGTACTAGTCTATCGTCTCGATGATCACGGAAGTCCACGTGTCACACAGCTGGTTCCAGCAGCCACCGCAGCTGACGCGGTAAAGAGGAATTTTGGAACGGCTTCACTGGACCCGAATGGGAGTGGGCATAATTTGTCTGTTATGTCACTCTTTTAGGACCTGCAGAATTAGACCAAGGATATACGTGTACATACTGTGCTTGTCTGTTCGAACTTCGTAGCATGGGTGATCTAAGTTATAAACGCGCACTGTTTTCATAACAGCATGGATGAAGGAGCAGGCTTCCTTCTGGCCACAGCGCAACCGTTCCAAAACGCCTTCCCTCCGGGAAAATCAGGTGATGGGGATGCAGCGGGGGACGGGGGACTTTCGCTCGCTCTCTCTCCCTCTGCTGGCAACTGTTTGCGTGGGTTGTGACCTTTATAGTATACCTACAAGCACGTGCGGCTGGCTGATTTGCGAAGACGCCGCTTGAAACAGCTTCTTTCTCACCGGCTTGGAACGGTTTCCGCTATCAGTATCACAGCACTGAGCACCACCAATTATGACGTTCATGAACACTGCTCAACGTTCAACCCATAAATTATAATATTCAGCCTCTACTGGATGGTGGTATGTGTTCGTGTAATTTTTAGTCTGAAGACTGAAGCCTGCAACTACACTATGCTTCAAGGTGTGATGTGCCGGTGCTATCTCGTCTCAAGTCAAGGGTGAGAGGACTGAGTGAGAAGCGAAGTAATGTACAGCCACCGTAGTATTCGTAGACCATTGTGGCTGTTCCCAGCCATCTGTGGTGAAGCACGCATGACTATGCTGTGCATTACAGATCAGAGTCGGCTTTCATGACACTGTACTTGCACTGTTGCAGATAACAATTACATGCAGCTTCACAATCATGTTTTGCAAGAGCAACGTTCTGCGCACAGAGAGTTCTTCTTTCATGGTCTTCAGTCCTTGCCAATGCCAATGGATCCACAGAAAGCGGTGGTAACGATGTAGAATCATGTAAACCTACACGAAGCATAAGTATTAGTACACTATACTTGATTCGTTATCAACTTTAACGATGCGTATTGATATGTAGGACTACTGTATGTTCAAGACGACCTATTGTAGACACGAACACAGGTCAGTATGTCAGTAACAGTTAGGGCAGTGTGTAGATCTACAGTCAGTCACCATGGTCACTACGAGTACGAGTCAGTACACTTGGTGGACTGTGCCAGACACTGAGCCAGCAGCTCGTCAGGTGGCACTGACACCGAACTGCCTCAACAGCACTGACACCGAACATGTACAGCCTCCACACTCCACAGGCACCCCAACGCCTGAGTGTACAACCCCACACTTTTTGTAGCTCCGTCTTGACTTCACTTCTCTTCAGCTCAAGTCAGGACAGGATAGGAGTCAGGCCTCAGGGTCCACGTCTCCTGCCTAGCGCCTGGCTCCAGTCCAGCGCATGCTAGACTCTAGTCTCTACGCGAGTCAGCATGACCATGATGACCGTGAAGTCGAAGTGCGATGTACACCATGGTACACGTACACTGATGACTACATGGTACCACATGAGTACAAACATGCTGCATACTCATTATTGAATATTGTCACCAAGGCAGGCGGGCCAGCCAACCCTTGTTCTGCGGGCCTTCACGAAACTGCTGTCTCTAGTCTAGCCTGATTCTCTGTTTGAACCGCCTCGGATATTTTTACTTTGCAGCCTACATGGATAGGCGACGAATATGACTGGGGAGTTGGGATTACATGTAGTAGTTTGACGGCAAGCATTCCGTTGCCTTCACTTGTAGTTGAGCTGCTTTGTGCTATTCTTTCACAAACCGCCAAGGAAGACAACTGGTGTGAACTGCTAGCTATTAGTAGCTCTTCTTTGCGCGGCAACATCATCAAGACTTAGTAAGCCTCTGCCTAGACTGTACTGACTGCGTCTGTGGTCACCGATCAACTAACTATTACTTTCCCAGGCCTGGGCTTTCCCGCGTCCCGGCCTCAAACTAGTCAAAACTACCGAGCGCTCCAGTGCAGTACAAGCGAGCACAGGAAATTATATGGTTTCCGAGCGGACGTATCTACCGAGCCCCGGGGCCCCGTGCCAACTATATCAGTACTCCTGGCTATTTAGCCTGTAGCGCATGCAGAGTTAGACGGGCACAGACTCAGATCTCCAACGCCCAACGGCCCAACTGCCACAGCGCCAACAGCTTCTGGAACGTCCTTTATTTCAAACGTTTCTGAAATCTGCTATTTGTCAGTAGTTGTGTGTAGCCACCATTCGTCCGCGTGTAGTTTTGTGGGCGTGAGCGACCGGTCGACCATTCCGCTTTCGGCACCGCCCTGGATCGAGAGGAATGAGTCGCGGGGCGGCCAAGAAAGTCCTGAGAAGGACATGGCGGACTCGCGGCATTCGCCTGAACGCTGATACGCCGCTGAATGATGTAGAGATCACCAATGTGGTGCTGGGGTCCGGGTCGTTTGGAGCGGAAGACGTACGCGTGGCCCGATGGTGCGGGGCCAAGGTAGCGGCCAAGACGCTCCAGCGGACCACGGAAGAGGGACGGAGAGGCTCGAGTTCGGCCGAAGAATCAACGCTGGACTTGCGCTCGTTCTCGACGCACCAGCGACGCGTGCTGCAGGAGTGCCATCTGATGGGACAGCTCCGTCACCCGAACATCGCCCAGGTCTATGGGGTGTTCATCCGACCAGATGGTAATCCGGTGATTATCAGCGAACTGCTCGGCGAGAGCATGCAGCAGCGACTGGCGTTCGGCACGCGCCTGACGTACCGTGACGTGGTGGACGTGGCGCTAGATGTTCTGCAGGCCATGCGCTACCTACACACGCTGGCACACCCTCTACTGCACGGCAGCATCTGCACGAGCAACGTCCTGTTCTCGCTCGGCGGCAGCGTGAAGCTCACGGACAGCAACCTGGCGCTGGCACGCCTGCACTCGGCCAGTCACTCGCACATGGAGACGATGCCGGAGCAGCACGTGCTGACCTCCACACCCACCTCTGCTCTGTCCCTAGGCAGTGGCATGGACGGCGGTGGCGGTGGTGCTACGGCGGATGGTGTGGCGCCGCGCAGCGCCAGCGCCCGGCTCTACCTGCCGCTGGATGCGCTGGACCACGACTGCTACGACCTGGGCATTGACACGTACAGCTTTGGCGTGCTAATCATGGCCATGGTGCTGCACAGGGAACCCAACGTGGACGAAGTCACCAGGCCGAGCGGTGGCGGCGGGGATCGCCAGCGCAAGCTGTCCAACGTCAACGTGGAGCGCTCTCGCCGCGCCACCGATCTCAAGGCGCTGTCGGCAGCGTCGCCGCAGTTCATGGACCTGGTGGACCGGTGCATGGACGCCATGACACTGGACCCGGCTGATAAAACCGACGCTGCAAGTGCAGGTGCAGGCTCTGGTGGTGGCGCTGGCAACAGCGAGGAAAGCCAGGACGTGGTGGACTGCGGCCTGGAGCGCGCCGTCTCCAGAGAGCTGTTCGGCCTGGTGGAGGCGCTGCGCAGGCGCGACGACTATGTGCGCTGGCCGTCGACGCGGTGCTCGCCGTTTGCACGCGGCCTCCAGGAGCAGGCGGACCTGGCGCTGGCCGTGCGCGGCCTGGAGCGACAAGTCCAGGAGACGGTGGACGCCGCGACGGCCACGCTCGCCGACCAGGAGAAGCAGCTGGAGCGGCAGGTCGGCGAGCTGGCCAATATGCACCAGCAGGAGAGGCGACGGCACACGGCGCGTATAAAACAGCTCGAGGCCAAGCTGAGCGCGTTTCAACGCGAGGCGGCCAGCAATGGCAGCGGTGAACTGTCGATCCACCGTGAAGGCAGCGAGTCCGGCGACAGTGGTGATGTCCGCTCTCAGTCCGCCATCTCCAGGAGTATGTCGTCACCACCGCCGCCGCCAACACAGTCCATACCACGCTCTGCGTCAATGCAGCAGCAGCAACACAAGTTCTCCTTTCAGGCAAGTCCCAACTACAACCGTCGTCACTCGGATGATAGTGTGGCGACCAGGGACACCTTGTCCCCGCGGAACGACGACGGATCGCAAGAAGAGACCGACTATGATGGGCCCGTAAGTGCATATGCACTGACGCACACACGTGCACACACGTGCACACACACGCATACACACACACATGCACACACACGTGCACACACGCGCACACACACATGCACACACACGTGCACACACGCACACACACACACACACACACACACACACACACACACATACACACACACGCACACACACACACGCACACACACACACACGCGTAGGCACTGCTGCTGCAGTAGTGCACGATGCACAATGTGCACAGCAAATGATTTGCTTCGTTCTGTACCAGTATGCATCAGGGAGTCGCAGCATGCACGTGTATCCTCAAGAAGGAAAACGACACGGGCGACTGTAGCGCTAAATCATGCAGGTTGAAACAATGAAGTGGCCAAGGGTGCAGTTTAACCTCACACATCCGTTTCCACTAAAATATTCGGATAAGCGAGGGAACCGGATAATCGAACGCACATACTGTATGTATGCATGACATGCTATAAATCGGCGACGCAACGATTTTCTTCCGGATGACGAGGGATCCGGATAAAAGAGGACAGGATAAGCAAGGTCTGACTGTACTACCATCTTCTGGCACACACTACTAGCTTTGCAGCACAAAGGCCTGGGCAGTCTACTGGCACACTGAGAACGGAATCTTTTTTTAATCCACTCTGTGGTTATCGGGCGAGGCAGATGTTATCTTCCACTCAGAGGGTGGTTAATGATGAGCCAAGTTCTTCGATTCAAACACTCTGCTGTGCTGTGTATAGCTAGCTGGTGCTGTACCGACTCGTTTCTGTGTCCTGGTTGTGGTGTGTAGGGTCACATTTGTGAGGTGCACATCCGGGTGCCGAGTGGCGGTTTGACTACTGTGCAGGTGAGGTGTTGCCAGATCAGGTCCTTCCAAGATTTTTTTTTGGGGGGGGGTGCAGGGATATATTTAAAGATTCTTTAGAGTTACTTTGGCAGGGTGGTGTTAGTTTAATACTGATAGTCCTTAGTTTCGCACATGACTTTGTTATTGAGGCTGTGTTGTACCGTTTGGGTATTTGACCTTTCCTGCATGGTTCAAAGACAAGCTGCTGATGATAGGCGATAACTTTGCGGATTGGAGAGTATTCAAAGCGAGTAAGCCACTGGGCAATGGCGTAGGAAGATGTTTTGATTTGGGGGGGGGGGGGGGCTGCTTTTCAGGCACTAAACGGCTCATGTGCTTATACCTGTTGTACATCTTGTACTGCCTAATTGCCAACATCACAAGGCATGAAAACCTCGTTGGCCTACGAATGCATTATACATGTATCTAAGAGACTGAATTCCTGGCCGCCCTCACCCTCACTATATTTTCCCTGTGTGCCGGTGTGCGGCTACAGATTGATAACCGCGACACTATCGGAGAAATCGTCCAGGGCCTCTGTGATGAGCATGGTAAGCCAGCTAGCCATGCATGAAATGTACTGATCCATGTGTGAGAAGAGGCAACAGTTGCGTTTTAGCTGTACACATTGCGGATACTGAACTACAGTAGAACCTGCCCTAACCGGACGCCTTTGGTGCAGCGGAAACTGTCCTGATATGACAGGATTCTGCTTGATCCAGAGATGCACGCTCGAACCACAGCAATATGGTGCATTGAAATTTGTCCGGGCAATGCAGGATTCCGCTTGGTACAGGGTCCGGCTAACACGGGTTTTGCTGCGCGCTGATTCTGTGCACTCTGTACTCGCTTACTACAAAAGGACTGCCTGGAGCTCAATTGAATTAGTGGACCGACGAGACAAAAAGGCTTGCCAAAAATCACCGCAATATTGAGTCCTGGCGGCCTGCGCTGGGATGTGAGAACTATTCACACATGTCCAGGCCACCGCGTGGCAGGACTCGGCCTTTATCCACTCACTGGATACCATACGACATCCACCGTCTGTGTTTGAAGAGACTTAGTGATGTACATGTACAGCAACTGAAGATTCCGCGGCATGTACAGAGGGCTGGGGCAACTGCTCATCAGACACTGCATTAGATCAACCTATGAGCGTATACATGTACATGCTAGCTGGAAACTGGACTGGAAATTGCGAATGCACGGGCCAATTCACCACCTGGTGGAAGTGTTACGCATGCATGCACTGTGCAATAAAATCATGTCACCAATTCTGAAGGATTCAGTGTGTCCGTATTGTTGCCCTGCCACAGGAATTGCTGACTTTGAAGAGTATTCCCTGCTCCTGGAGGACGAGGATGCTTTCTACGAGAAGGCAAAGAAGGTAAGGTCGAGTACTAGTATTGGCAGGTCCAGTTGTCTAAACTGTACATTGCAGTCTGTTTCTACATACAAGATGGTGAGACTTGGCGACCTCTGGTGAATGATGACAGCATGCTGCAGCAAGTACCTACTCTGACTAGCAGTTTCTGAGTTCTTTCCCCGTATAGAGGTGACACGCCTGCCAACCTTTGCAACCATGAGATCGGGACAGTGACATACCTAGGTATGAAAATGTATACGAATGTAGCTGTGAGGCAAGCGACAAATGCACTTTCGGGTGCCTATTACCACCCTCGATATCAGGACGGTCCCGGCCAAATCGGTATGGTAGGCAGGTATGAGGTTATGGGAATGATTTCATGGCGGTGAGTCGGCAGAATCGCGTATGGGCACTATGTATACAGCAGAACCACGTATGGACGTTATGTATGCAACGCTGTGCCGCAACTTCACCTAAGCATGTCAAGCGGTGATGTAATCGCATAACCTCTGTTCCCACACTTTCCTTGATATCCGACCATTTTAATTTGGTGCGCCGAAACTGGTCCAGCCATGCTAAGTATGAGCGACTGGCGTGGCTTCAATATTAGCCGTGTACATGATCCGAAAGCGGGTATGTTTGGTAGCTCGCACCAGTTATGCTCCTCAGCAGCGCACGCTATGCTTCCTGTGCATACACCACGTGCAGTTTCAGTGTAAGCCAATACATGTACACATTAGCTTAGCGGTAATCCTCTTTGGCCTGCGTCTGGCTGCAGGAGTCTGAGAAATCGCGGAAGACGTTCCGTGGCGAGAAGAAGCTGGAGAGTATTCGACGTCGATGGCGTGGCAATGATGTCTCCTGCTGTGAGTATACTATTTTGCAGCAGTGCCTCTGTATGTGTGTGTAAGTGTGTGTTTCGGGGGGGGGGGGGGTGCGTGCATACGTGCGCGCATGTGCATGCGCACGTGTCGATGCAGGTCACTGTGGGTCACTGTGTGTGTGTGTGTGTATGCTTGATGTGTGTTTCATGGACTGTTACCACCTGACCATTTGTGTTCTGTTCTTCGAACTTCTTTCCCTTTCATTCTTCACCCTCTCCCTGATAAAACTGCCTGTGGTCAGTGAACTGGCTTCAGCATGACAAAACGCTACAGGAACAAGGCATTGATACGGCTTCGCAAGTTCTCACTCTGAAGTAAGTATCGGCATGTCCCACAACTGCACTGCAACAGCACGAGCAAAACAACCTATTTCAAAGTGTGTTGTTCATTAGTTTATCACATGGCAGGTCATTCACTCTGATCGCTGAAATTGCCCCGCCACCACTAGGTACATCTGCTCCCTGCAGAGTAGCTTAGCCTGCCTCTTCCTCTTCCTTCATCCCCTGTCTTCTCAGTCGTCAACAGTGCCATGAAATGCTGAAATGGATGGAAATGAAATCCAACTGGGAAAGCCAACACACCTGCTCACGCCATCCCTGTGTTTGTTAGTATACCGCTCGCGCTTGGCTGCATTCCTTTCGAACCTTCCACGAAAAGAAAACGTGTGTGCATGCGTGCACACACACACACACATATACATGCTGACATACTCATCCTAAGAAGACGGCCTCAGCTATTCACAACCGTGTTCACGGTGTGTCTCACAGTACAGTATTCTCCCATCATGATATCACTGTGTATCATTCCTCTACCCCCGTGTGTTCATGTGGTGACAGGAAGCACACGCTGACGCCGGGACCTGAAGTTCGCATCGGCGCCGTTAGTGAGTTTGATGCTGAGTACAAGGAGGTAAGTACCGTCCACAGTAGAGGTGCGCGCCGAAGAACGGCGGTGTTGGTTTCCCGGCAGCTTGTGGGATACCAGGCAAGCACAGTGGGTAGGCCAAAGAGTCAAAGACCATGATTGAGATACGAGAGGTACCTGGTTCAAGTCCTGCCTGGGAGCGGTTTTTCCAGCCGTGCTGCTACCCACAGTCTACTGGGAACTTGTGGCCGGGCACAAGGGCTACATGGATGCGGCTAATGGGGTTTCTCGGCATCTGTGCCAGGGGTTGTGAGACTTATCCACTCACCCCCACCGTTAGGTGCTGCATCTGCCGCTAGGGTTTACCAGGTGTTAGCGGCCGTCGTGAGTTCCCTTCGGGAACGGACACAATAATTTTTTAACTTTTTTTTGTGAATACATTTGATCCAGTACGAATAGTTTCTAAGAGCGTGCTATAAGAACGCAGCCAGATTGCTGAAAAATAAGAACACCCCAGGCTAACCCCTTGGAAACAACGTTCTTGGACGCACGACTCTACTGCAGTTTACACACATGACTACACAATGTTTGGAGATTCTCTGCGCGAGAAAATGCATCCTGACTTCACTCATACGAAATGGAGGCTGCGGGCCCTGGCAACAACAGAGGCGCAGAACTGCACGCTGCTCCCCATGTGGCAACTCATGCTTTTCATGATCATGTGGTGTGTTCCTCTGTACAGTGCAAAGCGGCGATTCTTGATAGCTCTTGCCCTTGCCCGGTGGAGGAAGCTTGTACTGTAAGTGTAGCACGCGTGTGTCCGTATCTGTGTCTGTCTGTGTATGTGTATGTGTACGTGTATGTGTCTGTGTATGTGGCAATGGGCGTTCAAGGCTCAAGATATGTGTATGTGTATGTGTTCGAGTCTGTATGCTTACACCTCTGAATGTAGTGTGACACCTGACTCGAATTCTGGAAGCTTTCCGTCCACATTGCTTGCAAGCAGATGATAGACCACTTTACATGACCCATGTGGACAGGGCACAGGTGAAACCTGGCTCCAGTGACCACCGATGGGACTGGTATATCGCGGTCCTTGAGTGTAGGTGGTCTCTGAACAGTTGAGAACAAGTTGAGCCTTGCACATTGAATACTTTTGGTGTCAAAGACTTGCACATGGTCTAACTGACCAAGTGGTTGCTGAAACCAGGTGGTCATATCTGTCACGTCATGACTCTCAAATGGTGATGACTGCCAGGTGGCTATTACACAGCTGACTTTCTTTTACCCGCTTGCAACAACAGCTACATGTACCTGTACTGTGACGCTAACGTACACGATTTTGGCCAAATCTTTGCCCTGAGAAGGCCATGTGGCACCATGTGTGTGTGTGTGTGTGTGTGTGTGTGTGTGTGTGTGTGTGTGTGTGTGTGTGTGTGTGTGTGTGTGTGTGTGTGTGTGTGTGTGTGTGTGTGTGTGTGTGTGTGTGTGTGTGTCCCATATGGTGCAGTGGTATGTGCAGCGATTTCCAATCGATAGGTTGCGGGTTCGATTCCCGACGATTATGGTCACACACGTTTTTCTTCTCTTTCTCAGACTCTTCCTGACTTTTCTTCCATTCTCCTGGGTGGTTACCGACAGCCAGTGCATGCCGGAGTATGTGGTGTGATGTGTGTGCGGGAAAAAGAAAGTGGAAAGACCAAAAAGTAGGGATTCACTGGCCAGAAAAAGCCACTTCATAGCTGTGTGGTGTAGACCAGGCTGAATAGTGGCGGCCAATTCTTCAGCCTTGCAAGCTGTTGAATGGTGCAATCCCAGCACAAGTTGCTATTGCTTCTGCTGTAGCATGGTGTAGACCAGGCTGAATAGTGGCGGCCAATTCTTCAGCCTTGCAAGCTGTTAAATGGTGCAATCCCAGCACAAGTTGCTATGGCTTCTGCTGTAGCATCGCTATCATCGCCTCCGGCGATTGGCGTCCAATGGTCCAATGGTGTGTGTGTGTGTGCCGCCACCAACGCTCATGCCTCCTGTCGTCTTCGCCTCGCTCAACGATAAACACGTGACCTACATGGCAGTGTATACCAGGACCAGATACAGTCAACTTTGCATATAACCACACTCGTCGGGGCATCAGAAAAGTGTCTTTATGCCCGAAGTCTCTTTATATGTATATCCAGTTAGATGGGACTTTGCTCTGGGCACGGGAATTCTGTTGTTATTCGCGAATTGTTGTAATATCGGCAGTCGTTATTAGCAAAGTTGACTGTATATGTGTATGTGTGTGTGTTTGTGTGACGGTGTGTCCTTTGTACAATAGCTGGCTGCCCTGCAGTGTCATGTCCAGTTTGGAGCATTCGCGGAGTCCAACAAGACCAAGATGAAAGCTATCCAGGAGGAGTAAGTACAGCCAGATAACTTAAACTCAGTGAACAGCATTCGTATGCATTTTGCTGCACTTATGGCAGCTTAAGAGTTCAAAAAACATGATTTTTCAAGCTCAGAGACCCAGATGATGCAGAGGGGTCTATGTACGCAAGAGCACAACTTAGACTGATAGAGGAAACCGCACTTCCTCTGAAAAAGGTGTTTCCTGTCTGAAGGGGAAACTACTTCAAAGTAGTAGAATCGCTACCTGGTGCTGATATCGTGTAACTCGGTTGTGCTGTCTTGTCTGTGCCGCTTGTTTCTAGGATCAAGGATTTCCTACCCAGGGACTATCAGAAGAACAAACAGGCGCTGCGGCGCGTACTCTCGGTATGCTGCAGGCCTAAAGCAATGCTACACTCGTAGTGCTGCACAAAGTAATGGGTTGTGTGCGTGGCCACTCGAAAAGCAGCCACGCTCCAGTATAAACGACTGCATCTCTTCCTCTCTCTCTCTCTCTCTCTCTCTCTCTCTCCCTATCTCTCTCTTTCTCTCTCTCTCTCTCTCTCTCTCTCTATCTCTCTCTCTCTCTCTCTATCATGCATGCATAGTTGTCTGACTAGCCAAAGTAGCATGCCACAGTGGCATGGTGCAATCGCAATCCAGAATTTGGCTGTGAGCAATCTGGAAACCTTACTTAGTCCCTGTAAGCAGTCATTGTTAGTTGTGACTCTTCATTGGGAATTGTGACTGAGTTGTGACTGCTTACTGCAACCGTGATTGCTTACTGGAGCCGTGACTGCTAACTGGAGTCGTGACTGCTTACTGGAGCCGTGGCTGCTTACTGGAGTCGCGACTGCTTACTGAAGCCGTGACTGCTTACTGGAGTCGTGACAGCTTATCGGAGTTTGTGACTTTTTATTAGAGTTTGTGACGGCTTGTTGGGATTGTGACTGCTGATTGGAGTTGTGATTGCTGATTGGAATTGTGACTGCTGTATTGGAGTTGTGACTGCTTATTGGAGTTGTGACTGCTTATTAGAGTTGTGACTGCTTATTGGAGTTGTGGCTGATTGTTGGAGCTGTGACTGCTGATTGGAGTTGTGGTGGGGAGGGGGTTAATGTCCTAATAGACTAGGCATGTCGGACCCAGTCCATGCTAAAGCATAAGTTTCGACCTCTGTAGAAAGACCACACGTCCATAAAGGCCAGTTTCTGTGCAACACAGGCTGGCTTCTAATAATTCACTATCGATCTTCTTGCATGTGCAGAAATACACCGAGAACAGCGTGTTGATGTCGCAGGCAATAGCGCAGAGTAGATATATCGCAATGTGCAAGAATCTCCCGGCTTACGGCTCTACCGTGTTTGTTGTCAAGGTGAGTCTGCAGGCATTGATGTCTGTGCACGCAGATGGGCATTTTCTATTGAAGTTTTATTGGGCCTTGTGCTCTACCTGGTCAGAAACATGCAGAGTGCTCAGTTAGAACCAGTTGCTGTTAAATTGGTTAGAACCAGTAACTGTTGCTGTTAAATTGGTTAGAACCAGCCGCCAGAGAACTGTTGCTGTTAAATTGGTTAGAACCAGCAACTGGTGCTGTTAAATTGGTTAGAACCAGCAACTGTTGCTGTTAAATTGGTTAGAACCAGCAACTGTTGCTGTTAAATTGGTTAGAACCAGCAACTGTTGCTGTTAAATTGGTAAGAACCAGCAACTGTTGCTGTTAAATTGGTTAGAACCAGTAGCTGTTGCTGTTAAATTGGTTAGAACCAGTAACTGTTGCTGTTAAATTGGTTAGAACCAGTAACTGTTGCTGTTAAATTGGTTAGAACCAGTAACTGTTGCTGTTAAATTGGTTAGAACCAGCAACTGTTGCTGTTAAATTGGTAAGAACCAGCAACTGTTGCTGTTAAATTGGTTAGAACCAGCAACTGTTGCTGTTAGATTGGTTAGAACCAGTAACTGTTGCTGTTAAATTGGTTAGAACCAGTAACTGTTGCTGTTAAATTGGTTAGAACCAGTAACTGTTGCTGTTAAATTGGTTAGAACCAGTAGCTGTTGCTGTTAAATTGGTTAGAACCAGTAACTGTTGCTGTTAGATTGGTTAGAACCAGTAACTGTTGCTGTTAAATTGGTTAGAACCAGTAACTGTTGCTGTTAAATTGGTTAGAACCAGCAACTGTTGCTGTTAAATTGGTAAGAACCAGCAACTGTTGCTGTTAAATTGGTTAGAACCAGCAACTGTTGCTGTTAAATTGGTTAGAACCAGCAACTGTTGCTGTTAAATTGGTTAGAACCAGCAACTGTTGCTGTTAAATTGGTTAGAACCAGTAACTGTTGCTGTTAAATTGGTTAGAACCAGTAACTGTTGCTGTTAAATTGGTTAGAACCAGTAACTGTTGCTGTTAAATTGGTTAGAACCAGTAACTGTTGCTGTTAAATTGGTTAGAACCAGTAACTGTTGCTGTTAAATTGGTTAGAACCAGTAACTGTTGCTGTTAGATTGGTTAGAACCAGTAACTGTTGCTGTTAAATTGGTTAGAACCAGTAACTGTTGCTGTTAAATTGGTTAGAACCAGTAACTGTTGCTGTTAAATTGGTTAGAACCAGTAGCTGTTGCTGTTAAATTGGTTAGAACCAGTAGCTGTTGCTGTTAAATTGGTTAGAACCAGTAACTGTTGCTGTTAAATTGGTTAGAACCAGTAACTGTTGCTGTTAAATTGGTTAGAACCAGTAGCTGTTGCTGTTAAATTGGTTAGAACCAGTAACTGTTGCTGTTAAATTGGTTAGAACCAGTAACTGTTGCTGTTAAATTGGTTAGAACCAGTAACTGTTGCTGTTAAATTGGTTAGAACCAGTAACTGTTGCTGTTAAATTGGTTAGAACCAGTAACTGTTGCTGTTAAATTGGTTAGAACCAGTAACTGTTGCTGTTAAATTGGTTAGAACCAGTAACTGTTGCTGTTAGATTGGTTAAAACCAGTAACTGTTGCTGTTAAATTGGTTAGAACCAGTAACTGTTGCTGTTAAATTGGTTAGAACCAGTAGCTGTTGCTGTTAAATTGGTTAGAACCAGCAACTGTTGCTGTTAAATTGGTAAGAACCAGCAACTGTTGCTGTTAAATTGGTTAGAACCAGTAACTGTTGCTGTTAAATTGGTTAGAACCAGTAGCTGTTGCTGTTAAATTGGTTAGAACCAGTAACTGTTGCTGTTAAATTGGTTAGAACCAGCAACTGTTGCTGTTAAATTGGTAAGAACCAGTAACTGTTGCTGTTAAATTGGTTAGAACCAGCAACTGTTGCTGTTAAATTGGTAAGAACCAGCAACTGTTGCTGTTAAATTGGTTAGAACCAGTAACTGTTGCTGTTAAATTGGTTAGAACCAGTAACTGTTGCTGTTAAATTGGTTAGAACCAGCAACTGTTGCTGTTAAATTAGTTAAAACCAGCAACTGTTGCTGTTAAATTGGTTAGAACCAGTAACTGTTGCTGTTAAATTGGTTAGAACCAGCAACTGTTGCTGTTAAATTGGTTAGAACCAGCAACTGTTGCTGTTAAATTGGTTAGAACCAGTAACTGTTGCTGTTAAATTGGTGTGCACAGTGCTCCACACATAAGAGCAATATGCCGGGCCGAAGAAGTTGTAATGCTACCATTGATAATTTGAGTAACAACCTTCCTCTCACAGCCAGTCCTACTGTTATTATGGTTCTATTATCGGGGATCCGGCCCTGATAACAGTTGGCAGAGCAAAATTCGAAGTTGGCAGAGGAAAATCTGATGTTGCCAGAGCATAATTCGAAGTTGACTGCACAACGAAGACTGAATGAGTGATATCGGCATGATATCAAGAGTATATAACCATTATGTGCTCTTGATGATACTCAATCGCAACACCAGGGCCGGAGGCTGCTTCCGCGGAGCGGTGCGGCTGAAGGGCCATCTTTAAGGGGGGTCTGGGGGTCGTCCCCCAGAAAATGTTTGGAATTTAGACGGCAAATCCTGCACTCTGGGCGACTCCCTGTATAAAATCATACATCGAAACTTTTTCTCCCCGGTTTTGGACGTTCCACGTGGACCGACTTTTTGCGAAGTTGGTACGGCCATGGCCGTACCGGCCGTACCAGTGGCGCCGGGCCTGAACATACCTGTTACCCAATGTCACCATGCAAGTTGTGTTCATTAAGGTTGGGGGAGTTGAAATGGGAAACTGGTCTAAAGATAAGTAGTGGCTTCCACCACCACCACTGGACTCAAACCAGGGACCATCCTCGCTTCTTATAGTGGCATGGTATGTTGTAGCATTCTTTCATCGGCCACTGGCCGCTTATCAGCTGTCTTTCTCTCTCTCTCGCTGGCATTCTCTAGGCGGCTGTGAAGAACAAGAGCAAGCTCGCACCGTCAATCTTGGCCATAACGAAGGAGAATGTCCTCAAGCTGGATGAGAAGAACAAGGAGGTCGGTTGCTGCGTGACGTTTTAATTGTTTGCACAAGATGCACAACTCATCAGCCAGCACATGGGGCAGTAGCATGGAGTGAGAAGGTGCTGGTGAGACCTGCCATGCTCAACTGACCAGAGCCTGTGTTGGCATCTTCGAATGGCAGGCGCACTGAATTGGGGGGAAAGCCGCATGATAAGCCGCATGATGGGGAAAAATAATTGGAGCACACTATCTTGCATCTGTTGTTGAATTTCCATGAATTGCCGGTGATTTTCTACACCACGAGTACACAGGTTCATAACTCCTGACGATGGTTATTGACCGAATTGTGGAATATTTAAAAAAGGATTTTCAATATTGTCAATGTCAATAGCAGCACTAATTGAGTTGTGGCCAATAGCCCAAACACTATTGCTTTGAACTTGAAGCTGCAAGAAATGGTCCACCTTGTCTTGCATGACTTGTGACTCAAGCTAATCATCGGTAAGCCAGGAGCCTTTTTGCCATTCCCAGGATGTATCTTGCTATCTAGAAGATGTAAATACGCCGCTGCAGTAAGTGTCCGAATGCATCTTGGGGTATGTCATCCGTTGGTGACTCTTCTTTCCTCTCACCCATGTTACGGTCCTCTCTGTTTCCGCAGGTTCAGCACCTGTGGCCGATTAAGAACGTCCGCCGGTGGGTCAGCACCACGGAGATGGTTCAGATTGTAAGCAGATATCAATTTCATACACTGGTTTTGCCCACCTTCCTTTCCTGCATACATGCATGCACGTACACCCCCCCCCCCACACACACACACACATACGCACATGAGCGCAAACACACACACACACACGCCACACACACACACACACACACACACACACACACACACACACACACACACACGTACCCCCATCCCCTGGGAATAACTGGTGTGGAATGCTAAATGTCTTGTTGCGTGTGCGTGTGTGCGTGTGTTCAGGACATCGGCGAGACAGAGCCGGTTTCGTTCATGACACACGACGGACAGGCCATCGCCAATCTCATCTCCATGTACAAGGGCATTCGAACGCGAAAGGTAACTGATCTGAAAGAGACTGTGTTGCTGTGTGCTTGTGCACAGAGGCAGTGTGCCGTGCCCTGCTAGAGTGCACAGTGCACCGCACATGTTTTGTTGTGCAAAGTGGTGGTGTAAGGTTAGCAGCACTGGTGCAGCCAGTACAGCAAACACGGTAAGAGTTTGAAAAAATAGCACGTGACAGAACGTTCAATTACCTAGTATTTTGATCGGGATGCGACACCATTGGCAGGATTTGTGCTCGCATCATACAAGGTGTTTACAAGTACTGGCAAGTGTAGAATGTGCTGACATGCAACAAGATACATTGTAGATAAGCTGGCTCCATTTGGTGCCGTGTACAGTCATGTGTGAGGCAGTTCAGCCGCATCGTAGATTGGGGCGTGTCGTTTAAAATTATGTCCTGCCTTGATTAATGCTGCTCCCTCCCTCGTTTGTCTGTCTGTCTGTCTGTCTGTCTGTCTGTCTCTCTGTCTGTCTCTCTGTCTCTCTGTCTATCCACCTGGCTGTATAAGTGAGTGCTTGCTTGTCTGTCTCTCGACCTTTCTCTCATACACACCGTGACTCTCTCATTTGCACGTGCACTCACTCACTCTCACTCTCTCTCTCTCTCTCTCTCTCTCTCTCTCTCTCTCTCTCTCTCTCTTTCTGTCTCTCACTCTACTATTTGCCACTCTTATGTTCAGTCGCAGAGCCGAGAAGCGAACTACGATGGCGGCGATCCAGTGTACGAAGAAGTTTCGCTCAAGCCGATGCCATCACAACCAGCGCCACCACCGACGCAGCAGCAGCAGCGACATCACGTCAGTGTCACCCGCTCCGAGTCCACGTTCCTGCGACACTCGCCGCGCCTGATACCGAAACGTGTCTCGGCCGAGGCCCCGGCGAGCGTGTCGCTGTCCACAAGCACTGGCCAAAACTCACCGCTGATTGATCCGCGCCCACGCCCGCCTGTCAAATCACCTCCACCTACCTATGATATTCTCGAACCCGGTGAGTACAGTGCCACGCCGCCCAGCTACGAAGCTAGCGAGTACCTTGAAGCCAGCGACGTTCTGATCGCAAGGAACGGAGAGCAGCAACTAGTCAACACTGGTGGTGCGGTGGCCGCCAATGATGTTGTCAATCATTCTTCTGAGCACGTGGAGGCTGCGTCCGTTGCCGTCGGCAACGCCAATGGTGGTGATCCTAGCCAGACAGTGTGACGTGGAGGAAACCCGTCGTATGTGAAGGAAACTGAGCCGAGCTGTGGAAATTGAGTTGTTCACGTCTACCGTCGGCCTGACATCCATACAACAGCAATCTCCAGTGTGGCAGTTGAGAGCGTTGAACAGCTTGTGTCCCGCGCTGTGTGTCTGATGTATAGTGGTGCTCGCGATGCCGCAATGAGGATCAGGGCAGAGCATGTTCGACGTCTTGACTATCGAGTCAATGCATTGCAAGCCGCAACCGCGAATATCTACAGCGGACGGTGTACAGTGATGGCAAGCGGGTCAATGTCGCACGCCGGGGTGCGCACTGTGTCGTGTTCCTCTCAGTACCGGGGAGTAGCAGAATACCGGTATTTTACTACTCTCTGCTCAGTACACTTCAGTACACGTACTGTTCATCGTTGTCAGTGGCGATAACCATGGCGATGCCACACCCGCACGACAGGGACTTGAGATTGACGCATTGGTCTTGAATTCACCTTTATTCTATCCTGTGTTCTGTATAAATTTGTATGTTGGAGGGGATGTAGTGGCGCTGACTGCGATTCATGTCATGTATCCCAAGCATCACGTCCACTCCGCTGTGAATCGCTGAGCTCCCCTTTGGCGCTTTGTTCAGTTTCTGTCGTTCTGATCATTATTACGATTGCATGTGTCTCGTTTGCTTTCAGGCCTTCGCGCCGCGCGCATGATGTGTACTTAGGGTATTTAGAGAGATGTCCAGACCAGTTCATGGTCTTGTCGACACTTGACAAGGATATCCAATTACCCATCGACGGGTACCCATGCAGAACAGAGGCCAGTCTGTTGACATGTCTTGGATTTTCCAATCAGCCAGACACACTGGTGATTTTGCAGGCACCTGTTAGCCTCAATAGTGTACAATGGTAGATGCGCCCAGCGAGCGGCTGTTCACGATCACAGCTGCCATTCCAGACGGCCGTGTGTGTGTGTGCGTGCGTGCGTTTGTGGTGAGCCCATAAGTGGGATCATTTCCAAGTCCACCCAGAGTTTGGGGATTTCAGAAGGGGAGTCGGCCATTGAGCGGTTCAATAGCCAATTGAGTCACGGCATATTTTCTCTCCCGGGGAGGCCCATGGGACCAGTTTTGGCAGAGCAAGTACATGTACACATGTGTGTGTGTGTGTGTGCGCGCACGCATACGCTGCGCGCGCGCGCGTGTGTGTGTGTGTGCAGGGGGGGGGGGGCGGCGTGACTTGCATACGCATGCCTGTCCAGAAACAGAATTGATCTTTCCGGTGTTAGGGCACGGCCACCATGTACCAAGAGAAGCACAACTGACTGTAATAGTGTAAATCATCGGATTCCGCTACGCACTCGACGGGATCAGTCTGTGGCTAAGGTCGGGGTTGCTATTTTCGAGAGTTTTTTTTGGCATCATTGAGTCATGTCTGTCCGACTTGACTAGACAAAGACTCTCTTGGCTCTGTTCTAGTCTAACTAAAATAATTTTAAAATAAACACATAATTATGTGTTGGGCTCCCTGCTACTACATTGTACAACTTATGGTATTATTTTGCTGTCAAACTAACAACATTGTACAACTGACTACATATTACTGTCTTGTAAAATGGAAGTATATTATTAGTTACAAATATTACTAGTTGTAGTGCTAGCTAGCTAGCTGCTCTTGTCGACTTGCGTGTGTGACTCGATCGACGAAGTCGAGTCGACTGCACCATACCATGTGCACAGCGCTTGTCCATAATGCATCGTTGCCATTGTTACGTGTAGTGATGAATTATTTCGATGATGTCATCTTGGTCAGTGCTGAAACGTGGAGATTTTCCTACTTTTCAAAAAACAAGTAAATTCGAAAGAGAATCAGCGTTCAAATACATACTACATACCGGTAATACTCTCTATTGAGTATTGTTCTTTTGTTACACTCTTCATCCATCTGACAAGTCTCATCGATAGTGATGCTGAAGTAGTTTTGAAGTAAAGCTCTGTTTTGGAGATGGCCGAGGACGAAGGCAACGTGGCGGCCGATTTTGGTGCCGAGCCAGACGAAAGGAGAAAAAGGTGCGTCGAAGAGGTGTGCGAAGTGGTAATGACCTGAGGTCTGACACAATTGATTTTTTTGTGTTTCAATCAGGCATCCCGTGGCAGTATTCTTCCACCTGGCATTTCGTGTTGGGGCGCTGGTAGCATACTTGTTCCTCTCTATTTTCGGAGTGTCGACCATCACACAGTTCCTCATTGTTGTCCTGCTGTCAGCGTTTGATTTCTGGACTGTGAAAAACGTCACTGGACGGCTGCTAGTTGGTTTGAGGTGGTGGAACAAGGTGGATGAGGATGGGAAGAGTGACTGGGTGTTTGAATCCCGAAAGGTATGATCTTGTATCTCTCACATGTCATTGACCAGGGGGGTTCAAATCAAACCGAACATACAGAACAATGTACTTGTATTTGCATGCTCTGGGTAGGACATGAACGGAAAGCTGATCATGGCTTTGTCTCTCCACTAGCCGGTTGGTGCTATCACCTAGCCTCAACTGTGCGACTCCTGGTGGATGTACGCCTGTATCTACAGTCATGGTCAAAGAAATCTGATCCGTGAGTTAAAAGCAGCGCCGCGTTTCCATTTCAGCTACATCACGTATGGGGACGCATGAATCTTGGGGATCCTTTAGGCTCATGAGTTGGATTTCTTTGGCCACAGCTGTAGGACATGGTGGAATTTAGTGTATTCGACCCTGGGCTCCGAGAACGCCCAGCTTCGAGAATAGAATGTTGGGACACTGAAGCTAGCAATGCCCGTTCAGTTTGTATACCGGTACTCAAAGTAGAACCGCAGACTGTCTAGTTCAAAGGCTGAGCCAGCCTGGTGTCCCTGAAGTTGCGTTCTTGGACATTCATACTTAGCGGTGTGTAGTGCAGTAAGACCTGTAACTAAAGACCACCGTGACTAGCGACCAGCCGGGTACAGTGCTGGCAACTGAAATCCGACCCCTGAGCGGTGCGCTCACATCGCAAAGACCGAACACGGGATGGTAAAACTACGGAACGGAGACCGCTAGAATGTGGATGCACCGCTAAGGGGTCGGATTTCAGTTGCCAGCACTATGCTAAAGACCACTTCGCCAGGCGCGGACGGTCTCACATTCATACATGGTTGTGCGGTGCAAACCTCTAACTAAGGACCACCTGCCACTAAAGACCGCTTTCTCTGGCTCGAAAGGGTGGTCGTTAGTCACAGGTTTCACTGTATCCTCCTGTCCAGTGCTGGAACTAAGGAACACAGTTCAGGTGAACTGAAGTCCCTGGGCCATACCCTGGTCTCTCTTTTCTTTTCTCTTTGAATGCTAAAAGTGGCTTTTCATTTACATCACAAAACGTGGCTCCCAAAGTATATATTATACTGATGGTATAGCAGTTGTTGTCACTGAAGAGAAGTCTGCCTGATTTTTCCAACGACCATACGTGCGTGTGCCATTTGGAATCAATGCTCAGCCCAGAAATGTGGGGACCTCCCATTCAAATCTGCACGTGCCGCTAGGCAGCAAAATTTGCCGTAGCTTAACTTTTGAGTATCATAATCCTGGAAACTCGCATCGGAGCACCCTGGGGATTGCTGTAATGGACAGTGGAGAGTTTTTTCTCCTTGACCTGTACATTCAATTCTTGGCAAACGACCCAGAAATGACTGAGTTACAATCTTGCAAAGTTGCGATTGGTGAACGTTGTGCAACCTTTACATGAAGGATTATGGCGGGTAAACGTGCTGATGGTGGCGAAGAATGCTTGGCAATTGTGCTTTCTGTAAATATATGCACTGCAGCGGTGCTGACCCGGTGATTAACAATACCGCGTGCAGATTGTTCCAAGTCTGCGATTTGGCACCACAGTTGCGTTCACAACTACAGTTGCAATTATATAATAGCCCAAACTAGAGTACCGTTAAAGTCCGTAAATAAGTACGTATTTACTTTCGAATTTAGTGACCACACCGTACTAACTTTCGGGCGGGTACTGACTTTCGGGCACGAACTAACTTTCGGACCCGACTTGTGTGTAGTGGAGAAGTCATTTTCATGTAGATGTACATGCTACGTGCTGCATGTGCGCACCGTACTGGTACTTATTTCGGGCAGTATGTTTATCGGGCTTGACTTGACTTGAACAGACAGAGCCAAAAGAATGAAGGGGGTATTTCTTTCGGGCAGGTACTTAGTTACGGACTTTTACGGTAATAGCCCAAACAATGTAGATTAAGAGTAACTGTCCACCACTGTAAATAGATAGTATCTACAGTCAGAAAGTGCAACTACTAGGCCCAAAACTGACTCAACTATGTGTAAAGTTCATCTCCCACATTCATATATGTCTCGTTTCCTTGTTTTCTCCAGGATGGTCGCCAACCGTTGTTGTCGGAATCTCGGATTTTCTGGGGCTCCTTGTTCATTTGCCCTGTTCTCTGGCTGTTGTTCAGCGTTATTGCACTGCTACCTCCAAGTACAAGTGCC
Organism: Sycon ciliatum; assembly: GCF_964019385.1. Lineage (NCBI taxonomy): Eukaryota > Metazoa > Porifera > Calcarea > Leucosolenida > Sycettidae > Sycon > Sycon ciliatum. The sequence continues at coordinate 17,515,641 of NC_088643.1, read as the reverse complement.
ACTTCTTTTGTAAGCTTCCTGCATACTATAAATCGAGTTGTTGCTTGGAGCACTTAATACTTGCTCTGATCTCTGTCTGTCTGTTTGCGTACCTGTTGATCTCTGGCTGTGTATCTGTTCCTCTGTCTGTTTTTGTCTGTCTGTCTCTGTCTCTCTCTCTTTCTGTCTGTCTGTCTGTCTCTGTCTCTCTCTCTCTCTCTCTCTCTCTCTCTCTCTCATGAATTCTGGACTGCTGCCAGCAATGCAGTAGTTAAAGTATTTTCATTATGGTTGCCATTTCATTCTCTTTGCGCTCAGTTTTACCTGTGCCTACTAGTGATTAACCACCAGCAGCACGTGTGTCGCGTTTGCTTGACTTACATGTTTACATGATCGTATGGCTTTCCTGTTTCGTCTTGACAGATGATATCGCTGGTCGGTGTGTGCTTCACTGGTTCTAATCTGTACGGCTACGTACGCTGTGCACAGGGCAAGACCAGCCTCAGAGCAGCAGCCACACAGTACCTTGGCCGGCGAGTGTTGGAAGAGGTAAGCTACACTAGGGTGCTGCTCAATGACATCCGGTCGCGTCACTTAAAGTTTGCGCCTGGCATGATTCATTTCGCCGCCCAGTGTTCGCAGGTCTATATGTAGGGCTGCGCAATGCCCGGCGTGTACTCGAGTGATGCGACTGGATTTCATTGAGCATTCAATGAGCTACACTGTAGAATCAGAATCATGTACAAGTGGCGTGAACTTCTTTGGCATCTGAGTTGGATTTTTGAACTGGCTGTGTCACACGGCGACTGTATCATGCTGCCTTGTGTCACCTCACCGATTTGCTGGAATATATGTGTGGGCAAATTCAGACCTTGGAATGGGTCTGAAAGTGGCATTCTATGATAATATGACCATACTAGTAACAAATCCGTTGATCCCCGAGCTGCGGAGAGTGCTCAATGTCAGAGACAGAGCTTAGTACATAGCAGACTCAGCGGAGGACGTTCAGGTTGGTTGCAACTCTGAGTTTCATGCCGCTAGGCAATCATCAGTTGTCTGATGATTGCCGAGCGGCATGAAACCTGAGTTACAACTAACCTGAACGTCCTCCGCTGAGTCTGCTATGACCATACTTGTATATAGAATGTGGTGCTACATCTCAGCAGGTGGTAACTTGTGCACAAATTTGTCAATTGTAGCAGATAGAGCCCACTTGAAAGGCTTGCGGATTGACGAAAAAGTACTGTAGTATTCAGCATTCACAGATGTCTCCGGAGCTAATGTACGAGGCGATTACATGCACCAACTCTTGATTTCCTGCTCTCGCGTGTTCATTCTGTCCAGACGCTAGCATCCAAGACAGCAGCACAGTCCACCACAGCGTCAGCATAGTGGGAGCGTTCACTCCAAGCAGAACGGGCAGTACCTCACACTTGCCCCCGTGCAACCAACGTACGCTCTGCTAAGTGCACTTGCAGTGAAGGCTGAACAAGGGCCGACTTTGGCCACGCCGGTGTCCTTTAGCATGCCTTGCTGGCCATAGGTATAGGTTGGAGCTTTCCGTACGCAATGTGTACACTGCTCTTCATGATGCACTCAAGCTGTGCCCGTGCCGGGAGACGTAACTGCCACCGGAAGTTTAGACTAGTCACTTAGACTGTCAGGTAGTCACTAGTGGCTCTCTAACACACGGTACTAACGCACGGACGTGGTTTGCGAATGCTATCCTATGACACAAGTGTACGCCCCAGCCTATGGCTGATACTGTGATTGTAAATAATCGACATTCTTTTCGGAAGCGGACTTGAGCTTTCTTCTTTGCCCTTGACAAAAACCTATTCGGATTTTTATTCATATCAACTCCCAACAAACCGCTGTTCTTTCTCTTCTCACTTTTCAAGTCTCTGTTTGTACTTTTGGCCTACATGAACACTACGCATCAGAATTTTTTCAAAGAACGATGTCAAAGTACATTTTCTCACTATGCCATGGTTAAAATTTATTAAAAAAAGGTTGCTTGGATCAAGAGAGCCTTATTTTATATTAGTTGTTATCAGTCATTCGGCCTCTATAGCTCGGTCTTTATTGCGTCTGGTGGTGGCGGCTGCTTGGCTTTGGGCCGCAGTTTGTCTCTTTTCTGCTGCACTCTGTCTGCGAGCTTTTCGACAAGTCGCAAGAACTCTTTCGCGTCGAAGCGATAGTCGGTGAATTTGGGCTTGGCACTGTCTACTTTATGGTGCCCGCCGTCCTGCGGGAAGAGAAGTTTCTTCTTCTCCCACGTCTGGTAGTAGAGGCCTCGAATAGCAGCAAGGTCTTTGTAGCAGTTCGGATCTTCCGTGTTGTAGATCTCAAACACTCCCGCCCACTCGGGCAGGAATAGCATGTGAGTGAGGCCGGCGCCGTGCATGCCGATGAGGATGTCGCTGTTGTGCGACGACTCTATCTGTTCGCGGAACGTCATGTCCCGATCGTAGCGGACGCGGCGAACCGAGAACCGCCCGACGGTCTTGAGCGTGCCAAGTATCTCCTCCTCGTTCAGTACGTTGCGGTAGCGGGTGCCGCGCGACAGGAACGTGACGCGAACGCGCCGCGCCTCCAGCTCGGTCTTGGTGTGCCAGCGCTGCACGGCCAGGCGGTTGAGAAGGAAGTGCGAGAACGACTCCATGAGACTGCTGCCACTGCAGTCCGGCACAACTGGCATGTTGTAGAAGAGCCCAAATACCATGCGCGGCAGCAACGGGAACAGCACCTCGTTGAAGCAGACCCGTTTGCCGCCGTAGTCGGTCAAGCGCTTCACTTTGCGCTTGGTGAATGCGTCCCACGTTTGTTCAAACAGGTCGTTGTTCGGATAGTCCGAGGTGTCCCAATCAATAATCTGCACATCTCGTGAGAAAGACCCGTTGATATGCTGCGATACGTACAGGTTGACGAAATCACAAAAGTGATGGTACAGGTTGACTTTCGCATCCATTTTCATGAAGATCACGGGTGTCTGTACCACCACATCGCAGTGCTTGTTCTTTGTGTTCGTCTGTTCGTCCATGACATGGAAGTTATGCAGCTCGGCCCACCAGCTTTGCAAGTGACTTGAATACTTTGGCTGTCCAAGTTTTGACTTTGTCAAGCGGCACTTGCCACCCAGCATCTTCTTGCCAATGAAGTCTGGCCGAAGGCGTGCTGTGGCAAGACGCTCTTCAGGCCGCTTCTTGAAGTCGGCCTCGCGAAAGTCAATGTAAAGGTTGGTAGCACGGCAATGAGCCAGGTCTTTTGAACACGTCAGTGAGCTATCACCATCCGATTGCGATTCACACACCGTCTCCATGGAGCTAGAGAACTGCTTGGCATACGCAAAACCAGCCTGCTCGTGGAATTTCTGAATCTTGCCTTCCATGGTGCTGGCATGGGGTGCTGGGGAGCCCGTGCATTCTGGCATGGATAGCTGTTTAGTCTCGGCACAATTTTTCTCATAGCCCCAGCACTTTCCCTCCGGGGGCAGGGTGCAGGGCTCATCACTACCACACCTGGCACGATCTGCTTTATAACGCAGAAAGTCTGTCAGACCAACGTCCAGGTGGGCTAGATCGCTGTTGTCTACGCTTTCCACACCCGCTTCAGCTCCTCCAAGTAAAACCAAAAGGATAACTCCAATTAGGAAGCAAGCATGATGACCTCGCACAGCCCAGGTAAAGTAAATATCCACAGTTTCCATGCTAATCCCAATTTCTGAATAAAATATTCAGTCGATTTCAATGAAACATCAGACTTGGCCTTGTATATTGGGAAGAGAGACACACTCCTTCAAAGCTGTACAAAAACAACGGCTTGAAGCCTCGTCCGGAAAGCAGCAAGAGAAGACGAGCGGCGACCAAATAATTAATTCGTGAATCAATGAATTGAAAGGGTCCGGCCGGGGCGTGTAGTACTAGTAGTGCTGAGGACTTTCTTGTAAAGACATCATAAGTGGTTTTACCTCATGTTCAGGCCAGGGAGTCGTCAAATTAATTTGTTGAGTCGACGACCCCCTGCCTGGTGCACTCGCTGCAAGCTGTGTATGTCCTAGTCCACGGATCCGGCCAGCAAGATCCGTTGTCATCACTCAGGGAGTCGTCAAATACCCGTCCTTTGACGACTCCCTAGTTCTCATGCTCATCTTCTCATGTTCTGACTGATTTGGTTGATTTCTGCTTTTACATTTCGAGGCCTTTCAGTTTTCTTTTGAAAACTAACTTGAACACAAAAAGAAAGAAAAGGCCATACATTTGCGAAGGACTAAAGGGACCGTCACTTAATTTTTGCCGACTACCCGCCAAAAAAATCTTTTCGTTTCACGTGTCAGACACGTCCGCGAGCGCTTGCGACTCGCGCGCGCCCGCGCTACCTTTCACGTCAGGCAATCTGTTCACGCCACATGGCTGGATATGATAGCGCGTACATATGCAAACATGATTGAAGACTTGCAAAATCAATTTTTTTCCAAGTCCAGGCACTAGGCGCTAGGCCTAGGCAGTACTAGTCTAATGCCTAATGCCCAGGCAGCTGACTTTATTTTCGGAGAAACACTACTCATTGTAGTAAAAAGTAACAATGAATAGCGATATCATCTAGGAAGGATCGCTACCCTAACGCGAAGGAAAGGCCTTGCGCGGCTGCTCTACGAAGTGTTGAAGAAAGACTCATCAAAGTTAGTTGGTGGACGAACAACTCGCTGGCGCCGGAAAACTTGGCCCCCAACGATGGTGTTTGGTGAATCATCAAGCATAATGTCTTGTAGCAGTGTTCACCGAGGAAGGAAAACGCTCTAGTCGCTGCTGTTGTCCGTTTCATCCACGTTAGGCGTTAGCTGCACCGCGCCTATTGTGTTTTAATATTCCATGGACACACATTAGCATTCAGAGCGATTGTGGAGCCACAATTTACTTCACACAGCGTTGTATTGTCCACGAGCGCAAACTTCATTATCAGCAGTAACTGTTACTCTTCATCCTACGTGTAGACTTGGAGTATACACGGCCTTGTCACGACAGCGACAGCTCTACAGAGTGAGAAACATTAATTTCTATTGTTGGTGGACGAATAAATGGCTGGTTCCGAAAAACGCGGCCTGCACCGATGGTGTTTGGTGGATCATCAAACAGGGTGACCAGCAGTGTTCACCGAGGAAGGAGAATGCACTCGCCACCACTCCGATTCATCCAAGTGGGCGTTAGCTGCGCCGCGCCTATTGTGTTTTAGTATTCCATGGACGCACACTAGCGTTCTCAGCGATTGTGGAGCCACAACATATCTTCATGCGGCGTTGCACTGTCCAAGAGCAGAAACGTCAGCAGTGACCCATCATCATACATGTAGATTTGGAGTATACACACCATGCGCCAATGGGCCTTGGCACAACAGCGGCAGCTCTACGGAGTGTTCAAGTGAGAAACATTTGTTTCGACTTTTGGTGGACGAACAAATCGTCGGTGCCGAAAAACGTGGCCTGCGCCGATGGTGCTTGAAACATCAAGCATGGTATGTGGTGACTGTCAGTGTTGATCGAGGAAGGAGAACACTCAGGCCGTCGACCGTTCATCCATTTCGTTAGCTGCACCAAGTCTATTGTGTCCTTGTATTCCATGGGCACACAATCATGAAGCATGGCGTCTGAGCTGTGTTGACAGAGCGGGGAGATGCTCTTGCTGCTATCTTATCTGTCCTGTGTATTCCCAAGTGCCGAAGGCTCACAACGATGGTGTTGGACAAGTCAGATAAAATAGAGTCAACGTAAGTACGCATGTGTACTCTTACTGACTGAAACATAAGTGGGGTGTAAGAGCTAATTCAAATGGTGTCGCGACATTCTCATGTACGAGGTTAGTGTGTAGTACTTGTTACGTACTGAATTCTGTGACTTTGTTTTGTCTCCATATACTGCATGCATTCACGTTTCACAGTTGTCAGTTTGACCCTGAGTTCACGTCTGTTATCCCGTGTCTCCTCTACTTATTTTTGTTTCCACACGGTTCATGGTGTAGCGCTGCACGTGTTCCGTCAGTTTGAACTTCAGCATAAATCGCAACTACTTGTACTTTCAGACATGTCACGTGATTGTTGCCAGGGTTTGAGCCAATCAGAGCGTTTACAGGCAGGGCCTGAACCCCTGATCATGCCTTGCCTGCCAGCTCTACTACGATATTATATGTCACGTACCCGCGCGCGCGCACGGTTCTCCTGCGCTTGGGCTTGCTTTCCCTTGGTAGTTGGAAGTCAGTGGCTGTTTTAGTACTCTTAGATTATGTACAGAAAGTGGTGGACATCACGCAACTGCAGTGTAAATTAAAGGGTGGTTGTCAACTGACAACCGCATAATTTTTCGACATAATTAATAAAAGAATTTTTATCTAAAGAGTGAAAAGCAACTAAATAGAGCGGTTGTCGGTTGACAACCCCCCTTTTATTTAGATTATGTATCTGAAGTAAACACAACGTAGAAATATCACAATTGTCTCTTGTGTATTATATCCGTCTGATGTCACCAGATCGTCACACGGTGCTGTGACCAAGATACGGATCATGCGAACGCTGATTCAACTGGACGAATCGCGAGGCTTTTCAGATGTAGGGACACAATGGAAACTGAATGACTTCAGAACAGCACTGAAGCGTTATGTTATCATGCAAGACGCCTTTCTGCGCCGCACAAACACAGGCGGTACTACAGCAGAAGATGGCACTCACTATTTTGCAGGTGCACTGGTGACAGGCGCATGCAAGTTCACCAGAAGGAAGCGGTCTGATGTTAACTGGAATGCCAGCAGTATGAGAGGGTGTGCATTCTGCGGCGGATCTCACCTGGACAAGAGCTGCGCGAAATACACAACAGTAGCACAGCGGAAAGAATAACTGATTGAACAGAAGCGTTGCTTTGTGTGTTTGCGCACAGGGCACCGGTCAACTCAGTGCAAGGCCACCCGCAAGTGTAATGTGTGTTCTCGCATGGGTCACCAATCAGAGTCACCATCGTATCACGATCTGCCCTGAATCTCAACAGAAATCTGACAGCAGTACCAACATAGTAGCTGACCAGCCTGTGGCTGACGAGGTACCAGCATCTAGCGCAACAGCAGCTAGTGCAGCATCAACCAGTATCGCCATTGACCGTAAGATAGTCAGTCGTCTTGATCGGTGCAGATTTCCTCTGGGAGTCTTGACGGGGAGCACCAGAGGACTTCCGCCAGGACTACAGTTTCTGCCTACCACAGTCGGTTTTGTGGTGACTGGCCGAACACGTCACTCCAAGCACTCAGCTACGCCGATGAGCAGCCATGCCAGCTATCGTTTCTCTAACTGATGCAACTTCCGACTCCTGCACCATCCCAGATCTGTGGGACCTAGACTGTGTTGACATCTAGGATTCAGGCAATCTTAGTAACAACGACCTAGCCATTAGGCAATTCATCATTGTTCTACGATTTTGCCTGCCACCAATCGTCATGACCTGCGATACTGAGAAGGCCATTTTACAAATCAGTGCCAACCCAGCATACAGAGATGCGACACGATTTCTGTGGTTCGCCAACACCGACAGTCCATCAGTCACCCCATCCAGCCTGTTCACGCTCATAAGCAGTCCATTTCTGCTTGGCGCGTCTATACAGCATCATTTGGCACAGCAAGATGACAAAACAGCTAGCAGTGGCTATTGGTGAGAACATTTTCTGCTGTGCCATTGGAGTGTGCACGATACACGAACCCTGCTCTTTTGTTGGCACCGCCTATGTAACTTACTGCATAGGGTGCAAGGTGACCGTTGTCGGTTTACATGTACTCCAGGTATTACACCGTGCATGCACTGAGTCTGTGCTGCACTGTGCATCCATAGGTGTTCGTTTGCGGTAGCGCAATGTGACACACAAGGTTGATGGATTGTTTTGTCCGCTGCTATTCGAAGCTCTCGGAGTCGGAAGCGCTACCTCTGTTTCCCCTGTTCCTCCCTGCGCGGAGTCTGTAGTTCTGGCTTGCAGTTGCTGTTACATGCATGTTGGCAGTTGCATGTGTTTCGGTTTTCAGTTGTCTTTATTTGTTTTGTGTGGACGACAGTTCAATATTCTAGCAGTTGTTGCACTTCCTACTTCTGAAGTACATTCCGTAGTTATCTGCGGTTGGTGTTCGAGAGAGCAAACTGTGTTCTTCTCCAGAGTGGAGTAAACCATTCGCTTGTGTCTGAGGAAAACCCTGTGTGTTGACGAAGAGGTTGACTTGGCTGTAGAGTGAAAGTACCACATGGTCACATGGTCCACAAAATCTTAGAACTAACTTAGGGTCTTCTGGCGTATGGTATAATTATATGAGCAGCATGAGAGTGAAGTAAAAGACTATTAGCTCAAACATTCAGTCTTTCAAGAGTAGGTGTTTCATCACGGAATAGGTTCTGCAGTTCACATACACACTGCAACAATGGACCAGCAGTGTCCAGGATACAATAGAGTCATGTGAATATGTACCGTATGCATACTCACAGCTGCAAGGCCAGCGCCCCGTGGCTGCTTGACTTCTCAATCGATATAAATTTTCACAACAGTAAGACTCTGTGATCAATCAGAGCTGTGCTTCGAAGTAGTCACAAATGCCCCATGATCAGTCACAAAAAAAAACTTTGCAACCAGTCACAGCTTCCACGGTGCCCCAAGACCAGTCACCAGAAATGACCGTAGTAAATCTGCAGGGAGTTTCATAATCTGTTCATTGCAGAGTCCACTATGCTATGATTCAAGAGGGGGGTAGCGTTCCTGCGGATGCGGAAAACTTGGCTGGAACCCGAGTGTCACGTGAACCCTGATTTTTAAGACTTTTATCATTTGTTTTACGATGAGCCTATTATACGCGATACAGGCTCAGAACACACTTTTCGTCTAGTTGGCATATCAGGGATATAGGGCGGAGCAGCCCATATCCCCAATTATGACACGCGAGTAATGTTGAAATACGATTGGCGTATTGTGCTGGACTGACTGCGGTAATGTAAAGCTAAAATAAAGCAGTCAGTTTGCCCTTAGCATGGCCTTGTCATGAGGGTGCCACATCCGTGGAAAGGCAACATGCCGGCTAATCTCCCTGAGAAGTTGAGTGGTTATCAGCAGGCGATGACGCTGTGTCGATGATGAACTGTTGATGCCCGACAGGAACCTTGCGAGGAGAGTTATTGGGCCTGACGGGTAGGTAAAGCCAACTTCCACATGAAGTTTGCGGATGGCCGACATGTAGACATGGACAGATCGGGGCTGAAAAGTTCTGAACAACTCGGCAGCAAAATAACACATAAAGTAAAAAGTCATCACCTGGCAATGGATTCCAGTTATGCCCTTGACAGAACTGGAAGTAACGGGTATCGGCGGAAAAATATTTCTGGCTGGTGCCAGTGCTGCTAGCTGCAGCACGGAATCCGGCAACTGAGAGTTGGCAAGACTGGCTGATCTGGCTCAGCTGCTGCTTCCGGAGCCCTCGATGGTTCAAACACCATCGGCGCAGGCCACGTTTTTCGGCACCGACGATTTGTTCGTCCACCAAAAGTCGAAACAAATGTTTCTCACTTGAACACTCCGTAGAGCTGCCGCTGTTGTGCCAAGGCCCATTGGCGCATGGTGTGTATACTCCAAATCTACATGTATGATGATGGGTCACTGCTGACGTTTCTGCTCTTGGACAGTGCAACGCCGCATGAAGATATGTTGTGGCTCCACAATCGCTGAGAACGCTAGTGTGCGTCCATGGAATACTAAAACACAATAGGCGCGGCGCAGCTAACGCCCACTTGGATGAATCGGAGTGGTGGCGAGTGCATTCTCCTTCCTCGGTGAACACTGCTGGTCACCCTGTTTGATGATCCACCAAACACCATCGGTGCAGGCCGCGTTTTTCGGAACCAGCCATTTATTCGTCCACCAACAATAGAAATTAATGTTTCTCACTCTGTAGAGCTGTCGCTGTCGTGACAAGGCCGTGTATACTCCAAGTCTACACGTAGGATGAAGAGTAACAGTTACTGCTGATAATGAAGTTTGCGCTCGTGGACAATACAACGCTGTGTGAAGTAAATTGTGGCTCCACAATCGCTCTGAATGCTAATGTGTGTCCATGGAATATTAAAACACAATAGGCGCGGTGCAGCTAACGCCTAACGTGGATGAAACGGACAACAGCAGCGACTAGAGCGTTTTCCTTCCTCGGTGAACACTGCTACAAGACATTATGCTTGATGATTCACCAAACACCATCGTTGGGGGCCAAGTTTTCCGGCGCCAGCGAGTTGTTCGTCCACCAACTAACTTTGATGAGTCTTTCTTCAACACTTCGTAGAGCAGCCGCGCAAGGCCTTTCCTTCGCGTTAGGGTAGCGATCCTTCCTAGATGATATCGCTATTCATTGTTACTTTTTACTACAATGAGTAGTGTTTCTCCGAAAATAAAGTCAGCTGCCTGGGCATTAGGCATTAGACTAGTACTGCCTAGGCCTAGCGCCTAGTGCCTGGACTTGGAAAAAAATTGATTTTGCAAGTCTTCAATCATGTTTGCATATGTACGCGCTATCATATCCAGCCATGTGGCGTGAACAGATCAGTCCGTGCGCCAGACCCTGTTTTGGCCCGATTTTTATTTTCTGCGCGGGAACCATACATGCAGACGTTATGCAGGGAAAGATGACGACGCCGGTCAGTAAATTGTTGGTCGATTTGTTGCCTACCTCGAGGCCAGTCGGTGAAATGAGGGCTTCCTTCTTCAAGAAATATGTTGCCAGTCGTTAGTCGGATGCCACTCGTCTTCTAAACATCGTACTTGATGCAACCAGCGCAGTTGGATGGACAGGAGGCGAGGAATTTATCGTTTTCGATTTTCACCCTATTCTGGGTTGCCATTACATTGCAGCTGGCAGCACCACGAGGGAATTTTTTGCACAAGGGAGACTAGGTGAATTCAACTCCTCAGAGATATCGCCATGACAGGGTAAGGTTATTTTAGCCCTGAAATTGTGTACAAACCAACGGCACGAAATTATGGAAATATTTATTTTTTCGCAATAATTGCATGTTGGTTGAAAAAATGTAGCCATCTTTGTATTGTGGCATCCTGGCGGTGTATTTCGTAACTATACTGCATGACAATATTATTTATGAGAAATGGCAGCGATTGCAGTGATTGTGAACAATGTACAATCAACAGCATTGGCAAAATTGATGCAGAGCTGTATGGTACTTTAGTACAATTTGCCTGTATATTGGTATTTTACACACAATGCATGAAACAGAAGAGCAAAATTATTATTGACTTATCAATTTATAGCTAGGACATGAATATGAAACCCATAACCAATGCCAATGACCCAGGGTCTGTGCACCTGCATTCGAATATATAAAAAATCCCCTGTGGCATAATCATGTACTCTGTGCATACACATGCTTGGGGGGGGGGGGGGGGCGATACTTGCTGCTTTACATGGTGGAAATTGTGGTGCTATGCTGCTTGGTATGTATGTGCGTGCGTGTGTGCGTGTGTGTGTGTGTGTGTGTGTCTGTGTGTGCACACTTCACTTTCCGGCTGTGTATTGATGCCTATGTAGATATCACCATGATCAACAGGGTCAAACGCTTCCAGCGGACAACAGTGGATCACCTCATTTCTCCCACTGGAGAGGTCCTAGCTTGAAGTGATGTATGACTATCAATTCTATTGACTAGCCTTGAGGCATGTACCAAACGTCAGCATGTCTGTGATATCAATACATCACACTTACATTTGAAAGCTAGATGCTGGAATGCAGCCAAGTGGGCTTTTCGTCAAACACAACCCTACCAATGAAATGAAGGCAACGGGCAGAGACCACTAATGGTAGGGCCACACAAGGTGGCTGTGCCAGTGGGGAAGACCCAGCTCAACAAGGTGTTATTGCAAGTTTGATCGGAACAGCACCCTGGTCCAAATCCTCAATATCAGTGAATCTTACTGGTCCATGTGGCTGCTGCCTTGACTCGTGATGCCTACGATTGGATGCAAGCTGCACGAAGTATGTTGCAAAGAAGAGTACAATGGATCTTGAACTTAGCACGAGAGGCATGCACTTCGTTGATAACAGCAGAACCTTTGCATGACTATCATAACACTCTCCTTATTGCAATATTTAGCCAATGCTCCGTTTGTTGTAGCAGCTACCACACAACTACAAGTATGCATTCATTACCTGGCTGGCTTGTATAAACTTGTGAATGCAATCACGTGATGCTTTGTGCACATATGCTCCCATACTTTAGCGTGTGTGTGTGTGTGCATGTTTATGGGTGTGTATGTTCGTGCACGTACGTACGTGTACATGTCTGTGCGTTTACATGTACATGCAGACGTGTGTGGGTCTGTTGAAAAAAGCGCATGAACACGTGTCAATTCACGTGTGCATGTATGTACGGGTGTATGGTAAACGTATTCTTTGCTCCATGCGTCCGCCGTGAATGAAGGTACGAGACTTAATGTGTCATAGCTTGTGGCGGTTGTTCTGTAAATAGTAGCACCGTATCCTGGCCATCCGCAGGTGCCATTTTTTCACTTCAATTCTGCATTGGCTCAGGTGCTGTATTTGTAGTGTCATCCTCTCTGCATGAATTATTTATATTTCTTTCCCACCTCAGTACTGTATTTGGCTGGATATTGTTGCTGTTGTACATACAAGTATAGGCACATGCATTGATCTGCGAGGGTTTGTGTTTGGAGCTCCAGCAACCTGTTGAGGTTCGTGTTGTTTATAAATTCGTGGTCTACGGATACAATGGTCTGACTGGTACATCGCAGAATACTAGGACCCCTTGAACGATTCTGTCGGTCGTTCCTAAGTTCCCCAATTGAAGACATGTGTGTGTCAAATTGTGTCAAAAATACAGTGTTGACAAAACGGTTGGTATCACCGCTGTCGGATATTTTGCACAAGCCAAAATTGGAGGATGCACTGTTGGCTAATATCTCTTTCTAAATAAATAAGCAGGAAATAGCGAAACCCTTGTACAAACCAACGGCACGAAATTATAGCATGTTCAACCAAAATATCAGCGACATAACGAAAACGCAAGCGACGAGCGAGAACTCAACTTCTCCTTATTTGTTATCGCCACGGACAAAACTTAGGGCAGAGAACAACTATTAGGTTGGATTTCGACAACGATCTGAGACGAAGAACTCACGGGGGACGTAAACCAAAGGACGACGAAGGAGACGCCATTGAGTATTCGTCTCGCGATATCTTGAGAAAACTGCGAAATCTGGCAAATCTGGAAAATAAAAGTGCAACTTTTAGACGACTTTTTCTGAACTGGCGCACGGACTGAGCTCATGAGATTGCCTGACGTGAAAGGTAGCGCGGGCGCGCGCGAGTCGCAAGCGCTCGCGGACGTGTCTGACACGTGAAACGAAAAGATTTTTTTGGCGGGTAGTCGGCAAAAATTAAGTGACGGTCCCTTTATTATTTAGTCCTTCGCCATACATTTCATGACATGACGTCACGACAGCTATAAAATTTATTGTGGGTCGATTGTAGATCTACCAAACGTACCCCAAAATTGGGTACAACTCTCGGGGCGCGGGGATCCCGGCCATGACGTTCATTCACGATCACTCACCTGGTCCTGGCCTTGCTTGGTCAGAAAAGAAAGTCTGCTGCACGTAGACCTATTACTACGCCATGGCCTACACCTACTCAGGGAGTCACACTCACAGACTCACTGACTGTCCACTGCATGCACTGACATGATACAGACCTCAGTGTATGTAGACTCCCAACATCTGCACATTTTCAGCAAGTAACTGTTTTCGTTGCTTTTGTTTTGATTCCATCACTGCATGCAGCAGGTGCTTTAGTCGCAGAGATTAGTTGTATTGCGGCCTCCTTTTCATCGGAGAGTGAGGCCTATGTGTGCCGCGAGCTTGATGACCCGTAAATTCTTTGAAGTAACTGTTACTTGTCCCGATTATTATTCTCTTGAGAATTTGAAGTTCAACTTTTCAGAAACCTTTTCGGATGATTACCAGTAAGTTTTTTTTTCTTCTCAAGATATTTCCTTCTCTTTATTTCTGGACCTGCGCCTTCGATCATTTATCACCCGTCAACTTCTTCTCACTCCCAACTCCCCAGAGCTAGCTGTGCACCTTCCTTTGTTTCTCCTCTTTTAGATCTCGCATTTGTGCTAAAGGATGCATGCAATATATTCCTTTACTTTAGTGTTCTTTCAATGAGCCTGGTTCATTTGTGCTTTGTTGTTACCATCGTTTACACCGTTGTCTTCTTGGTTTGTTTTATGGCTTGTTCCCCTTTTTTTCTTATTGTATTGTACAGCGTAATTACCGGTATGTCCCACGATCAGTCCATTATGGCTGTTTCTCATCGCAATCCACATTTCTGCGGGGGAGTCATGCGCCCATTGAATGGTTCAATGGACGGTCCACCGCCACCTCTTCTCGCCGCGTCCGCAATGGCGAAACAGCATTCTGGAGATGTGTCTTCCACGAAGGTATTGTAAACATGTTGAATTTTCTTGGTTTGTAAGGTCTTGAGATTTTTAGTATTTTTCCTCTTCGAGTAAATTTAATTTTGGAACTATTTTGACTCTGTGAACGTAAGCGAAGCGTGAAGCGGTATTTGCATGTGGAGCACGGAAAATGAAAAAAGAGAGAAACTCTTTCACTTCTCCTACACTTTTAGGCACGGAGAGAGTGGTGCCCATGACGATCTTTTGCTGTCAAACACCTTCCCTTTGTCGTGTTTTTGTGGTTGTCCTTCTTACTACCCAGGGGAAGTGTGGGTGCGGAGCTTGCCTGTGTACGAGATATCCTACCTTTGTTCAGAGGATCTAGAGACGAATAGTGATGCATGAGCAATGCAGTGTGCCTTCCCCCAGCATAGTTGAAATGGCTACCCCGTCCTTGTGAATGAATGGTGTGTGTATCATGGCATGTGATAGCCCTTCTGTGATTTTTGCAGCAACAGCTTTCCAAAATGCTCGTGTAGAAACTGATTATGGCAAGGGCAATATAAACGTGACTCCCTTCCTTTCCTATTTTTGCCAGTTTCTTTTGAGATTCCCACCATGGAAAGCAGTGCACATTGGAGTAAAGCAGAATGATGGTGGTGTGTTGGGAGGGGGTGGGGTGGCATTGCATCGTGTGAGCCAACTAGTAATGCCCCTCTCTCTCTTTGGCCCCGTGGTATCAACATTCTGGCCCTAAAAGCTGGACTTGTTTATCCACGTGCCTCTCTAAAAGTATGGTCGTGTCCTTACCTGACCCTACTTTCGCTGGGGCACTACATCAAAGTTTCTGGTTGTTATTTGGTAGGTGGGCATATCACTGTTGCCTATCCCTTCCTAACTCCAGTTCAACATGCTAACTTGCTGGCATAGACATTTTAAGGTACCCATTAAAAAAATTATCATTGCCACTCTGGTACCTGCAGGGCACGCTTGTTCAGAAGATTTGGTATTGCGTAGCAGTGATCTGCACTTCTACACGCGTGCATGCAAGTACACAGTTGTGGACATTGAAATCCGACTGAGTGACAGCGGTGTCTTGTGCGCCGTACATGCCGCTATGCAAATGGTTTAGCCTAGCACTGAACATCTCAATGGCCACTATACTGCCCTCACATTGTAATCAGATGTTCTGTTTTTGGGCATCTTTAAAGGGGAAGTTAAGGCAAAAATCAAAATTTCACCTGTTGTAATCTTCGGGGTGCTGAGTCGAATGGTCATGGTCCGAGGAAGCTAAGACGCTCCCTTCCTACTTGAATCCCAATCGAACTCGCGCACTTCCACCGAAACTGGGTGACTGCGCCCTACTAGATGGGGATTTGTATGCAAAATGTCACTAAAAGCGCCATTTCGTTCTTATAAAAGCACGGATGACCGCGATTGGCCCATATGTTGTAGTCTTTTGGACGCTGAGTCGACTGGTTTTGGTCCGAGAAAGCTGCGATGCAGCGTTTCTCCTTTATTCCCAATCGAACATGGTTGAACAAGCGGTCACGTGCTCCTGCGTGCCCAAGTCACCTGGTCACAGCGCCAGCAGGCGACAACTTTCACACCAAGGTTCAACTCGAGTTCAACTCGAGTGACAGGACTGCACCCAAAAAAGGTCAAACAGGCTAGTAAGTTGTACCCTGCAGGCACGGTGACCAGGTGACTGGTGTACGCAGGAGCACGTGACCGCTTGTTCAACCATGTTCGACTGGGAATGAGGGCCGAACGCTGCATCGTAGCCTTTTCGGACCAAAACCAGTCGACTCAGCGGCCAAAAGACTACAACATATGGACCAATCGCGGTCATCCGTGCTTTTATAAGAGCGAAATGGCGCTTTTAGTGACATTTTGCATACAAATCCCCATCTAATAGGGTGCAGTCACCCAGTTTCGGTGGAAGTGCGCGAGTTTGATTGGGATTCAAGTAGGAAGGGAGCGTCTCAGCTTCCTCGGACCACGACCATTCGACTTACCACCCCGAAGACTACAACTGGTGAAATTTTGATTTTAGCCTTAACTTCCCCTTTAACTATGACTGGATTGATTTCTACACACAAACACTTCTTCGTGTACCCTGCTTTGAACGTGCTCCATGCCTGCGCACGTGGCTTCAACACGAGCGGCTCAGGCCGTGTGCACTTTCAGCCGGATTTCCATTTCCCGATCTGCACCTGTTCCTGCCATGTGGCACTCGGTATCTTGTCATATTGTACTGCGTATTGCAATGGCCTGCCTACATCCTAGCCAGATGATGGACACATCGTACATTTACTTTTTTCCCTGTTTTCATGCTAAGTGTTTTACGACGATGTACCTACGCGATGTCAACTGGCTTGCTTTTCTTTGTGTATCTTTGGCAGTACCTGATGATGAGTGATGACAAAGTCGTGCGGAATGGACTCGGTGCGACAACAATGGGAGCGTATGCTCCCGCACCCGTGGTGTCCAGCTTGGTTGGCCAGCAGCGCGGCCATGCGGCAGCTCCCGGCCACATTGCTGAGGTAGGTGTTTGGCAGTTGCAGTCTGGTAGTGTTCTGGCCTTCCCAATAGCAAGCTCGAACACAAGAGTGCTCCTCGGTGAGCAGTATGGCTAGGCCTGTGCGAAACTGGGAATCTCTCTCACTCTCTCTCTCTCTCCCTCTCTCTCTGCATCCTTTTACAGTGAAAAGCTAGCACATCTCGTAATAAGTCACGAGCATTCCAATTGTCTATCACTGTTGTTTTCGACCATGTGCTTCTCTAAAAGTAGGCCTGCAGTCATTTAATGGGCTCTACTTTCGCTGGAGCACTGCATCACGTTCTGATTGTTTATTGGTGGTTGGGCAGCATACCATTGCCTTTCCCTCCTCGTCACCGATCCAACATCCCTGAAGGATTAGCATTGGCAATGGTCGGTTGGGCTAATGTGGAATTCCTCAACGAGCTTAAAGCCCTTGTATGGAGCGTAACCATGTGCTTGCGTGTGTGTGCTTGCACGTGTGTTTGTATCTTAACTCTAGGCTCGTCCTGTTACAAAGTCCCTTCAAGACTCAGTGCCATCACTTATGGATTCGCAACGTCAACCTGGCAAACTGGATCCTGTTGATTTGGCTCCTGCTGTTCCTCCGCCTTGTTCTCGGGAGGTAAGAATTTTTTGCTTTTCTCGCCACAGTGCATCCAGGTTGTGGGGATGTGCATCTGTGTGTGTGTCTGTCTGTCGGTCTCATAACAGTAGTAGTGCACAGCCTCGCCTCGCTGTAATATCACGTTTTGATACTGACAAATGTTGACTTTTCGACGATACCGGTCTTCCTTCAGAACGATTTTCTGGCTGGACCATTGCTGGTATGTCTTGCTTGTCTATAAGTGCGGCTTCGCCAGTTATGTGAATTGGGCCGTTCACTGGCGCAGATCTTCATCTGTTTCATTCAAATCTTGTCCGCTATCGTTGCTATAACCGGATACAAGGTGGTGGTTGTGGTCAGTATGTATCTGAGTCCTGGTATCATGCCAACCGTTCGTTGTAAATTCCAAGACAGACAACAAATGTAGAAAAATGGCGCCAGTCTTCGTGTTGTTCTTCTTGTCTTCCGACTTATAGTCTTCGTGTTGGAGTTATTGTTTTTTCTTAAGTTTAATCATTGTTATTTTGTTCTCCTGTGTTATGTGCAGAAAGAAGAGTTTATGGCCAGTCTTGGGCTGATTACGATCCCAGTGTACAAAGGTAGGCATACACCGATTTGTGATGGCTGTATCAGTGGGAGTTTTGTTGTTGCAGTATAGTGGGCTATATCGTAATATGGGTGTTTTCAACCTTGTCTTGGTGTCGAAATGATGAAGCGGGGTATCGGCACGGTCTAGAATCCGTATGCGCACACTCTGTTTTTCGTACTCTTCGTGTAACTGCCGCGTTCCTCGGAAGTTGGCTGGCGCTTGGGTTGATTTTCTCTTTTTTTACAAGGGCTGTTTTGCAGACAAATGTACTATCAAGCATGAGGTTTGTGTTGCTCGTGTGTTTGTGGTTTGCTAGAAATCAAGGCCAGGAGACAAACTAGAAAGCGTCGAAAGGCAGCCCCATATTCAATTGACCTAGCGGAGCAGGAGGTGAGAAAAATGCCTGGCTTGGAACTCGTTTTTTTCTTCATTTCTTCCTGTAAAATCGTGAAGAAATGCCCTTGCCACTGTGAGCAAGATGTCCTTTAATGGCTACCACAATCTCAGTCTTTGAAGGATATGGCCTTACAATTTCTCACGATCACGCATGTTTTCTCCTACAAATATTACATGTGTGTGGGTTGGATAAAAATCACATGCCCCGTCCCGCCCAAATGGGCAAAGTGGAGTTTTCTCTTGAAAACCTTGCCTGTGCTATTGAAAAACACAGGGAACACGAAAAATGAGTGAAATCCTGGAAATCCTGTTCAACGAGGCTCTTTAGCAAGCCCTACGCCTGCAAAGAGTAGTAATGTTACCACTTGGCCACATAGTAGCAAGGTTCCTTCAGGATTCCACTGGGGCTCGCTCATCTAACTTGGACTGTCACTGCCAACAGACTCCTTAGAGCTGGTAGCTGACGTGCAGTCAAAACACCCTGGTCGATGGCCTTTAGCACGCCGCTCCGCCATAATTAATGACAACTATTTCAGACTGCACACTTGGGCCCAAAACTTTGTGGCCTATTTTTCTTGGAAGTTTGAAAATTGGACATGATGTGATTTCTACCCGATCCGCTCACACGTGTTGATTGTTCATTTCCGTGAGTACCGGACATTGACTATTCACTATGTATTCAGTATGTGCTTCTCTAAAAGCATGCCTTCATTTTGGTTGGGTCATGTTTTCGCTGGAGCACAACAGCAAATCATGTGGTTGCTTATTGGTGGACGGACATATCCTCTGTGGCCCTTCCTCCTCGTCACCAATCGCACAGTCATTTTTGTCTCCCAGATATGACGGATAGAGATTTCCGTTTGCAACAATTCAGTGAAAATGGCTGGCAATATCTTTCATTTTCGTTTACTCGTGGAGCAGATTAATCCAGGCACACGTTGATTGGGTAGAAATCACATGCCCCCCCCCCCCCTCCCTTTTTAAGATGGAGTCACCATATCCGTTCCTGTTGTAATGCAGCTGTGATGTCATGTTGTCCATTTCCGTTCCTGTTCAGGCTAAGCGGATGCGCGAGATGAAGGATGCACGTGCGAACGCCAAGGCGAAGAGCAACGGTGAGTTTCACGGTGATGTGCATTTTATTTTGCATCAGCAGGTCAGCATTGAGTAGTGCTTCTCTAAAAGCATGCCTTCATTGTGGTTGGGTCATGTTTTCGCTGGAGCACAACAGCAAATCATGTGGTTGCTTATTGGTGGACGGACATATCCTCTGTGGCCCTTCCTCCTCGTCACCAATCGCACAGTCATTTTTTGTCTCCCAGATATGACGGAAGGGGATTACCGTTTGCAACAATTCAGTGAAGATGGCTGGCAATATTTTTCATCATGGTTTTCTCGTGGAGCAGATTAGTCCAGGCACACAAACTGTCTGTAGAGGTCCTGCTTCCGGCATGTTTTCACGCTATTTGTGTTCATAGATCATCCATGTGCTACGCTGAGAGCTTTGCAAATTTGCTTGAAGTCTAAACGGTGACCTTTCTCCATGTCTTGGTGTATTGCTTGTAGTAAATTTTTTATTTGTTATTTTTTGCGCTCATCCCACTCCTCGTTCCCGTTTCTGTTCGGTTTGCTCCCATCTGACTGTATTCGTGTTTGTATAATGTGCATCGTGCAGGCCGGAACTTCCCACCGCTAGCTCCCACTCCGTTAGGTAAGAATGCGATGGCGAAGCCAGCAGGTCCTTCGCCGTTTGTACAAGAGCGCGATCCCAGCCTCCAGCTCAACGTAAAAACAACGGTGGACACTGGCGCGCAAACTGAGGGTGGCTTAGCGCGCAAGAGAAAACGGCAACTACTCTTCGTCTGCTCGGTAAGTTTGTTTTGCTTGTTCCTTCCTATGTTCCTACTTCCTGCTTCTGTTAGAAATGGGAGGTAAGCATCTAAGATGGCCTTCACCTTTTTGCAGGGCAAGTTACCCCATACTTGGCAGGTACAACCCATTATAGTACATTTATGAACATGACCTCGCAAAGTTCATGACCTTTTATGCAGAGTTGGTATCAAGGTGTGTACGGTTGCAGTGGACTTGCCCCGCTAAACCTAATGGCGGGATATTGATGCATACGTCACATTGTCTAATCCTGTAAGAGACGCCTCTCTGTTGCTGGGTAGTTTCAGGATTCGGGTATTACGGAGGTTTAGCGAGACGAATTTCGTGTTCGCACTCCAATGCAAGTCGAACTCAGTTGCGAAATTCGTGTTATGATGAGGATTAGCAAACAGAATTCACACTTGCATGACGCTGGCAGGTCGTGCATGTGTACAGATAGTACAGTGTAGTAAATTTATGACTCACCTGCACGAATCCGTGATCTGTGTTTCGACTGCTTTTCCAAACGAAAAGCGAAAGTTCGCAATCCAGTTCACCAACCGAAAAATGTTCCCGAACGTGGAATTTGTGATCCTTAATCTCCGTACTACTGTCAGTGTTTCCTTTCAATGAGTTTTTTGTTTTGTTTGCTCTCATATTCTGCCTTTAAAGTGCCGGTCAGTTTTCAATGACTGGTGTGCGTATGATTGATTGTCTGTGAAAGTTTCTAATTAATTTCAGGGTTTGAATGAGTTTCGATGTTTGAGTGTATTAGACTTCCTTCACCACTTGTCAAGTACATACAGTGGATAGCGGCTTTGGCGCCGAGAAGCCGATATGTTTATGGTTGTTTTATGTGTGTTTGTTCTGTTCATTCGTCCTGTTTCCACAGGAGGACCATGATGGGCTGTGCGAGATCTGTGATCAAGCAGGCGAGCTTCTGCTGTGCGACACGTGCACGAAAGCGTATCACTTCACTTGCCTGGTACCGAACCTGCCCACGATGCCACAGGGCATGTGGATCTGTCCCAAGTGCCAGGTTAGTTGCATGCGACATTTTGTTCAGTGTTTTGGATTGTTTTAGTGCCAACTTAATCTCGTAACATGTGCACTCAACGCTAACATGGGGAACAACCCCAGAGATGAGGGCAATACCCAGCCATGGCAAATATACAAAAGAAATACAAGAAAAAGTACATGTCTTGCTTGGACAGGCTATGTTGCTAAACCCTTGCAAAAAGTGCCCAATACCACGAAGGCAGAGTCAAAAGACACATGTTAGCAATGGACCTAGGCTGAAGTATGTTGTTACTCAGAGGTTCACGGTTATCCACCAATCCTCAAACGTTGTCTTGCTTTTATGTGTTTGTTTCTGCAGGATGAAGCTGCGAACACGGAAGTCCGTGCCTGGCCGGGTACGATCAGCCTTGTACGCGCCTTCACTCAATACGATGATGGTGAGTACCACTGCCTGTCTATTTCCACTGTCTCTAGCCGGTTAAGGCACACTGCCTCTGTGACGTGTTATCTTCTCGTGTGCCACATGTTTGCTGTTCGTGTTGGTATGTGTGTACATGTGCATGTGCTTCTCTAAAAGCATACCTTCAGTTCTGGTTGGGTTATGTTTTCGCTGGAGCACAACAGCAAATCATGTGGTTGATTATTGGTGGACGGACATATCATCTGTGGCCCTTCCTCCTCGTCACCAATCGCACAGTCCTTTTTTTTTCTCCCAGATGTGACAGAGATTTCCGTTTGCAACAATTCAGTGAAAATGGCTGGCAATATCTTTCATTATCGTTTCCTCGTGGACCCTTAGTCCAGGCACACGTTGGTTTGATTAGAAATCACATGCCCCCGCCCGAATAGCACGTCTCTCTACTGGGCACCTTCGGCTTGAGTTCCTATGGCAAAAATGCTTTGAATTTGGAGGGTTTGAACTTCGTCTGCGCAAGTGCTTATTTGTCACTGCCATCCTGTGAAATCCACACATTTTTATCAATGGATTCTTTCTGTATCCTGAACATGTGCACTACGTGCCAAATAAACTTCTTCAAAAAGTGATTATAGATGCGTTATCCTGAGATGCGGGCAGATCTGAGATACGGACAGTGCCCGGTCCCAAGGTGCTCGGATAAGAGACGTCCGAGTGTACCTGGTTAGCAGTATGTACGACAGCTGCATGTGCTGTACATTATTGCACACAGTCACTACCGGTCTTTGTACATACCAGTATGCGGGGCCAGACGTTTCGACGAAGTGCATCTCAGTTTTGGGCGATGAAAACCGAATCACGGCCAGCCAATTTTGATTCGCAACCTGCGATGCGAACCCGGATAGATCGACCCCTGGTTAATGCCCCTCCTGTTCTGCACTCACTGCTTTGTTTGAAGACCATTGCGCATTGTTTGCTATCCAACTCTGATCTTGTAGCATCGTTTATTTCCAGTGCTGGATTTGCCTTCCACAGCACTGACCTCCAATGTGCATGTACTTGTTAAGGTGCCAGTCATAAGTATTACCATCTTGCCCCGTGACCATACTGATCTGGGTTTGATCTGGACTTTTATACTCCGGTGTGATTGTTTCTGTCATTTCCTCGCGTAGACCGTGAGGGACAGCGCCGTGCCCTGGAACAGGAGCTGCAGCGTAAACGTCAGGAACGCGCACAGCTGCATCAGTCCCTGGCGGCGCTGACGCAAACTGTATCGGTACGTTAGCCTGTCTCTTTTCTAGTTAGAGGTTGAATAAAATCTGCTCCGAAATACGGAGGACGTTCCCATGAGTCATGGTACTTGCATATGGTGCAGAGAGGGTAGCAAAAGCCATGCAATCTGCATTCACAATGTACGCACGACCAAGAAAACTCACCCGCTGTTTGAAAGTATTTGGGATTTGGGGTCCTTCATGAGTGGCATGAAGACTTTCTCGCTGGAATGAATTGGTACTGGCCCCTGGGTCCACAGGAAAAAAACAATCTTCTTTCTACTTCACATACAGATGCCCATAAACCCAGGATGATATTATTTGTGTATGACCTGATCATGTCCATAGCTACTGTTCTGATGTGCCTTATAAGAAATGTGCCTTCTTGCCATGACCTGGCTATTTAGCTATTTTTCTCTTTTTGTCATGCTGTGCTTCATCATGGGACTGTCACCCTGCCACCATAGACAAGAGTGCGGAAGCAAACCGCTTACACTCCAGGTACAGACATGACTCTGTATTATAGAACAACTGCTGTTAAGAATCTGCTGGAGAAGGCTTCCCCGGCACACCCTGACACTCTCTTGCAAGACCAGGCGGAGAAAGCAAGCATTTGAAAGTTAGTCATTCCGTGGGCTGATTGTCCTACTGGTATTGCGATATGTCATGTAGGTGGTGATTGACGGACTCGCTTATGCATCGTGCCCATCCTGGCACGGACACAGTGCACTCTTTTGTTTCTCATTGTGCTATGTTACACATTATTTTTTTACAACTGGATATATCATTATCTGTTCATTGGCTGTAGTAAGTATCCCAAGGTGCAACCTCTGTTGCCCGATGTGCATCTTCTTTCTGTCCACGTCCTTGTTGCATAGTCTTGCTTCTTTTCTTGCCTCCGGTATTGGCAGTCATATGCTCTTGCCTTAACTGTGATTATCATGGATGTTTGATGTTGCGCAGAGTTTTTGTCAGTCCACGCCTGGCTGGGCTATCCATCGCTGGTGCTGGGGTGTTGCTTTTTCTTTCCTCAGTGGCATGGACTTGTTTGGGGAGTGCAGAGCGATGCATGTGTCGATCCCTCTCATCCTGCTGGATATTTAATAGTCTTACTGAATTTGCTGGACTACGAGTAAGCGGTGGATTCATGCTCCATAAGTACGTCGACCGTGTTGCAATATTATCATCATATCTCCAGATGCGTACTCTAACCTAACATCACGCGTTGCTTTCTGCATCCTGACCTTGACCTACTGAGTCCTGTACTTGTGCCATGGCAGACCTATTGTGTATTCGATTATTACTCCCTCCTCTTTTTTTGTTTTGTTTTTCTTTCCCAGGCAATGGCCGTGCGTCTGGGCCTCGTGTTGAGCCTTGTTTCTTGTTTGACTGACTGGTGTACTTTCAGAATGCAGTGTGCATGTGAGGACATGGTCGATGTGTAGTGCACTCGTTTCTCTCTTTCATCCGCACGGTCCAGGACCGGGCGCTGCCCATGCATGTACGTCCATACTTGTGAATCACGTACTTGTACGGTTTGATAGCGAAGGGCTAGAGATCTGCGATCACGTCATTATTTCCACAAAACAATGGCGAAAGAAGTAATATTTTCCAAACTCACCCACGGGTACGGGGTGCCCATAACTTGAAGGCCCGGAGAAGAGAGATTTGAGTGTACTACACATACCCGTGCCAAGAGTAAATCAGCGCCCATCGGAGCTTCTAATTGTGTAATCTTGGTAGTAGATCTACTCGTAGTACTACAAGAAGAGCGGCAAAGTGTCCTGCTTTAGGGAAGATGCCACAGACTGGAAGTGCGGGTCACAGAGTTGCACGCGTCTGGTTGAAAACAGTTGTACTTATCCAGTGTCATTTGGACTGGAAATTAGAGCACTGTTACATTATGTAGCATCCTTTGGTATAATTATAACACAGAGGAAGGTTGATGTCACAGTATAGGAATTAGCGGAGAAGTGGTGTTTTGTGTTCACCCGGGAACGATTATGATTGATTGATTTGAGGATTGTATGAGGGAGCACAGTGTGGGATAAAAAGGAGGGGGGGGGGGGGTGACGAGTGCAGGGTCGGCCTTTGTCTTTGTGCGTAGAGTAGAGTGAGAGTGCACCCACGGCCACCCCAGTTATCACCATGATTGTAATTTCGTATATCATGCCATGTCTCATCGCTGCCTTGCTGCTTTGTGCCATCAAATGGTGTGTGGTTTTTTGTAAAGAAAAAAAATATCATCGCTTTGATTATTCTGGAGTTCTGTGGTTTTTGGTTGTGACTCGTACATAGCTGGAGTTTTTGTTGGACTAGGCAGTGTATTGATGAGGGGTGAATTCCCCGAAACACTGTGTATCGCCGACTTGATACCGGTACTTGACTGACTCACGACTGCCATCCAGAGCACACGACTCCGTGACGAGAAGTCCATTGAACCTTCGACTCGGCAAACCTGCAAGAAAGCACCACATACGTCTGTTCTCACGTCCAGGAGCGACACTGACTCATGGAGTCATGCTGCTATCTGGCGTTCACGAGGTGTTTGTCGCGCTGGAAACGGAGCGTCTCTGTAAGTTGGTATCCCTGGTGATGTTGTGCCTGGAGAGTACAAGTCATGTCATGTACATGTACCGGTACTACCAAGACTCGCAAGAGTACATAACCGTTATGTACTCTTGGTACTACTATTACTAAGTACTAGTATTATAAGTGGTGCTCTTCGGGCACAATCTTCCTACTCATGCTCAACTGATAAAACTTTAAAAGAGGTAAATTCCCAATGTAGCCTACCGGCTCGACCGTCCACTCGGCAAACTAAAGTACAAGCACTTGCAAGAAATACCACTCCTTGATCAATACACAGTTCGTATTGTTGTCCCGCTGCGGGCATGTGACTAGCGTTATAAAAAATATCGGATGTGACAGCGTTGGGAAATGGTCGACAACCATGGTGCATGACCTGGAGCAAGCGCCTCCGGCTCCGCAACCACTGTCACTGATATGATACTTATTGTTATTACCGGCATGAGTCTGTGCTGAGTGCCCATGCGACCCTGACTCACGCTGCATGCCTGGCGCTCACGAGGTGTTTGTCGCCCTAGAAACGGAGCGTCACTCTAAGTTGGTATCCCTAGTGATGTTTTGGTGAATCTCCCCCCCCCCCTACACTTTATAAAAATTGATTACATCTAGCAGGGAGATGTGCTTTCTTGCAGCCTTGCGGATCCGGAGTGGACGTTCCTCTTGTGTGCTTTATTTTATTTTATTTTGTTATTTACTTGAAAAAGCACATAACCACCAGGAAAGCTGACAAAGAAAAAAGAGTAAGAAAAGACAGATAAAAAGAGAGCAGAGAGAGAGAGAGAGAGAGAGAGAGAGAGAGAGAGAGAGAGAGAGAGAGAGTGAGAGAGAGAGAGAGAGAGAGAGAGTTGGGGTACGGTTAGGGGAGGACGAGACATTGAATGGTGGTCGCCACAGTCACAGATAGTAGCAGTGCTGGTGAGGCTACAGGCACTCCACTGACCATTAGGTCGGAGTATCGCCATGCCGGTAACGCACCAAGAGACAAAAAACGGAAGAAAATCTGAAGCGCAATATATGAATGGTAATTACAATATAGGTAATAGGGAGAGTGGTGACCAAGAGAGGACAGTATAGACCGTGAGTATGGGGTGCTTCAATGCACTTCCCCAAACCGAGAGGTGCGATCTGGAAAGAACAGTGAGACAATCAACATGATGGGCTTCAAAGCATGTCCCAAGACCATGGCTGGTCTGAAATGTGTTTGTTGACACCTTTTTTAAAAGCTGTGAGTGGAGAGTGATTGGCCAGACGGGGAAAGACGTCCTCGGGGAGGCTGTTCCACAATTCAAGGAAACAGTACGGGAAGGAACGTCGAAGATAATCGGGACTGGTGCCGGGGGTGGTGTTTAAGAGCTGTTCCCGGTGCTGGGGCTGAGCATAATGCTGCTGGCGGGTTCGAACAGTATCGGCCCGTGGTTTTGGGGGAGGGCGCATGCGTGTCAGACGGGGTGGGCCCTTGCAGTTAACTACCTTGTAGAGATAGGACAGCCCTGCGACCGTCCGTCTGGCCCGCAGACTCTGGAGGACGGTGGTGGGTCCAATCATCTGCATGGCCTTGCGCTGTGCTGTGTCCAACTTCCCAAGGTGGGTCTGGGCAGCACCAAGCCAGGCTAGTGGGGCATACTCAAGTATGGGCCTTACAAAGCCCTTATAGACGGTTAGGCGTCCAGCAGCATCCAGGATGGGGGCTGCCTTCCGCATGAAATGGAGGCGTTGATGTGCGCTCACAGAAAGCTGGTGGAGGTGGGCGCTGAAGTTGAGCTTCTCGTCGAACACCACCCCAAGGGGCTTCAACTGGCTGCTGACAGGAACAGGGGTGCCAAGGAATTGGACAGGGGGGAAGTCTGGAGGGGCCAGCTTCCTGGTCACGGACATCAGCTGTGACTTAGAGGGTTCAAAGGTAACCCTCCAAGTACTTCCCCAGGCTTCCAGCTGGTTTACGGCTGTCTGAAGTGCAGCTGCGGCGGCCTCTGTGGTCTGTCCAGGCATGACAGACGTGTATAACGTAGTATCATCAGCATACACGGCAATGGAGACGCTGGCAGGTAGCTGATCTTCGGCGTCGTTTATGTATACTAGAAACAATGTGGGCCCTAGAATGCTGCCCTGAGGGACGCCTGACCGGATGGTAGAGGGGGTAGAGGTCTGTCCCCCAACAACAGCTTGCAGCTTCCGGTTCTGGAGGTACGATGTTAATCAGGCCAGCAGTTGCCCACCAATGCCATAGCCTCGGAGCTTGCAGAGGAGCCCAGGGTGTGAAACCCGGTCAAACGCGCCTGCTATGTCTATGGCGAGGGCCTGAATGGATCCGCCCTTACTGGTGGTTAAAGCCCATTCATGCTGGAGTGACGTTAGTAGGTCAGCTGTGCCGATTGATTTCCGAAAGCCAAACTGGTTGGCAGACAGGAGGGTATTGCTGTTGAGATGGTTGATGAGCTGCTGGTTGACTATTCTTTCCATCACCTTGGATACTACACAGAGCAAGGAGACTGGTCGATAATTACGGACATCGCCCTTGGCCTTGCGCTTGTGGATGGGAACCACATTGCCATTGGCTACCTTCCCGGGCCAGGCTGTAGGCTGGTAACCATGGGAGAGACAAGACGAGAACAGCTGCGACAACGGCTTTGAGAGCTCAGACGCACACTCCTTTAGAACGCGGCAGGACTTGTGAGTCACAGTGAAGTGTCAGCCAGGAAGCGCGAACTGTACAATGTATTTATGTCATCTGCCGCAGGCGCATAGCGGCATAGGCAGTCGGGCTCGAGCGCTCATCGCATGCCGGAAACCAGAGAATTCCGCAGCCACCTTCTTCTGGTTGTCGTGCTTTCTCATCATTGGAGTTACAGCGTCTTGTTGTTGTGTTGTTGGATACTCTATTTATAGCGGAAATCAAAATCTCTTCTTGCGACAATGACAGCATGTACCAGATTAGCATGAACACCTCCGCTCCTACACCGACAACAGCGACGACGACAACCGGACAATGACAATAGTGCGGACAGCAGCAGCAACAGAAGCTACATAATTATAACTAATACTTACTTTAAGATGCTCTAAGGTCAAGTCGGACCGGACCGTTGGGTCCATGTGCACCAACTGAGACCAAGACTGCAAAAGGCAAGAGTACATAAACCCCGGGGCTAGTCGTGGTTGAGCACTCTTTCAGGCTTGTGTCAAAGTTATCCTGCCTTCGTGCCAGTGGCTCGGAGCTCCGCTGACAGTACTGCAGTAGGATTCTACGAGACAATAATACCGGCCTAGCTAGGGGCCTAGGGGGTTTCCTGGTACTGTACATGGTGGTAATCTTCGCAACTCCTGATCGCGATCGTTCATAATCGCAGGTCTAGGTCTATGACCCGAGTAGACCATGGCCGACGTCGACTGCGACTCGAGAGTGTATGAATGACAGATCGCGCCCATATCGATCGACCATGCGCATATGCAAGGTAGGTCTACATGCACGTATAGTAGATCTACGGCAGATCGATCATTGGTCTAGTCTGCTGTCATGTCAGTACGGTATCGCGGAAAGTGCCACCCGTCGCGTCGACCGGAGCTCGCGGAGCAGCTCGGGAGCCGGCTAGCCAGGAGCTAGGAGATCGATCTGCCCAAGGCCGGCAGATCAACGCAGTGGACGGTGCAGTGTGTGTGGAACAGTGCAGCGGCCGTAACCCGGCGAAGGACCGATATGCAGCGATGGATGTCACCTTTGCGTACTCCAGTGTACGGCGGTGACCCAAGAGGTGACCCCCGTACCACGCGGGTCATGAAGGTCACCCAAATGGTGAAGTCTTACAAAATTGGTATGGAAGTCGACATCCCTATTCGGCCGACTTCACCGAAAGGTCGCGCGAAGAGCGACGATTTGCGTCCTGGCGACCACTCGCGGCAGAATTTAAGTGGGAACGGATAGGATTTGGTGAAATCGCTCTCATTTTTCCATTCGCGATCGGTTTGGTTGGAGAATTTCCGCTAAAAACCTCTTTCTCGCGTGACTTGCTTGCATGACGGAGTGATGGTCTTGTGATAGGCAGGCTTCTTGTTCCAACCGCCAAGTTTCGAAACAGAACAAGAGGGGGGACTGTTTATCTTCGTGGAGGTCTCGGAGTGGGAGGTTTCTTCATCAGCCAGCAGGAGTAAGGAGTACCAGACACCGGAAATCGGTTAGGTTGCAAGCGACCGGCAAGTCAGCGCGGTTCCCATGACCGACAATGGTAAGTGTGACCTTGCATTGCAGTCTCTCTGTTTCGCACCTTGTCTTGCCTTCGGTGATCGGGGTGTACTGGAAAGGAAGCGTGGAGCGCAATGCCCTTGTAGTGCGTGGGCTGTCCTAGCTCTCCTTAGGCTTAGCTGCTTTTTGCTGTCTGCAGTGCGATGATCCTGGCTGGTTGGTTGTTAGTGAGCGAGGTTCTACGCGAGTTGATCCTACGATAATTTTGTCACCCTTGTACCAGAGGAGATGACTGAACTCGGCCAGTGGAAAGATCGTACAAGTACATAGGTGGCTGGGACTGGTAGTTTTAGTTTGATTAGCGTCTTCGAGCGTGAAGTGACTGTGGAAACTCGGTAGCCAGGCCAGTGGCAAGGTTGTGGTTCAGATACTTGGGGATGTGAGAAACAGTTCTTCCTCTTCACACAGTTCAAAATGGCTGCCATCGATTTCGCCTGCACGGCTGTAGTGTTTTCGTCGCCCGGCACTTTCCACAGCTGATTATTTTGATGTGCTGTGGCTTTTCGTCCGTGTGGTATTGACTAGATTGTGTAATCTTTGTGTGTTTTCTTTCGTTGAGCATTGTCGAAAAATGGAAAGTACAGATTCAATCGAGCCCGATTGACGGCCATACACTGCAGAGCAGTTTCGGTCTCGTTCGTACCTAGTTCGCCGACCACATGATCGGCAGGTCAGAAAACTCTTCCCCCGTGTCGTACGCAACTGCTTCCCTTTTGGGAATCTCTCTGATTTTGTTCTATCCCATATCTCCATTAGGATGACACGGCTTGCGAAAGGCTTTGTCCAGGCCGTTTGATCAGTTCGATGACTTTCCGAAACATCTGTAGTACTGAAGCGGAATTTGTGAAGCCTTTTTTGTTCGAGCCGTACGATCATGGTCGTTCGATCATGGTCGTCCTCCCTTTCTTTGTTCGGCCGTAGATCTACGATTCTTCAGTTTCTCATCCTATCATGTTGGGGATGGAGGCCGCATACCAGTATCTGTTTGCGCTTGTGAATACCCGGTTCCCACAGGGAAGCATATAGAGATCGAAAAGGGATCGCTTCGGAGTCATTAATGTTTTCCGGCTTTCTTCTGCTTGTATGCGGACTTTTCATGACGGCGAATTACTGGATTCGATTCACTTCTTCTTCGCAGTCAATGCAGGTACGACTCACGCTTCAGGCCAGAGGAAATGCTTCTTGTCCTTTAGGCCATTCGAACGCCCAGTCCGGGTGCCCGAGCCGTCGTTCAGAATCGACCAGGGGCAGAAAGGGTAGCGAAGAACCGCCCTTGTGTGAGTGCCACAGGCATTTACTTTTGTCGCCAGGGAATATTTCGGGGGATGGAGTGACAACTAATCACAGTACATCATGAACTTGCAATTGAGTTGACCAAGGAGAAGACCGGGGAAGAAAAGATGAGACACGGACAAAATACTATGCGACTTAAATCATACGTTACTCCGCGCTACTTGTTCAAGTATTTAGTTGCTAAATTATTCCAGTCCTGTAATCTACGTGTTGAATGAAAACACTACATTGCATCTAAACATGCCCCCTGCAGTCGGAATACATGTACATGTAAGTCATCTGCCGCAGGCGCATAGGCCGACTGGCGCATGGTATACCGGAAACCAGAGAATTCCGCCAATTTCGACGCATACCAGTGCGTGACTATACATGTAGCGGGCTGATAACAGGCACGTGGAATCTATCAATACTAGGTTGCTGGGAGCCACTTTCAATGCACGCCGGGCCATGCGTCCTGTGCAGCCTGGATGTTGCACTACGAGTAGGGAACATCTTTTGCATGACCGCTTTGCTTCTTCTTGTGTGTGTGTGTGTGTGTGTGTGTGCCCACGTGTGCAGTTCCGGACGCAGTCCCAGATTGACATGCCCCCAGCATTGCCCATGCCACCCCAGATGAGCCGAGCTCTCTCAGAGCCGGCAGATCAGAACCCATTCACGGCGGATCAGAATCCATTCACGGCGGATCAGAATCCATTTTCGCCGTTCGAGTCATCTCTGCACGACCTTGAACAGCTGCTAGGAGACGACTATGACCGTGACGAAACCGACCCTGTCCTGCTGTTCGCTGACAGGAGATGGAAGCCGACCTCATCCGCAGCTTCGTCTGCATCTTCAATCACCCCACCTAGTTCAATTACGCCACCTAGTTCCAATCCTCAACCCCAAGGGCCCACCCACAACGGGTTTCACAACCCACGGTCCGCATTTTTTCCCCAAGCACGTCCGCCGAGGGAGAAGATGCGGCGCACCCGGGACGACCATCCGGTCCGATCGAGCAATTCCAGTGGCAATGGCGGCTCTGGCAGCCGGGAGCAGGCTCCGTGCGTGTGGTGTGGCGAGCTGCAGATTCGTTCGACGAAGACACCGATTGTCTACAGTGCTAAAGTCTTTCTGGGCGGCGTACCCTGGGATATCACAGAGCCAGCACTGTTGTCGGCATTCCGGGCGTTTGGCGTTGTGAAGGTTGAGTGGCCTGGCAAGGACAGGCGGCACACAAGGCACCCACCAAAAGGTAAGATCTCCTTTTAGTCGCTGCCGCAAAGTTGCTATGGCTCTTCTTAGTGCTTACTCTTGTATTTTGCAGGGTTGCTGTTCGGGCAATGTCCGTGGAAACGCACTCTGAAATGTGGCTGTGTTTTGTTCGGGTGGGTGCGAAACAGCACAGCCATAAAAATGCTCATCCCTTTTCTTCTTCGCAATGTTTCTCCATTCTCTCCCCAGGGTTTGTGTATCTTCTGTTTGAATCCGAAGTTGGTGTGCATAAGCTGATCAAGAACAGCCGCGAGGACACGAGTGGAATGCACTACTACACGCTGACGACACGTCGTGTGCACGGGACAGAGGTACGAAATGCTCTCCATCTGTTCTTTCTTAGAGCGGAAGCCTAAAAAAAGCAGGACTTTAATAGAGGTCAATCAAAGGATTGGGTACAACGGGCACAGTCCTTCACTCCTGGGACCGGACTGCCATATACCTAGGTTTGGGCCTCTTAGGTGCATGAACCTGTTTGTATCTAAGCACCAAGCAGCAGTTTAGATTTGTCCGTTGAATCATAATGGAACGAAACGTTTGGAAGTATTTTTCATTTTTTTAAATGTCTTGTGTATCTATTGTTGGGTGCTCCCTGCAGAAGGTGCAGGTGCAAGTGATCCCATGGAACCTAGCAGACAGCAACCGTGGACCCCACAACCTGATCAACGGCATTGACACGAACAAGACTGTATTCGTGGGTGGACTGCACGGGCTTATCGTTGCAGGTAGGTCTCGCGGAGGCAAGGTGCGATTCGTCCAACTCTATCTGATTCTAAGGCAGACAGGCACAATGAAACGTCGCATGCATGCAGTTGTGTGCCTCTTACAGGCCACCAAATCGGTCCTTTATCGCAGACATTCTCAGCATGCAAAGTCTGATGAATGGAAAAGAACAATATGCAGGGTGCTGCGTGTAATGCCAGGCAACCTTGTGATGTCTACTCTCTGCACATGTACATGCTAGAACACATGTGCACGCATAGTCCAATGCAAATATTACACAGGAATGAAGCAAACAAATCTATTGCCGCTGTTACTCGGAGTTTCGTGTGAAAACACTCATCAGACAGCATATGACCAAGACTAACAATCACTAGAATATATACTTGAGAAAAGAGGGCAGAGGTGATGTAGGTACAACATTTCAATAGCGCGAGGAAAAGGGGGTGACAAAATCAGCGTGATTATAAGAGAAAAAAAGATGTTGAGAGTATAGAGCATAGCCTGGGTAGAGGAACAGCGCGATTCTCTGGCAACACATCAGTACAGATTTGTGCTGCATTGTGACAGTATAGTCCAATAGATGGATTCAACGTCACGATTACAAAATGAGCCCAAATAAGGCTGGTCGCCTTTCAAAATGCCTGACTTTAGCCCATCCAGCTGTCTTCCCTATAAATTTTTGGCCCGCGCGGTCTTCCATATAATTATAATTATTGCATTTACCCGCCAGTGATGTGATGAAATGAAGTGATCAACATCCATCTGCAGGGAATTTTCTAGAACCGCCCCAACCGGTTTTCGACTGGTTGAAATTGTTGGCGACCGGTTGAAAAGTTACAAATCAGTTCCAACCGCCCATACTTTTCTGTGGGTGAATGGAGCTGCTTATATCTTTGCTACACTCCAGCACCAAGAAATCTGTTAAATTGCTGTCGAGTGCCATATTTGGGTTGTATTTTGAAAAATATTTCAGGGGGACCCCCCCCCCCCCGACTCTACATTCGACCGTAACCGGTTGGAAATTCGTCCTAGAATATACCCTGATCTGGTATGTGTATAGGGTGTGCAACTGTGCACATGGGGTCTCAGGTGGCGAACAACTCACACAATGTACTGTACATGTAAGACATGTTATTACAGCGATTCGCAAATTTAACGATTGTCCCAAATTCATAGGTTATTAACGAGAAGATACGTTAACGATCTTGCAGTCTTCTGGCATATCAGCACATAACACATTACAGCCTCAACAGAACTTATTTTAACGAAGAAATGAAGATTATAATGAGGATGTTAACGTTTTAACTAGGACATGTCTTACAGTATCCCAAGTGCGTTTTGTACTACACCAAGAGGTACAGGAGGTTATGTACTCTCGGCACTACATACAACACAGTTTCGTACCAAGTGCAATGAAGGCCAGCGTGCATGCAGTCTGGGTATCTGCCATGATTACTCTGGTGACTTGCATGACCCGAGTGGGCTTCGTTCAGGGAGTGCTATTTTTTTACTACTCTATTGCTAACACTGGCTGGGAATGTACAACGCGAACACTACAGCTTGATGTGAGGTTTTGAAGTTGGTGGACCCCATAGCGAACAAACCTGTCCATGGTCGATATGTCTCATCGCTGCCTTGCTGCTTTGTGGCGTCAAATGGTGTGTGTGTTTTTTTTGTAAAAAAAATTAAAAAAATGGTAGCACACTCTTGAGGGAGGGGGTTACACTCTTGGGGTGCATCCTACAGTTGCGCTCAGTGAAATCCAACCCAGAGTGCATATTTGGCCCTTGACGCCCTGGAAGTGACGCGAATGCGGCTGGATGTACACATGTACAACTGCATTGATGTGATCGGAACTGGTCCAGGGCGCCAGCATTGCACTTTTGGTCGGGCTTCACCAAGCGCAACTGAAGTATACTGCAATATTACAGAGCCTGTTCAAAATGTTCACATTTGCGTTGAAACGCCAAACTAACAGTCATTATTCTGTGTGTATCCGCTACAGATGACCTTGGACGCATCATGAACGACCTCTTTGGTGGAGTCGTCTATGCTGGAATTGACATTGACCGCCACAAGTATCCAATTGGTGAGCAACCGCTTCTTTGCTTTCTCCCTGCAGTAGACGTCGGATATATCGACCTTGCATTTAACGGCAGATTGAATATAGAGACTTTTCTTCTCTTGATCCCGGAGGGGAGGTGTTCTATCCAACCTCCACTGTATTATATACATGTAATAGCATTTATCTTGGTCATGGAGTCAAATTGACAAGCATACTGTTCACCAACGGAGCGATTCACTGCAGTAACACAAATCAAATCTGTGATTTCTGCATTATTCTTGTTATCTAGCACAACGTGTGTGATGCTTCTTAGATGTGCATGTGTAGTGTAGAGCCGATGTTGGTTTGTTGCTGATCGTTACGGCCGTGTCTACTTCCATTACTGTCACACAGGCTCAGGGCGAGTGACATTCGGGAACTGGCACAGCTACATGAAGGCCATCCTTGCCAGCTTCGTGGAAATCAGGACCAGCAAGTTTTCCAAGAAGGTAAGAATGAACCCACGGCGGAGATTTGTGTACGCAATGGTAAATGAATGCATCGTTGTATTACACTTGAACATGCTGCTCAGGGTATGGTGATATCAATAGTATTAGCTAGTGGGCGGCAGCTTACACTGGGATAGGGTAGAGTGTACATTCTATCATCAAGCCAATGCATACTATGCTCTCTGTTCATCATGCCAATGCATACTATACTCTCTGTTCATCATGCCAATCCGTCTTTGCACCTGTGTTTCGTTATCGACAGGTCCAAATTGACCCATATCTGGAGGATACCCAGTGCTCCCAGTGCGGCGTGCACCCTGGACCACTGTTCTGCCGCGACCAAGCCTGCTTCAAGTATTTCTGCGAGCAGTGCTGGCAGTGGCAGCACAGCGTCGGCTGGCTGCGTAGCCATCGCCCGATCAGCCGCTCACACAAGAAGACTTTCAACCCGATGAACTAGCCACTATCCGCCACAAGGAGTGCGCTGGTATAGTTTCCTACCATGAAAATTGACTGCCCTGCAACCGAATGTCAACTGCCGTTAGCCAGCGTAGTGTGATTTTTAGAATGTTTTATGGCATGAGAGCCTTTTAACGCATCCATGTTTTAATAGACCGCATTAGCTGGTAGGCTGGTAAGGCGGCATCCTCTAAAAATTTGAAGGCAGCTAACTCGCCAGGTTGGTAACAATTTTAAGCCAGTGTTCTCATTTGTCGTCAGTACTCTTCATTTCATTAGTTTCTCACGTTGATCTTGTCTAGTCAAAGGGTGCCTCTTCATCTTGTTCATATTTCCAAATATTTAAATCTAGTTTAATCATAGCAATCAAACAACCTTTTGTTTACTACATTATATCTTTATATTATCTCCTAGCTTATATTCTCAGAGATGATTTTCAGTATTCATCCTCCTACTTCAGTAAGTCCTTCGCTCTTTCACCATGACACAATATTACTTAGATCGGACGCATTACAAAAGTACTTTGATACACGTAGCAAGAAGCAAAGCAAAACGACTGCGTTGTTGATGCGATGTGTGCAGTGGAGATGTGTCCCCTAAACTGAGCCAATGATCAACCTCTTCTGCTATCGCATGAGCTGATTGTCGAGCAACTGGTGGTGTTAGTGGACATTATAGCGTAACTTGTAATTCCTTGAGCTCCTTGGTCCTTTCCTTTGCTACTGTAAACTGCCTAATGTTGGCTAATTTTGCAAGAAGAGCATAGCGCCATCGTGAAATCAAACTTCAACAGTACTTAAGTGTACATGTGTCGCCCCCAGTGCTCTGCGGACATTAGGCGGTTTACAGTACAGTGGAGATCGGATATAACGACCTTGCATACAACGACAGGTTGAGTTTAGCGACACAATTCTGTTGCCCAAGTCGTTTAGTAAGTCCTTTGTGAAGATCGGGTTTAGCGACAGATCGAATATAGTGACATTTTGTTCTCTCCCGAAGGAGTGTCATTATATCCAATCTCCACTGTACATATTAATCCTCGGCTCTCCATCCGAGTCCATCCTCTTGTGAATCAGTAGTTCAAAACGAGTAGAACACTGGCAATACAGTACAGACTACATGTACGTACAGCTACTGATTTTGACACAAGTTCATATGGTGGGAAACTAGCTTGTTTTGTTAAAAATGTGTTTTTTTAGTACTCCCTGGGGCCAATCACCTGATCACCAGACAACATTTCATTTCAAACCTACACAGCAGCCATACGGTGCCCATCTGTTGATTGTAATAGCAAAACATATCCAACCCCTGGCAGTACTGTACTAGCAGACAGGCTACCTCACCAGAGAAGGGTGATCATCAAAACCATCATTGTAACAGTCCTCTGATCTCTAGTTCCTAAATCTACGGTGGACATCAAACTGCTCCAACCATCACTCCAGCAAGACATGGAGAAAACCAAACTTGCTAATGGTGAAGAGTGAACACCACATATAAAGCAGCCCCGGATAAATGAGAGAACACCGTATAAGGACAACATGATGTATCATGGTAAATATCACACCAAGTCCCCGAAACGGACACAGAGGGACTGAAAAGGTCACCACCCGCCAGATAGGGGCGAAGACGAAGTGCGAAATGGTCACACAAGTGCACGAATGCTACGATAGGGTTCAAATGTGCCCTAAAAAGGAGTCAAGTCAAGGGACTTCATTGTAAATGATTCAAGTGTGTCGCGCAAATGGTGCAACAGTATCAAAAACTACCATACATGCATTAGTGGCAGAATTATTATTATTATTATTTAAATTTTGAATAGGGCAATCACCACAGGCCTAAGGCCTTTTTACAGGGTACCCTATGTGATCACGTACAGATTTGCGGAATAGTGAAAGCGAGGAGCAGTATTAGTGCATTAGTGCAGCAAAGCAATTATGGATAAGACAAACCCTGCACCATTAAAATCATCATCTACACCTCCCATCATCAAAAATTATCATCCGCGGGCCGGGAGAGTATGCCATCACTGCCGGTCTCCAGCCCAGGTGACACACGGGCGGCTCAACTCTCACCTGGCTCTGACTGGGCGAACAGGTGTCAACTTGTATGAAACTTCACACTCCTGAAGTCCGAAATCAGCTTGGCCGGGTGATTCTGCTCGCTGCCAGGTACTGCGGGTTAGGGTGTTTATCCAGGTAGTGGTGCAGATAGGTGCAGGTAACGTGCACCTTCTTTCCAGACTCCACAGCATAGTCAAATGCCGCCTGCACCGACGACAACAGACAGAAATAAAATCAAGGATGATCATTGATCACAGTGGTACAATCATGTCGATTCAGCTGGTTCTGTTCATTGCGATTCTCAAACATCCGTCACCTCGCCGCCTTTTCTTACGGTGTGCACAGTCCTGGATATGTTGCACTAGAACAAGTGCCCCACACTGTTGCAACTTGCAAGTCCCTGCCAAATAGCATGTATGCAGTATAGTACCGTCGGGCGCCGAAGAACGCAACCGCGAAGAACGAGCAGGCTAGGGTTTCACCAAGCACGGCACATACCGATACACATGCCGTGCTCAACTGCCCATCGACTGTAGTACATAAAGCATAAGAACAGCCTACGTGCAGGCTATGAGGATGTCCCCCCCCCCCCCCCAGCTCTTCAGCACCCGACAGTACAGTAATGAATACCGGATGTTCTCTAATACTTGTATGTCTTTAAAAATTATTTGTCAACCTCACACCAAAACCGATCTGTTATTGGAGACGTGTCTCTATTGCTGGAGAGTGTGCTTCTATTATTTCACGACAATTTTAGGCTCATCACTTTGGCCTTTTTCAAATAAATATTTGGGAACATCTGCGAAACGCACTACCGGCAAATCCACTATTGTAAGAATAGGAAGACAGGCCTGCCTCTATCAGACTGTCGTCCTCGTTTTATTGCGCATGCAGTGAGTGTGTTTTGATCGGAGATGTGCCTTGTGTCGTATGGTATACATGACAAACAAGCAGAGAAAAACAACAACAACAACAACAACAACAACAACAACAACAACAACAACAACAACAACAACAACAACAACAACAACAACAACAACATAAGTGAATCCCTGTTGTTGTAACTACTTATAATCTCGTATTGGCCACTGGCCATCGTGAGAATAAAGATTTCAAACAACAACGCACAGTGCTTGCTCACCGACAGAAATTGGCCATGACCCCCCCCCCCCCCCCGCGCATGCGAAGACAGCAGGCCAGAGCCAGCTCGGAATTGAAGAGGGGCGGCTTGGAACGTTTGTGCATAGATGTACAAATATGCATCACGGCACACATCAATTGCAGTATGAAAATTTCAAAACCTGAAGGAGGGCGCAGCGCTATGCTATATTGCTTTGCCTGTACCCTTGCAAGAGAATCCCAATGAAATTTGGAACCCCCTACACGCGCGCGCACACACACACACACACACACACACACACACACACACACACACACACACACACACACAGACGAACATACCGAGTGACATCACTGACCTTTGCTAGAACAGCTCCCAGCCCTTTCCCCCTGCATGACTCTGGCACTTCAGTATGGAAGTATTCCAACTCGCCTGACTCCAGTATATCGTACGGCAGTGTTGCTGTACCCTCTGAAAAGCAGCAGACCATCACAAATTGTGCATACCATAGACCATTTGACGCCCATCGCCGGAGGCGATGATAGCGATGATACAGCAGAAGCCATATCAGCTGTGCTTTTGTGTATACCACAAGCACAAGCACACACACACACACACACACACACACACACACACACACACACACACACACACACACACACACACACACACCTTTTGACGCCCACGCTACAGCGGAAGCCATAGCAACTGGGGGGTATGCGTGTATGTGTGTTATGTCCGTGCAATACGATTATTGTGTTGTCTGTGACAACAAAGCGCATTCAGATGGCATTGCCACATTCGGGCGCCGTGCCATGGACCCGCCACATAAGAACGCGGTGCATGGATTTAATTATACAAGGCACAGACTGCACCCTGCCAAATGTGCCGATATTGTCACGGCAACTGAACGCGATCGCAGTCTAGTCATCGCCGAAAACAACTTTTTTTCCTTTTTTAAACTCCCTTAGTGCTTTAGAACCCTTTCCATGTGAGTACGGCGTGATACGCAATGCGTGGTGCGGCACGGTACCCCGTGAACATGAAAGGCGTGCACTGCCATGCCATCCGGATCCCTCAGGATGAGTCAA
Source organism: Sycon ciliatum (assembly GCF_964019385.1). Taxonomy (NCBI): domain Eukaryota; kingdom Metazoa; phylum Porifera; class Calcarea; order Leucosolenida; family Sycettidae; genus Sycon; species Sycon ciliatum. The sequence goes on along the minus strand of NC_088643.1, from coordinate 17,475,101 downwards.
AATAAGTTTACTCACGTGGCAATTTCAGTGAGAACTGCTTCTTTGCGCGGCTGTGGACCACAGGCGGCAGAGGTTCACTATCGGACTTGGACGCCATGCTGATGTGTCGTTAGAAACAGCGGTAGGTGTACACTCACCACTACAACAGCGCTGGATCCGGCTGTGCTCAGTCAATGACACTGTACAGCGACAGTTTGCAGTTCGCCCAGTGGAGTTACTCAATAATTATTTTGAAGTGCTCAAACTCAGATTTGTAGGCGATCTCCACGTACGTGAGCAGCCAGCAGACGCATCGATGCTAGCAGGATACAGCAGTAACACTCAGGATCTACTTGTAGAGAGGATGGAAGGTGCATGCAGACAGTCCGAATGTGAAATTTCAAACGTTGAGTTCACACATTTATATCCTGGCTCAACTATTTTAGCCTGAAGAGAAACGATCGCTGTATGTAGCGTACAGCGTACCGCCCGCGGTGATCTCGTGACGAAAGGGCAAGTCAGGTTATCCACTACGACTCAGTAGACTACGACTCAGTAGGTCTACGAGTACTGAGTGTCCAGGCAATGGTAACCGGTCACCAAGCCAAGGCCAAGGCAAGGGGAGTCTTGTGCAGGCTGCAGCAGGTGTCACCGTCAATCGATCGCCACTCAGCCGGTGGACAGGTTTGTAGTCGTCCGTTTCGTTGATCCCGGCCCAGAACAGGTGTCATCAAACTGTCTGAAGCAGTGAAACCAAGGAGGGAGCAACTGTACTGTATGTACATTTTCATAGTTGCTACGGTCGACAGTCTTGGTCGCTTCCTCCTGACGATTCGTCGCAGAGCACGGCTTGTGGATCGGAACGTGACAAAAAGGAGTTTGGCTAGTGTTTCGCCCGGCCCTTTTCATGACTCGTCAGCAGTTTAGCTTATCCAGCGTGTATGCATCCAAGAAGGCTTGTTTTTAGCGATTCGCATCTTGTCATATCAAGAGTGTGTGGACAAGAACTTGAAGAAGCTCTTCAGAAAATATTTTCGAAGGCAGCTTGGCACTGCTTGCCCAGCGCTGCAGCTGCCCAGGGGCAGATGCTGAGTGTGCGTGACCTTCACGATGATGAAGTGGGACTGCCACTGGGACTGGGACAGTGGGAGCATGCAAGAAGAAGCACGCGACGGTCCGTGGACCCCCCCCCCCCCCTCCCCGGTCCCGGACCTACGTTACGGACATGTACCTGGTCTACCATAATGGATGTGAAGCAACTAATTACTTGGAAGAATTAGTATGTATGCGGTGTATCGGGGATGCATGCAGGGCGCGATAGTGCGGGTTCGAAACTTCGAATCCCAGGTTAAGGTTATGTTAACGGAATTTTTTAAAGAATTTATAACATCCCTATGCTTTTTTGTCTAGGTCATCAAGGCAAAAAAGCATAGCGTAGGGCCTGAGCTTCCAAGCTCTCTCGCAACAGTCTACACCACAGACGTTACAGTCATGTACATGTACGTCGTAAATCACCAAGACAAGACAAGTCTAAAACTGGACCGCGGTTGGTGTAGGAGCTGAATTCATGAAGTGAAGAGGATCATGTGTGCATGTGGAGACTGAAAATGTGATTGGGGCGAGTTGGAGTTGGAGTTTTGGCCTTATCAACCTTGAGAAAACTCACTTTTCGAATCATGTCACATGTGACTGACAAGGTCTGCACTGTCTTCCTGAGCTGAGGCCAGATAAAGCTAGCCTTTGGGTATTAAATCCTGGAATAAAGATTGAAGAGGATCTAGCCTATTCTAGGAGGCGAGGAAGGGAGAGGAAGGGAGGGGGGGGGGCACTGCAACTCACTCACTGAGCTGAGCAGGCAAAACAGGTGACCGTGATCGCGTGAATCCGTGATCATGAGTGCCAAGAACATGATGAAACCCCTCCCTCTGATGAGGCTCTGTCTGTGCCAGCCCATCTTTCACTCACACAGATTCTTGTCGTAGCATAGCCGGCCCGTAGTCATGGCAAAGGCAAAGGCAGTAGCTGCACAAGCTGCATGCAGTCGATAGACCATGATAGACGAGTAGACCTACCGGGTGCTGTACTCATTTTGTCATTCGATCCAGCGCGCGCAGTCCAAGTCGTGGAATGGCGAACAAAACTAACTAACTTCAAACTCTGAGAACGAGCAGTGAAGCTCCGAAGTGGCCAGTTTGGCGTTCAGCGGATGCGGCGCGAGGTTAGCTGTCGGAGAGCCAGCGCTAATATATTATAACGGATAAGCTGGCTCTGACGCCCTTTCCGTCACTGGGCCTGCGAAAACTCCTACCTGCGTCGGGCGTTCAGCACGCCGTCGGAAGTGACGCTTCCAGCCGAGAAGCAGCTGGGAGCATGAGCGGACTCGGCGGTATGCTCGGCGGTCGCCTGAAATCCGCCAAAGCTATAACAGTAAGTCAGTCCTAGATCCTATGCACTGACACCCCACGATAGCTATTATAATACTCAGAGAGAGTCAACGAAATTGCTACACTCCATATTGCACCGTGCTAACATCTTTTCATTTCACGGGGCAAGCGCTCATAAAAAGGAGCAGCGAACGACGTGAGGCGGACCGTTCGCCTCGCTTAGATCAGTGCAAGCGGCAGTGGTGTGGAGTACAATGTTGCAATGTGCTCGTACATTAACTCAGCTTCTATTTTTGTGTTGCCTACTCGCGAGTAGTCCATTATGTACTGTCGTGGACATGGAAATCCGGTCGCACGTCGAGCGGCCCCAGACTAGAGCGCTGGCCATGCAGCCGTGGATAAGCGGTACACACATGCATTTATGCGATGTAGCGCGCTGGTCGCATCGGATTAACATGACTGTGCACTGCACGCAGCGTTCTGTACGCGCTGAGGGCGCCGGCCCCGGTCAATCGACTGGATTTCCATGTCCGCTACAGTAGTAGCCTCAGTAGGTGGCGTGCATATGACCCTGTGTAGTGCTGTAGCGCACATGGAAATCCAGTCGATTGACCGGGGCCGGCGCCCTCAGCGCGTACAGAACGCTGCGTGCAACGCACATGTTGATCCGATGCGACCAGCGCGCTGCAGCGCATAATTATTATGTGTACCGCTTATCCACGGTTGCATGGCCAGCGCCCTGGAGCCGCTAGACGTGCGACCGGATTTTCAACTACATGTACATTGAGACCACACTGATAAGGCAAACTTTCGCTTTAGAAGAACTAGTGTTCATAGCTCTTATTGGATAAATTACTGTGTATTCACTGGGTATTCACTGGGTATTCACTGGGTATTAAATATGGATAAGAAGAACTCCCGTTATTACGAACAAATACCATCGGTCCCTTGGTGTTCGTCCTAAAGAGGTTCGACTGTACCTGTATTTCAATAATCCGGCATCCCTGTGATTGCCGTAGCGACCATACGAATGCACACATACCTATATTCACACATGCACCACATTCACACATGCACCCGCTCAACCCGAACCGCAGGGTCTACCCACCCTAGGCCTAACGTCCCCTGCTAACTTGCAGCAGTAAGCGAACGCCGTTTGACGTTTGGGGATCGGCCCACTCTCAGACCGTTTCTGTTGCTTTGTAGTACGCATATTGTACCTAAGTGCTGTCCGCAGATTGAGTATGATTGTACGGCATTTGTACCTATTAAAGTAAGTGCTTACAGTAAAACCTGTGAAGGCGACCACTCGGATAAGGCGACCACCTGTCCTAGAAGACCACTGAACTCAGGACCAAGGGATGCAATTTCCAGTCAAATGACCCTGGATAAGGAGACCACCTGGTAACGGAGACCACGTTTTGATGGTCCCTTGAGCGGTCGTCTTACACAGGTCTCACTGTATGTGGAGTCCCTGATATAGAATACATTGAAAGCAGTCACATGACGTATTTGTGGGAGGACTTCTCATCCCATGATGTACTATTTAACTACTTCAAGTATCTCTTGGAATGCACTTACTCGAAGTAGAACAAACCGTGACGCAATTCTACAAACTGGAGATTTGAAAGTGTTTTGACCGCTTCAAGTGATGCACACACGCGCATGCACAGGCACCCACACTCGCACGCATGTGACTGCAATGCCACTTGGCGCTTGGAAGCGGGCCTGATTCAGGCCCTAGCTCAAGCGCATGAATTTTGAATGACTCCCTACCCCCCCCCCCCCTTCCCTCTCTGCATAGCTTAAAATCGTGTTATAGACATTTTACGAGTGTCACACTATATCAGCTGTCTTTTTTGATGTCCATGCTGTGTGTGCATGCGTAGAAGGGTCGTCGTGCCAAGAAGCAACAGGCAGAAGAAGCAGCTGAACAGCAGGTTGAGCAGCAGCCTGCACAGCCCAACGATGGACCAGCGCCGCGGCTCTCATTCAAGGGCCCATCTCAGCATGGCCTTAGAGAGGTATGCCCTCACTGAGTTTGTTCTAATCTATTTCCAAGTCACATATCACATAGAGAGCGAAACGGGGGCTAGCTGATAGTATCGGGGCGCTGCAAGGACACCTACATTCACTTTGTTCATATCATCGCAAGACAGCTGGACACAGTCTGCTTCAAAATGCTGGCCGAATTCCTTCACATACTTCACCTGCGCAAATGCAAAGTGAGCATCCACATGTTCCTTTGGAGGCTGTTGTCCTTTCCTGTAACTCTCTACTCTGCACAAGACCTGTGTAGTGAGCTGCATTCCTGGTACCTCGGCGTGCTGCTACCATGAGCCTGGTGCAAAGTGCTGCGTGAAATTGACTTGATGTTGGGGATCATCTGTAGCACGTGCTTTTGAATGTCTGCCAAGCTGACGCCGATTGAGTTTCCAGTTAAGGACCTTCTCCGTGCCTGGGCAGCGAACCCGTGGTTCTGATTGAAATCAGTAACGAACTATCAATATTCACTATCTCCGGAAACTGACTGACAACCGACTTGTGGCCGGGATTCTGATCTCGCCCCTCTCCTGCTCCACCGCCTCGAGCTGTTTCTCTGCAAGCCCCAACTCGACTGAAACTCTATCCTTTTTCAGGCTGGCTGCGGTTTCCTCTGCTGCCATGATGTAGGACCAAAGCCTTTCTATTTACTTTGCAGCCTCCTTTCCCAAGCGTACTTCCTCGTACGCCAACATCGCCATCAGACTCATGTCTGTGCTTCAATGGCGGATGACCTTTCGTGATACGAGAGCTGAATCGCCGTTACGGCAAGATGCTTTCACTGTCGGCCATGTCAAACACCAGACTCAAAGGACCTGTGTCCTACTTTTAGTAGTACCCGTTTCAAGAAGACTGTATCACTTCCAACTCCTTTGGTGATCAGCAAACCGGATACAGTCCGTATCGCCTATAAGGTTGGCGGCTATAGTAATATACCGGATATAGTGATCAATATCTCAAATTCATTTTCATTTGCCATAACTAAGTATACACAGTTATCGCGTATAGTAATAATCGCCTATAGTAATATATCGCCTATAGTGATCAAATTCATATTTCAAAAGACCTTTATTACATTATTTTCGCATCGGTTATAGTGATTGATGTAAAATCAAGCGATGTCAGAGGAGAACAGGGTGTTACTTCTTCGTGAAGAACTTGTCCAGGGAGTGTTGTTTGGTGAGTTTTGCTCGAACAAATTGCCAAAATATGCCTCCATCATGAGGAAATGCTGATTTTGTGTGTCGGGAGCTACAGCCAGCTACATGCCATTGTACATGTATGTAGTGCATATGTGCACGACGCACTGAGTCGTTTGACACCCCACTCGCATACATTGCATGCAGTATCGGTCATAGTAATATATCGCTTATAGTGATAAAATGCTCAAAATCAAACACCAACGCTATAGGCGATACTGACTGTACGTAAAGAGCGATGAAAAAAACGAGATGGGGCAAGAGCGCAGCAACCCACAACTACCACACAACTAAACCTACCATTGAAGGCGACCCGTGACTCTGGCAGGACGACCACCTGTCCCAGAGGACAACTACAACTAGGTCCAAGGGATGTTGTTTCCAGTCAAATGGCCTTGGATAAGGCGATCACCTGTACATGGGGGTGGGGGGGCACATTTGGAAGGTCTTTTGAGCGGTCGGCTTGACAGGTGTCACCGGCTGTGCTAGTATCAGTACTCCTTTTCTTGCAAAGGTAAGCTAGTGCTGCAAAGCTTTATTTGGGAAAAACCACAAATTGTGATACAGACTGCCAAAACCAAGCTGGATAAAACAATTACCAAAATCCAGTAAGAGAACCGATACAAATTGTACCATGCCAATCAGCTATTATTTTAATTAAAAAAGTCACTCGCCAACCCACAAAAAGATGCTAGTGGTTTTCTACAGTTCCATGATGAGGGAGAGATTGTGAGTGGATAGGTTCAGCCGTCAGAGGATCACGTGCATGTGCGAGACAGACTGCGACATAGCATACAAAGATGTAAAGTCTCCTGCACCAAAACAATACATGCTCATACAGTAAAACCTGTAACTAGTAAAAGACCACCGTAACTAGCGACCAGCCTGGTACCACAGACCACTTCGCCAGGCGCGGACGGTCTCACACTCATTATGGTTGTGCAGCGCAAACCTCTAACTAAGGACCACCTGCCACTTGAGACCGCTTTCTCTGGCCCCACTGAGGGGTTGGTTGTTAGTCACAGGTTTTTACTGTACGTCAGTTTCCCCGGCACTCTAGCTACATGTAGGAACAATCGGATGTTTCGAAGGTGATGTTCTTTTTTTGTTTGTTTATTTACGGATTCTCTAGAGGTAAATGGATACCTATCATGGGAGTCTCACCAAACCAATAAAATAATGAAAATAAAATTATGTATGGAGTGCAAAAAACTCAAAATCTGAGATTTGCTATTGTACTGTGTATTCTAGAGTCCGTAAATATTTGGATATTTTTTGATGGTCTTTGTCTGCTTTGTGGGATACCTTCTTTTCAACTGTTCCTACGTATGTAGTCGGAGTCATCAGCAGCAGATGCGGCAATGGAAAGTCCCGTGAGTTTTGCATTTTCTCAGTCTGTGTGTAGATACGTGTGTGTATGTGTGTGCACGTGTGATGGTGAGTGGTGTATGCATGCATGTGTGTGTGTGTGTGTGTGTGTGTGTGTGTGTGTGTGTGTGTGTGTGTGTGTGTGTGTGTGTGTGTGTGTGTGTGTGTGTGTGTGCTTGCGGGTCTGGGGGGGGGGGGGGGGGGCAAATTTACATATACCATAGCAGAAGATTTGCACAGCTGCTTCAAATGCCACAATATTACAAGCTTGGTGAATTCTTGCTTTCAACTGTGGCATTTGCTTGGATTTACAACATTAGTTTGGGCTTCTCTCTGTGCGTGCACGTTCTCCCGTCCTTGAGCCGGGAAGACTTGTCCTTTCGGCCACGGTTACGAGTATGTGTGATTACATGTCCCGTCAGCCCATGGTGCTCTTCCTGGAAAGTGTTCTGCCACCAGTGACATTGTAGCTGTGACTCTCTGCCGCGTCTGTGTCAGCAGGATGCAGGAACAGTGCCGCCGAAGAAGGTCGCCGTCTGGGGCAGCAGTAGCAAAAAGCAGTAAGTGAGCTGTACTGCCTTGCTACCCGCTGCGTGCTAGTATGGAGAATATTCCCTCAGGGTCACAGCCTCGAGCAGTGCTATCCATTTTGCTATGGAGTATGGAGAGTATTCCCTGATGATAATAATGACCCTGCTACCCACATGCAATGCAGTTGTCATCCGAAATACATGTACAGCTGACACATGTTTCCTATCATTTCACTGGCTCCCACCTGTTCAGTGAAGAATGCATGCTTGTGGGTTCGGGAAAAGCTCGGAATTGCATGGTTGGCTGGACTTCGAAAATCAGAGGGTTGTACTGGTTTGTGTTGATCTAAAGGCGAATAGAAGTGAGTTGTGAGCAATACTGACTCGCACTCAATCACAACTTTTCACAAATTCATTTCAGGATAAAGTATTTCAACGTTTTGGTTAGTGGTGTGCACAGGTAGTCGGGTACCCATACTACCCGTGAGGACCTCGGGTAGCCGGGTACAGAATAGTACTCGAAAAACCCAAAGTCGCAGATGCCATCATGCACAGTGCACGTGTACAAATTCATGTAATACTCTGCATATCTACCCGGTGTGCAAGGGAAGGGGTGCATTGTGGTGTTACCATGGAAACATTACCCGATCGAGTACCCGTGCTACCCGTGGAAAACTACCCGAACCTGATACCCGAAGAAAATGCTACCCGACTCAGCCCTAGTTTTGGTCTTAAAAATAACCATCACCAATGGTGAATGTTCTTGTTATCCTCATGCAGGGCGGCGCAGAAGGCTGCTGATAGTGCGGCGGAAGAGTAAGGAACCAATTCCACTGGATTTATTTCTGACATGTCGACGGCATCAGAACACTGTTATTTTAAAGTACTTGTTTAAACCTTGTTCCGTATGACTTCATTTGCATGCTTCTGTTAACTACCCCACAGGCATTGCTTCCTTCAAAAACATCTGGATGCATCTTTGCAGCCTCCCTGCGTATTTGAAGATAGACGCGGAAACCTTTTCTCTCCCCTGCAAGACTTACTCTCGTCCTTTCCCAATGTTGGAGGGTGCATCTTCGGGGAGTTCATAGTAACCATACAGAAAATGCGTGACAGTACAAGTCAATGGGTCAGGGGTCGTGATCGTGATACTTTGATCTGGCGAGTTGCACGGCCTACCCTGTACGCCCCTACAGTCTAACACTGGACCCCGCCGGCCTGATCATCGTATGGCGGCATGACTGTGCATGTTTCTGTCTCTCCCATTTTGCTCCGTTCTGCTGGTGCTGCTGCTGCTGCTGCTGCTGCTGTACAGGCAGCGGAGATTCCGAGCATCAGCTGAGGAGGTGGAGGAAATCCTGGATGGTAAGAAGCTACACGGGTACGGGGGGGGGGGGGCTGTGTGTATTGATATCTCGTATTTATAAGGTCCAGGGGCCGAATGATTAGCTGCACTGTACAGTCCATTTCAAAACTATAGACGCGTAGGGTTTTTGAAATATTTCAAATTTGGCTGGAACCTTTTGAGAATAGTTTTCGGAATATTGCTCAGGACCGCTCCACAATTACTCTCATATAGTTTCTGAACGATTGGATAACAGACGCCCAATTTGGAAAAAATTATGCACAAAGTGATCACAGATTTTATGTGGTATAGATGCTGGCATAACGGTTTTTGCCTAGGTACGCGTCTATAGTTTTGAAATGGACTGTAGGCAGAATTTCTTCTACACCATCACATGGCTACATTGTGCGTTGATATTGTGTGCGTCCTTAACAAATGATAAGCACCTTTGACACTGTAGGCGACGTTCCCAGTCTTCTGCCAATCTCAGTACAGGTATTGCTTTGTGGTGTACATTTCATAAGTGTTGCCCGAGTGAAATCCCAAATGGCAGCGCATCTTGTACCTGCCCGGGCCTATCCATACTTGTCATGTGACATACCGTATTTTCCGGAGTATAGTGCGCACTTTAGATGTGCTATTTTAGGCCCTTAATCGCAGGTGCGCACTATCCTCCGAATATGAAATGCATGTACTTCAATGAAGATTGAAGTGCGCACCCCCAATGAAGATTGGGGGTGCGCGTTATACAAAGGTGCGCACTATACTCCGAAAAATACGGTTGTGATACATCTACAGTCAGACCTCGCTTATCTGGTCCTCTTTTATCCGGATCCCTCGCCATCCGGAAGAAAATAGCTGGTTACATATTTACAGCATACGTTATGCATCCTACATAAACGGTGTTCGGTTATCCGGTTCCCTCGCCTATCCGGATATTTTTGTGGAAAACGGATGTGTGCGGTTAAGTGAGGTCTGACTGTACTTTAAAAAAAAGAAGTACATTGTAGTCATTTTCTTTAACACGACTTGTCCTTTACCTGATGCAGCCATTCCAGTAATTCGGGAAGCCGATGTTCCCTCGCCCGGCAGGGATGAAGGCGTGGCACATGCTCCAGGGTTAGTTGAACGGTTCATGTTGCTACGGTTTTTGGTAGCAGCCGACCGTCGGTATACCGGTAATACATTGCTTGACGATAACGATCTGGAAACCTGCAACATGGGGATATCCTTTGATTGGCGTGATACATTCGCACATGTGCTGTATGTATGTATGTATGTATACTTTATTTGAATTCGCAAATCCAAACGAGCACAAATGCTCAATGACAAGGCAGCGAATATGTTATTATGTTACAGGGAAGGAGGGTTGGGGAGAAAATAAGGAGAACAAAGAGAGAATGGTAGATATCTCAATGAAGAGCGAAGCGTTATCAAACTACAAGTAAGCCAGCGAACGATAAGTCGATAGTTCTGTAACCCGCCTAATAAACTAAGTACTTTTTTCAGGCGTGCAGTGGACTGTCATTAAAACAGAAACAGAAAAATAATAATAAGGCACCCATTTTGTTTGTCCAGGGGATGGCCCACGCCTGGTAAAGAGAATAAAATAGAGAAAATAAAAAAATAAAAAACAAACAAACAAAGTACTAACAGTTACTGCTAACGAGAGTACTTGCTACTAACATCGGGAGGATGAAAGGCCCAACCCTGCCCTGCCAGTTACGGACTTACGGGGGTCGCCATGGCAAATAATAATGGTAAACAGTGAAAATCAATCACAGACAGGAAGCTGTCTCAGGGCAAGTTTCTAATCATAACATCAGGAAGATCGGAGTGTATACGGTACGACGGCAGCTTTGAAGCTGCTGAGAGACGACAGTACTCTGACTGCATCCGGTAGGACGTTCCAAAGGGCACTACCTCGGGAGGCAGGGCGAGATCGTCCGGCGCGGGTTCGTGTAGCTGGTAGACGGAGCCCCAGGGCGAGATCCAGGCGCGTCCTACGATCCGCGCAGCGTACGAAGAGCTCCTGGAGGGATGGACTCGCACTGGCGTGTATGCACCTCCAGACAAAGACCAGGACCTTCTGCCGATGTATTTCTCCAATCCTGAACACCTGCATGCGTTCCAGGAGATCACTGGCACGAGAGAACCCCGGCCGGCCATAAACTGCTCTTGCCCCACGGTTTTGTGCTACTTGGAGCCGGTCGGTCTGGGCCTGAGTGAGACCTGGGCTAAACGCAACGGACCCATACAGTAGATCCGGCATGATAGCTGCCTTGAAGAACAGCACACGGCTAGCAAGTGTTAGCGACTTTCGTGTCCGCCACAGAGTTCCAATTTTCTTATTGGCTTTCGTGATGCTCGCATCGACCTGGGGCTGCCATGACATGCGTACATCCAAGGTGATGCCAAGGTAGCGGGCACTGGTGACGCTTGGCACGGGTATGCCATCGCACTTTACCACAACGTTGGGACTCTGGCCATTGGATCCTGCAAAGACAAGGAGCTGACTCTTGGTGGCGTTGAGGATGAGACCACGGGAGGCTAGCCAGCGAGCTAGGTTAGAGACGGCTGTTGTGAGCTCAGAAGAAACGAGGTCAGCGCTGCAGCGGGTGGAAGTCAAGGCTATATCGTCTGCAAACTGGATTGACATAGTCGGGCAGGTAACAGTCGGTACGTCTCTAGTGTATATGCTGAAGAGCAGCGGCCCCAGGACTGAACCCTGCGGAACACCGCAGGTGCATGTAACAACCCTGCCGAGTCCGGTACCAGTGCGCACTTGCTGTTGGCGACTTGACAGGTAATGTTTGAACCAAGTCAGTGCTCCTCCAGTAACGCCAATGTCAAAAAGATCCTGGATAAGAATGCTGTGCTTGACTTTGTCGAAGGCTTTTGACATATCTAGAAGGCAGGTTGCCACAACTAGACCGTCATCTCGCCCAGTGTCGACTCTGTCAGTTAGTAGGGAAAGAGCGTCTTCCGTAGAGTGCCCATGACGGAACGCAAATTGGGTCACTGGCAAGATGTTCATCTGTGCGACATGTTCCACCAACGATTTCTGCACGACCTTCTCAAGGATTTTGGACAGTATCGGTAGCAGTGATACCGGTCGGAAATGTTTGGGAACAGAGGGATCACCAGACTTGTGGAGCGGAACAACGTGAGCTAATTTGAACTGCTGTGGAACTTCGCCGCTGGATAATGATGCATTAAACAATGTGGTAAGAGATGAAGCTAATATATCAGCACAATACTTGATTAGGAGACCCGGGATTCCATCACTTCCAGTAGCTTTGGCCGGGTTGACTTGCTGCAGCAAGCGCTCCAAAGCACCCACTGTGACGGGTGGAAAGGACACTAGGGAATGCTCTGCAGGGGGTCCCGCAGGCAGGAGTAGTTTGGATGGCCGAGTGATGTCGGTGACGACAGTCTCGAAAGCAGACGTAATCGCCTCTACACCACACGATGGCTCCTGATGTGTCCGCTTTCGACCGGTAACGGAGTTTATGACGAACCATAGCTGACGGGGGTTTCCCGTGTTCTCCGCGCACTTGTTTCGAAAGAACTCGTTCCGTTTACGCCTGTAGGCATTTGATGCAGCGGACCGGGCCTGTTTGAACGCTGAGTGGGCCTGCTGGCAAGTTTTGTCCGATAGCCAACGCTTGTGCAGCCTGTTCTTCCGCATAGTGAGCTGATACAGCTCTCTGTCCGACCACGGTGGTTCGCTTGGGCGTTTCCGGCTTTGCTTGCAAGTGAATGGAGCATGGCGATCCAGAACAGTTATAAACTTTGAATGCCAGTCTTGCCACATTTCATCCACGTTAGCCTGAGCAGGAAAAGCATACAAGTTTGCAGCAGTAAGGTCATTTCGGAAGTCGTTTATATTGATGTTGCGGAGATTTCGGGTGGATGTAGCCGGCTTACTGGTCGACTGCTTGGGCACGGAAATGTCCAGCTTGGCAAGAACTGCAAAGTGGTCACTGATCGTGCACTGAATGACATGGCACATCGCTACTGTTTCGGGACGGGCTAGGATTAGGTCGATTACGGTACCTTGGGGGCAGTCGGGCGTCACGCGCGTGGCACTATCCACATGGTTTGCCAGACCAAATGCACCTGCCAAGTCAAATAGATGGCGAGTTTGATAGTGTGTCCTGCTGGTATCAATACTAGGCGGTCTGGCATTCGTGTTGAAATCGCCGAGTGCTTGCTCTCTTGCAAATGGGAGCCTACGCATCGAAGATGGCTGTCACCTTTTTTGCGGGACAAGTTGCCAGCTGGTTGCCCCATTCTTGTCAGGTATAACTCATTCCAGTACATTTATGAGTACGACCTTACAAAGTTCGCGACCTTTTATGCAGAGCTGGTATCACAGTGTGTACCGTGGCAATTGTGGCAGGTAATTGATGCATGGGGTAACTTTGTCACAAACATTGCTTGCACTCCCCCCCCCCTCGGTTTGCATTGTATTGACCCGTACTGCCCTGCATTCACTGCCGTTGCTTGCGTTGTTCGTGGCCTGCAGCGTGACAAATATCCTGGACACGTATCGCGTTCTCGACCGGGAACTTATCGCGCAGCAAGTCTCCTGGAACGTGGTAGGTCCAGCGTGTAGCGTGCTGGGTGTACTACTCTGTGTGGTGAAGGCTGGCACCTTTTCTTGTACATGGCTCAGTGGCACCTTGGGACTTTATTATATACCAGGCCCGTCGCACCGACTTTGGAGGTGGGGTGGCCATGGAGGGGGGTCCGGGGGTCCTCCCCCGGGAAAAAATTTCAAAAATTGAAGCCAATTGCAAGCATTTCCGGGTACCTGGTGCCATTTTAGTGTACGGTAACTACAATGAAAGTCTTTTTGGTTCTGCAACAAACGAAGAAGACGCTACGATCGAGGACAAACATTACCCTCCCTCGGGAAAAATTCAAAAATTGAAGCCAATTGCAAGCATTTCTAGGCATTTGGTGCCATTTCAGTGTAACTGCAATGAAAGACTTTTTTCTGCAACAAACCACGATCGGGGACAAGGATTTGTCACGTTTGCGCTAAGCTGCGATCATTGTGCTTTGTTGTAATGTGCTCAAAAAAAAAAAAAAAAAAACGCCGAAAAAGTGGGGCGGCCTCAGCCGCCCCAGCCGCCCCGGCTGTGATGGCCTAGTATACTTATAGATAGTGCTGAGGCTGCTAGCCTAGAGTTCAGTTGGTCTTCCTTTGGGAGGACAAAACACTCTGTGAATGCTTACAACTCGGAACCTATTTTTCCTACCGCATTTTCCGAATGTTCCACTCTAATTTAGGAGTGGTCTTGTGCCAAGGCTCCTGTTCCTTTGCTCTCATTGCCCTCCTGTGTGTGTGTGTGTGTGTGCGTGCGCGTGTGCATGTGTGCATCTGTGTTTGTATTCTCACTGCAGGGAGGTCAGGATGGACAGGATCTGAGTGTTTTGGCCAATGCCGTCATGCTTCCAAAGGCACAATGTCAAGTGGTGAGTTCATGTGCAGTGTGTGCAGTGTCCGGCAGACATGCCGTGTCCCAGTTGTGAGCACCCATTGAAAAATGCTGTGGCGTAATCATGGATGCTTTAACACGAGGTGTGTGTGTGTAGCAAGAGTCCCGATGAACTATGGTTTTTCTGTGTCCGGGGCCATTGGTTGTAAATACACGGAACAGACAGCCCATGCACTCTTGCTCACTTGGCTGGTCCTGTTTTCTATCGTTTGAACTGAGCTAGCTGATGGCCATATCCTCTTGGTTATGGCCGACCGCATTTTCGGTCCCACTCAGTGCAAGTGATCATTCGTCAGGAAATTATGTTTGATTCCTCCGCATGGAGTTGGCCTGTCAGTCTTCGCTGGAAGGCGCGATGAATCCGCGTCTGTACAACAGTTACGTGTTTTAACAAGTCCTATGCAATGGACATTCCATGCAAGTGGCAAGTGCCTGTTGAACTACTTGCTGTTGGTTGGGTCAGACTACCATTGGCTAGTTTTGAATTTGAAGTTTAAACCCTGGTATAACAATCAAAATGATGACCTTGTTCAAGCGCTGACGTTCATACCTGGCTGACGATCGGTTGGGGAAGAAAACATGGCTGCATAATATGCTACGCTGTACTCGATTTGACCAGCAGTGCGTCCACTGCATGCCCTATGTCTTCTGGCTGTAGGACTGGAAAGCTGAGGATTGGAACACGCTCATGACCAGCGTCAAGTCGGACGAGGCAGATGCACTGCAGGCGAGCGGCGTATTGACGCCGCCGGAACCACTATCGCCATTGCTGCCACCGCCGTTGTGAAGTGGAACAACGACTGACAGTCCACCTCTGTGCTGATACTGCTGTTCCACGGAGAATGTACGTGCTGGCGATTCACATGATTTCCACGCGGCAAGCCTAGCTCCATGTGCTTCTGTGGGTTTGGCATAGTCACGCTACAGACGATCACAAACTTCCTGGAAATTGGTCCTAATCCAAGGGGCACCATGTGAATCCGTAGAAAAGCTAGCAGATGACAGCGTTCTATAGCTCTGTGTTTTTTTTCCTTAAATCGCCACACTAGTCAAGACAACCGGAGGGATCGTATCCCTGTTCTATTTGTACCTGGAAGGTCGCAATATCTGAGATATATACTTCACTCTTCAGAGCCATTTTGAGTGTGTAACATTTTAACGGTGTGTTTATGTGTGTCCGTGTGTCCGTGTGTGAGTGTGTGTGTGTGTGTGTGTGTGTGTGTGTGTGTGTGTGTGTGTGTGTGTGTGTGTGTGTGTGTGTGTGTGTGTGCTCTTCTTGCTGGACAGAAGGTCTATATCATAACTTAAAATTGCCGAAAAACTATATTATTTTTGTCATTCTGTTCTCTGAGACTCCAAGGGAATTCGTCTTTTCCCATTCACAGACTATATACATGCGTCTTCTAATTGAAAAAAAAGACTGATCCCGGAGAATTCCATTGCTTTGGAGATTGTTTGCGATTTGAGTGGGGCATTATCTCCTATGATTTTTCTGGGTATGCCTTTAGTTGTACGAGAGTATCAAGAGACATCATTGCCAGTGTCTGCTCCAGCGCCGGGTGAGCCGGGTAATCCACCCGGTTGGGCGGCGCTTGGACCCGGTTGAAAATAATAGTACCGGGTCACCTGTGACCCGGTTGGTACTTTACACTTTCGAACTTTGAAAGGACCGACTGCATGGCTACACGTGTACCCAGCTGTCCCACAATCCTAGAGCAGACACTGATTGCATGCTCAAATTAGAACAGAAGTAACCGGCATGGGGCTCGGAACTAGGTACGATAATCTACCGACCTTCCATGACAGCCGGCAGAAAGGTAGTAAATATGGATCTGCATTTTTGTTTTGGGCTGTAGTATTACTCCTGGCAGAACGTGCATAGTAATATTAGTTAGTTCATGCCATGTAATAATTATTATTGTTATTGCTCGGAACGTTTGAGTTCTTTCACTCTGAAAGTTTAACCACAGCGGCAACCTGGATGAGAGTGAATGTTGCATGTAGTGCGCTACTGTGGGCACGTGGACAGACATTGCGGGTACCCGGCAGCGTCGTCGCGTGTGTACTGATTGCGCAGCTGCCGTGTGTTTGGAAAGTACGCCCACTCGGTCCAGCAACCCGGTGTTGCTTTCCGTGTTTGCAAGCTAACAGTACCATTGCTGTACCTGCCAGATAGAACAAGGCCGTTGACTGCTTCAATGGCTGTGACCATGTTGCGGATATTGGAATAGGTATTGAAGAATGTCTGGTTGCTGTTCGTAGCGTCGCACTCCTCCAGTGTTATTGTCGCACTGGCTGCAAGGGCTGTGGCTGTGGCACACAGGCCCGAGGGGGCATGCCGCAGCTGATAGGTCGCCAGCAGGTCAAACTCTTGATCCGGACTGCTCAAGCCATTCGTGGTGCAATTGCGGCTGCCGAGGGTGTCACCAGCGGTGCTGCTGTGACATGGTGCCGTCGGCTCCCAGTTTGGCCCTGCAGCATCCACTTCCAGGTTGTCAAACTCTACCGGGTACCAATAGTTCATACCGACTCCCACAAACCCCGTGTCAGCGTTGCCAATGCTGGCGTTGGCAAACAATACGTGGCCGTCGAGAGTACCGCTTGCTTGCGTGGTGATTGTAGTGAGCGTGATGGCATGCCATCCTGCTATGCTCACGCCCGCTGGTAACGGTCCGCTCTGATAAATGCTCGTGGCTGGAGGATTTCCGGGTGTGTTGTCAGCCTGCAATTGCGGTCCACGGTTGCTCAGCGTCCACCCTGTCCCATTCACACATAGTGCAACGGCGTAGAGCCACTTCTGGTCTGAGCGGGTCGCGACGCAGGGCATTGCGTGCACCACCAGCTCTTCGGACACGTAGAAGTCGATGCTGACGGTGACATCCTGCCACTCACGCATTCCCAGCACTGTCAGTGGGCCAGTGTCGCCCCAACCTTGCCACGCGATTGGCGTCTGAGGCACCATCTGCCGCATGACGTTCTTGTGAGCGCCAGCCTGCGAGCTTGCCGCGTGGACCTCGAATATCCCTATCTGATCTGCAAAGTATCCTGCCGTCCCGGAAATCTGATCCGCGTCAAACGATTCCTTGTACGGCAAGGGGAGATTTGGCGCAGATGTCTTCTCATTCGGAAATGATCCCTTCTCCCCTGATTTCAGGCTACTCAGTGTGAAGTATCCACCGACTGGTATGTGCAGGTTGACCTTGCCATTCACCACTGCTACGTTGGCTTGCTTTTCGAACAGAGTGTGCGGAGGGCCATCTTCGAAGTTTGAGTACCAGACCTGCAGGCTTTGAATGTGGCCCATGCTTGCAGTCAACTCAAACGTGACTGTCTCTGCGCTCGTATTGAACCTTGGTAAGTGTGGCCGAATGCAGGGAGCGTGCTCGTACGAGATCTTCACAGCCACGATGGTGAAGTCTGGACCGTCAGGGTCGACCCAGGTCACATAGTAACCGCCCAGGGGAAGGAGACCCGACCCCGCTCTGTTTTTCAGGTACCTCCATCCGACCTTGGTGAATTGGGTGACATGCGCTGTGGCCCAGATGACGGGTGACACCCAGTAGTGACCACTCCAGGGCTGGTCGGCTGTCATCATGCTCTCCGCATACCAGTTGGTGCCGTGGTAGTAGCTGCCGACCAAGTTCCACATAATACTGGACGTCATCTGCTGCAGCACCCAGTGCGAGTTGATCACACGAGCCCAGCATGCCGCACCGTTGGCGTCGTCATAGCTACTCGACTCCTCGCTGGCCCAGAACGGCTTATTGAACGAGTGGCACAGCGAGAAGTTTGAGAAATCGCTCGGGTAGTGGAGACCAATAACGTCCACAGCATCGGCGTACGCTTTGTCGGTAGCCATGCTGTTGCAGATGTCAGCGCCACCGTCCTTTGCCACGATTTGCGTCTGCTTGAAACCAGCGGCATCCATGGCGCTCCGGAGAACTTGGACGTAAGTTGAATTCGATGGGCGCTCATTCCATACACCGATGTAATCAATGGTGAGATTGTAGATATGCCTGGCACCCTCCAGCCATTTAACAATGTACCTATGGACACACGAGGAAAGACCGGGGAGTAACCAGGGAATATCACAAGTGAACACTCTAGTTGGCGTTTATGCATCCATGTATATACACACACGCACATGTACATACTTACACACACACATACACATACATACTTATACACACACATGCACGCACACACACACGCACACACACACACTGTCACACATGCGTAGATGGCACACATCCATCAAGTCACTCTAAAGTCGTTACAACCTTGCCTATAGCCCTTACTGTGCGGTTAGCTGTGGATTGGCATAGGGACTTTTCGTGCCCAGCCATCCAGGAAAGGACCAGGGCAGGCCGTACAGTTTGATGTCGGGGTTGCGCTTCTTGGCCTCCACCATCAGCCACCACTCGTAGCCAGTGCTGTAGTCTACGCGTGACACGTTGTCCGTGTGCATGTGACTGCTCTCGGCGCCGCACCCCGCCAATGAGTCGCCGCCGATCTCCACCTGCGTGAACAACACCATAGCGTGCACCGGGAAGGCAGCATTAGCGCGACCATGCATGACTGCTACTTGACTACAATGATGGCCGTAAGACCCATACACCAGATTGTACTCACATCTCTCTGTTCGGCTTGTTTGTTTTATTTTACTTCACCGGATACAGTACTAGTACACAGGGGGGGTTTCTGCCTTCTCGCCTAACCATATGGCTTACTAAGGGTGTGCGCTGTAGCCACTTCATGTTAATAAAATCCAAATTTTCAGGATGGGCCTGGCCCGAAAATTTGGATTTATTATTTTTGGAAGAATTTGTAGCCGAGAGACCGTTTTTGAGTAGAGGTGTATAACTGTGTGAAACCATATGGCTTAGACTCTCAATAAAATATGGAGAATATAAGTATAAGAAAGCAGTTGAAGCGAAGAATGAAAAGTCAATTCACATTTGTAGACTGATATGATATCTGAGAATAATCTGACAGAGCTGCACATGCTTTTATAACCCTTTCCCCTAACCAGCCTATATGTATGTATAATACCTGTTGTACAGGTCCTGTTTGCCGAGAGCCGATGACTTTCACACTCCGCAGTGGCAGTGGACGAGACGTAATTCCGAGTACAAGTCAACAGTGCAGTAAAACTCCCCTTAACCGGGCAAATTGGGACCAAGCCACTGCCCGTAACTAGGAATTGCCCGTAACTCGGAGCATATACAGTAGGTATCGGTTATAGCGTGGGTGTTTGAAAAACGACTTTCTATTCTTATTTCCGATATTTCTTACACACGATAAATCAAGTGTGACATATCATGTGCATGTGCGCAGAGGCAGGAAGACCATCGTACATACAAGGTAGTGCTACTGTGCATGCGGCTGGTCACAGTCACATAGGCTTACCATGTGGCTATGCAACATGAGTTACATGACCACAATAGTTGAACCTGCAGCACTACGACCCAACGCGAGTCAGATCAGAACTGATTTGGACGGATGTTATTACTACAGGCGATATACTTTGTACTGATCTGGCATGTTTCGCTACACAAAGTCCATTCTTAGGACCGATATATTCTACTGTACGATAAAATTGTTTGCAAGAATAAATGTGCACATGAAATCCATGTTATGATTATGAAAACATGAGAGTTCATTCTTGTAGGCAGTATATTCTTTTACACGACCACGCTATAACCGATACGCACTGTACACACTCGCTGCATGCCAGTAAACAATTGTTATGCCAATCAATAGTTTCTGAGGCCGTTTTTTTGTTGAAAGGGCAATTGTGTAACTCGACATGGGCCAGAAAGGTGCCCGGTAGACGGATTCGGGGCGTCCGGGTCAGGGGAGTTCTACTGTACTGTACTGTACTCGGTACAACCAACGGATGTCGAAGAGGTACCACTTGAGGCTTTCTATAGAGCTCAAACCCAGCTAATAACTGAGCATTCAACTCATGCTCGCCTTGCACGAGAGTAATGAACCCTCTAGTCCCCCCTCCCAATGAAGACTACACCGCGTACACACCCTTGCAGCTAGCTACCAACCAGTGGTGTCTGGCTAGGCTGTCTCTGGCTATGCTCTGCCAATACACCCCCCTGACAGGATGGGAAAGGACCTTGGCTTAGGTGCCCTGCGCAGGCTACGGGCTACACCAAGTAACACCAGTCAACAGTCGTCCATCGGTTTAGGGCTCTGATATTCGTGGGCTCAGTCAATGACTTGGTGGTACTCTACCACAACAGACTAGTGCTGCAGTTTGGTGGGATTTTTTACCTTCAGGATTTGCAAGGCAGCGCCGAAGTTGGGCTTGAAGAGGTAATCGAGAATGCGACTTCGCTCTGGGTCCTCGTAGCTCACTAGGAGGCGAGATGTGGCACCTCCTCCACTCACTGCACCCACACCGTCGAACCGAAGGCTTACGCCGGCCTTGTCGATCATCAGCGGGAATTCATCACGATTCTCTGCAACCGCTGCTAAAACGTCGGCACACCTTGTGAACGCTAGAATAGCAATGAATAGCATATATCGTGGCTTCTTCATTTTGGTTGAAGTTTCTTTCCTCTTTCTATCCGATCGGAAACGTCTTCAGCTGTCGTCGCGTAATCTAGCTAGAAAGAAGAATACAGGTACTAGTACTAGTGGATAATTTGTACCATCTGTTTCATTTCCCGAGGGGTTGTGAGTTTACTTCTACCGCCTCCTGAATCATGTGAATGAATGCCACGAAAACTGCGGAAGGATGTCCTGGCTGTCTCTGATCATTCTATGTCTTTGATTTCGGCCTGCACAGTGCCGCGCCAGTCTGGCCCAAGAGGGTGACGTTTCAATGAAAATGAACGTCGGACTGACCGAGCCCGCGAGACCTCTCTACTGACTCTGGCTCTCACTCTCAGTCAACCTTACCTACATGTAACTCAGCAGTCCTTGGATGCAGGAACAAAGGAGGGTAGGTCCATAGCTTTCGCCAGTTACGGGGACCTATTACAGTATTAGATCTACCTCGCCGACCTCAGTGCATGAGGACCTCGAGCAGGACTACACTGCACTGCCATGGCTCAAAGTCTACCATTTTCATTCCGGCAGATCCCAGGCCGGCATGGTCCGGCAATGCGGCATGGGACTTGCCGGTTGAGCGTGATGCCAGTCATGTATTACTACCCGGATCTTCGCAACGGACCAGCTCAAGCCAGCCAAGGCTGCATCCCCTAATATTCTGAGCAACCCATTTGGTTGACTCCAACTAATTACTTCCCCTCTGCCATGGAGCTAGTACAACGGCGGTATCATCGCTGCCCACAACATTCGTGTGAAGACGAAAAGACGCAAGCTTGTTTCTCATCGGGTCTTTCCGACTTCAGAACTGAGCAGCTATTACCAGTTAGTTACCTTTAGCATTTGCAGGGACGCACCGAAGCTGGGTTTGAAAAGGTAGTCAAGTATTTGAGAAGCATGCGTCGGATCGTAGCGCTGCAGTAGGGGACTAGTGCCTCCCGCGCTGAGCGCTCCGATTCCATCAAAACGGAGACTTTCACCGCGGCGTGGATCGACAGGCAAGACGCTACCGGACACATTTGTCGGCTCCACATCTGCTCTCAGCGCCGCAATGTCCAAGAACAAGTTGGCGACGAGGAGATTTATAACCAAAGAAACCAAAGAAACTCCCGCCATTGAATGATCCAGTATTTACTCGAATAGAAGCAGTGATACCTGCTACAACTGAATCTTGAAACCGTGACATGCCGGTAGGAAAACACGCTTTGAAGACTTTTACATAATTACTCTACTAATACTTATTTTAGTGCATAAGCATATTGTTGATTCTACATGTGCATACAATTGTAAATTGCAATGGTTATTTGAAACATGCCCGAAGTAGTCCAGGGTACCTAGGCTAAAGCCGGTCTACTTGTCACAACAGTAACCTGTTACTGAGTACTATGCTTATACGAAGTCGTACAAGTCCAAGTCAGACACACAACTCAAGAAAAAGGCAAGAAGACCGTGTGGCAGGTAGCCCTTTCCCAAAGATGCTCGCCACTTTTTTTCGCAACTTTTCGTTGTTTAGGAAGAAATCGCAACCTTCGCAACTTTCTTCATTTTCGAGAACTATTTCGCAACTTTCCGCAACCTTAGCGCAATTGGCGACATGGCATGGGGTCAAAAGGTCAAGTCACCGACTCACCGACTACATGTCGGACAAATGCATACTCGTACTCGCTCATTTCTCGCCTGCCTTCAGACTGATTTCAGAGAAACAGTAGATCAACGGTATACCAGGTATACCGGTAGTTGTGATAATGTGCACTGAAGCATACTAATACAATGTAGTTCCTTTTGCCTTGCACTGGAATGATGTACATGTAGGATACATCATGCAACAGGCTACTGGCACTGTGTAAAGTGGTGGCTCACAGCAGGAAGGGGTGTAGATCTACCAGTTTGCTGTCGATGCACTTCTGCCTAGCTAGGTCCCTTTTTTGTAGGTTTTTGCACAAGAACTCTCCAATTCTAGGTTGCGATATTAGCAACTTTTCAGCTTTTTCTGAAAATATGGATGCGATTTCAGCAACTAGCACTTGTTTTGGCACGGTTGCGAAAAGCATAAGTTGCAGGTGCAATGACAGGTGGTTGGTTGGTTGGTTGGTTGGTTGGTTGGTGCACGGTGACAGTTACTAAGTAGTAAGTACCCCATTGTTCCTGAACCAGCTTTAGGTACGCTGCACTACTTTGGGCATGGAACTAAAATTACTTGTTGTGTATCTACAGTAACATGGTATAGTGCACTACTCCATTGCAGTCATGTACTACTACTAGTAGAAAGGACCAATGCACATAATCATTACTACTGGGCACGGTAGCACTCCCGCCCCTCTTCCCTTCAGAAGGGCACTGGGTGTCACTGTGTTGTCTTGCCAGCATAGATCAATACCTTGCCACATACTGAGCCCGTGTCCAACCAAGGCACGTCCAGCCCCAAGGGCCTACCAGGGATGTTGAGCTGCTGAGCTACGGCTCGACTCGAGCAGATCGATTTCTTTCTGTTGCCGTTATCGTGTTCCATTCCCAAAACCGAACTAGCAAGAATGCATGTCAACAAGACAACGATGGGATATGACTCGGTGGAAAACTATTACAGAGAGTCTCACTCACTCTCTCTCTCACACACACACACGCACACACACACATACACACATACACACACTCTCTCTCTCTCTCTCTCTCTCTCTCACACTCTCTCACACACACACACACACACACACACACACACACACACACACACACACACACACACACACACACACACACACACACACACACACACTCTCTCTCTCTCTCTCTCTCCCTCGGCCCTAGTCCCCCACTCTCTCTCTCTGTCTTTTTGGTACACAAGAACACCTTTGGTGTTGATTGCTTTCTTGCTTAGACTTCTGCCGCTCCTTTGTTCTCGTTCTCCCCTCTCCGTACTAGTGTTATAATGAACCCTCCTTCTAGTCGGTCTCCTGTTGCCCCGAGATGTTTTGTTGCATGGTGATCTGACACTCATCATTCGCTCCCTTGGCACTGGACAGTTCTGTCCGTTTAGTTTCGCGAATCCAAATAAGGAAAACAACAACAGCCTTTGAACAACAACAACAACAACAACAACAACAACTACAATAACAAACAACAACAACAACAACAACAACAACAACAACAACAACAACAACAACAACAACAACAACAACAACAACAACTACAATAACAAACAACAACAACAACAACAACAACAACAACAACAACAACAACAACAACAACAACAACAACAACAACAACAACAACAACAACAACGACAACAACAACAACGACAACGACAACAACAATAATCTCTTATTGGCGATGGTGCCATCGTGAGAATAAAGAATTCAACAACAACAACGACGACAACGACAACAACAACAACAAGAATAAAAGATTTCAAACAACAGTTACCCCCTTTTTCACCCTCAACGCTCGACCACTGATCCCGAATCAACCGAGATGTCTGTTTGTATTTACTGTTGGCAACTGAAGACCACAGCCAAAGCCGTCCAGTCCTGCTATGCGCCTCACCCAGGACAGCAGCGGGGTTAATGATCCCATGGGGAGGGTGTATGGACCAGGTACTAGTACCCGATCCACAAGTAAGTTGAGGCAGACCCCAGATGAAATGACCCAACTTTGCATAGAGGCACCATGATAGAGAGACAAAAGACAAAAAGCATCAGTGGAGATGCTTTGTATGGAACGCAAAGCAGTGGCGCCACAATACACTAGCACAAGCGTAACCGCCGACTCTCGATCCCACGAGCGAATCCACCTGCTGGTGATACTTAGGACCAAGAGTGAGTAAGCTCCCATGGTATATGGTAGCTAATTTACTCTTGTTAGCACCCATAAGCTAACCCACTTGCTCACCCCGTGCCACCATGTACATAGTCGTAACCTCTAGTGCAAGGCCAGTCCAGATAGCAGGACCACTCAACGGTCCACCGTGAAGTACACTTGTGGCCAACGAAATCTGACCCATGTGCCGAAAGCAGCGCAACCGCCGCAGCTCATTTTGCCTCTAGATCGATTTTCGGAAAGCGCACGATGGAAATGGAAACGCCTTGCTACTTTTGACTCGTGGGTTGGGTTTCTTTGGCCATGACCAGGGAGTCATAAAATACCGGTATTTTACGACTCCCTGGCCATGACTGTACATACTTGAGCGCTGCAAACTTTGAACATCGAATCGGCTCTGAAACCATGAGAAAATTCAACACGGGTGCAACAACACACAACTTCGGGCAAGAAGGATTTGGCAATTTCTTGCTTGGCTAAATGAGCGACTGACATAGACTGTTAAAGGCGAAGAATCAACCGCAAACAAAGCAGTCGAGAAACAAAATCCGTCCAACAATCAAAGCCTACGGAAGTACGAACTAACGTTGACAGGTCATTGTCTCCAGCTAAAACACCTAACTAAACACCCAAACAATACAAACAGAAGACAAACAGCAGACAAACAGCAGACAAACAGCAGACAAACAGCAGATAAACAGCAGACAAACAACACAAACAGCAGACAAACAGCAGACAAACTAAAAACACTCGGGGCTACATGGGTTGAATCCGCTCCACAACCAAAAAAATGGAAGCAGATTTAAGTTGAAATGGTGCTAGGGCTCGGGCTCAGGGGAAATGTGCACTGAATTGTATGGTCTATAAATCGATGGGGAAATTGGGGGAGTACGTACACAAATGCCTTTGGAAATTTGAAATAATAATATAAGAGACAATAGCGGCAATGCTGATGGTGTAAAGGGGCGTGTGGAAAGCGATGCTAGCAGTACAGAGCTTGCAAAGTTACGTGTTGGGATACTCAGGCCGTGGGCGGGCAGGCGGACAGGCACATCGGGTAGCCGAGCTGTGTGCGCGCCGTGTACTGGTTGCGCAGCTGCTGCGTGTTTGGAAAGTAGGACCAGTAGGACCAGACGCCGCTGGCGTGCTCCGCCTGCAGGCTAACGGCGCCCTTGGTAGAGCCGGCCAGCACCAGCGATTGCATGTGCATGGGCTCGAGGCGGTTGCGGATGTTCGTGTAGTCGTTCACGAACGTCTGGTCGCTACTGCCGGAGCACGGCTGCAGGGTCAGGTCGCCACCAGCCGCAATCTTCTGGGCCGTGACGCACAAGCCGCTGGGCACGTGCTGAATGGAGTAGTCGGGTACCAGTAGGAACATCTGGTCGGCCGACGCCAGGCCGTTGCGCGTGCAGTTACGCGCCGAGAGGACTGCGCCCGATTTCGGCGCGGCACAGGCCGCCGCAGCCGGCGGCGACCACTTGGTGCCGGCCTCGCCAATGCGCACGTTGTCAAACTCAACGGCAGTCCAGCCGTTCGTGCCCATGGCCACGAATCCGGTGTCGATGTCGCGCACGGGCGAGTTGTTGAACAGCACCTTGCTGTCCAGCGAGCCGGTGGCCTTGCCGCCGATAGTGGTCAGGCTCAGCTGGTGCCAGCTGTTGGCACTGAAGCCCTGCAGGACACCGTTGTGCAGGGTGGGGTTGACTGGCTGGCTGGTGTGCGAGATCAGGAACGGACCAGCCGTGGTGAGATTGTACTTGCCTGCACTGTCGACGCAGAACACGATGCCGTTGTTCCACATCTGATCGGAGCGGGTGGCCACGCACGCGGCAGTGTCGGCGGGAGCGTTCGCCGGGAACAGAAAGTCGACGGTGACGGTGAGGTCCTGCCACTCGCGCATCCCGATCACCGTCATTGGCCCGCGCGAGCCGTGGTCCGACCAGCCAATGGGCAGCTGCGGCACCATCTGCCTCATCACGTTCTTGTGTTCGGCGGCACCAACCGATGCCGGGTGCACCTCAAACGCGCCGATCTGATCAGCGAAGAAGGGTGCCTCCTGAGACTCAAATGTATTGTCAAACGAGTCAGAGTAGGGCAGCGGGAAACGTGGCTGCGACTCTGGAATGCTGTCAACTGTTCCTTTCTTACCCACGTTCAGAGTGGTAATGGTGAAATAGTCTCCGACCTCGATCGTCAACGTAAAGCGGTTATGCACGACGTGGATCATTGGCTTCTGCTCAAAGGTCGTGTATGGTGGGCCCTTCTCGAAATTGGAATGCCACACTTGCAAGTTCCTGACGTCGCCCAGAGAGCTGTCCAGCATAAACTCGACTTCTTCTGCTGATGTGTTGAAGTCAGGAAGGCCAGGGCGAGTGCAGGGTGCATGCTCCTTGGAGATCTTCACAATGATGATGGTCAAGTCGTTGCTGTTCGGGTCGACCAACGTAGCGTAATACCCGCCGTTGGCCAGTATTCCCGAGCCGGCGCCATTCTTCAGATACTTCCAGCCAACTTTGGTGAACTGAGTGACGTGAGCGGTGGCCCATACCACCGGGGCTACCCAGTAGTGACCACTCCAGGGCTGCACCGCTGTCAGCATGCTGCTGGCATACCAGTTGGTGCCGTGGTAGTAGCTGCCGACCAAGTTCCACATAATACTGGACGTCATCTGCTGCAGCACCCAGTGCGAGTTGATCACACGAGCCCAGCATGCCGCACCGTTGGCGTCGTCATAACTACTTGACTCCTCGCTGGCCCAGAACGGCTTATTGAACGAGTGGCACAGCGAGAAGTTTGAGAAATCGCTCGGGTAGTGGAGCCCAATAACGTCCACAGCATCGGCGTACGCTTTGTCGGCAGCCATGCTGTTGCAGATGTCAGCGCCGCCGTCCTTGGCAACAATGAGTGTCTTCTCGAATCCGGCCTTGTTCAGTGCATTACGCAGGGCCACAACATACGAAGCAGACGAGGAGCGCTCGTTCCAGATGCCAATGTAGTCAATGTCTAGATCATAGACCTTTTTGGCACCCTCCAGCCACTTTACTATGTACCTGAACAACAACAGGCAAAGCAAAAAAAAAGAGGAGCACAAACGAAATGACTATTACAGAATATGAGACCAACGCAATAAAAAAAGCAACTTGCGCATTCAACAAACACACACACACACACACACACACACACACACACACACACACACACACACACACACACACACACACACCATTCGCAAGGATAAACCTGAATACGAGATATGATTATCAATGGCCCGAAATGCAAACGAAACCATTTTCCACAGCAAGTTTTCAAAAAGAAGCAAACTGTCACGAGAAGGCATTGTAAACATGACCGCTGCCAGCAGCACAAAAAGGGAAAGACACAAGTGACAACAGGCAGCTGGCAAGGTACATTTATGTACGTATGTAATGTGTGTGTGTGTGTGTGTGTGTGTGTGTGTGTGTGTGTGTGTGTGTGTGTGTGTGTGTAGAAAATCAACATGCATCGTGGTGCAAGCACTAGCAGTAGAGCCGAAGTCACCCAGTGACAAGAATACCACTGCAGGGCATGCAAGCATTGTCTAGGCATGTGTGTATATGCCTGTGTACTCCACGGTCATAAAGATAACAATCTTCTTTTCAGCAAACATTCGATTGTTGGAAAATCGCGAAGTTTGCCACCCATTGAACATGCATAATCCAGTGCTGCTCAATGAAATCCGATCGCGCGAGTCGAGTGCGTGTGGGACGCTGTGCACCTCTAGATTTGCGATTACCCGTACAGTCAGACCTCGCATAACCGCACCCATCCGCTTTCCACAAAATATCCGGATAGGCGAGGGAACCGGATAATCGAATACACATCCTGTATGTGTGCATGGCATATGCTGTAAATCGGTGACCGACGACTTTTTTTCCGGATGGCGAGGGATCCGGATAAAAGAGGACCGGATGAGCGAGGTCCGACTGTACTGGGACGTGACCTGGTGCAGGGCGCCGCAAACTTAACCCTCGCAGTCAAATTTTATTCAGCTGCACTGGAGTATGACTGCCCGTAGGCAAGACAACAGCACACAAGCTAGCTTACGAGGAAGTCAGGTTGGGAAACTGGAACGGACTTCCAGATCCATTTCCCACCCAGCCGGGATAGGCCCAGGCAAGTCCGTACAGCTTGATGTCGGGGTTGCGCTTCTTCGCTTCCACCATCAGCCACCATTCGTAGCCACGGTGATAGTCCAGGTCGTCGGCAGAGTGCATATGACTGCTTTCAGTGCCATCAGTGGACTGAGAATCACCACCAATTTCCACCTGCGGCAATAAATAAAAGTGCATTTAACATCCATTTTCCACAGAATAAACGACTATTCTAATTGTCCGCAACCTCCAACGCAGCCACTTACACAAAAAACTGAAGTTTCCTAAAAGAAGAAATGACCCCATACTTATGCTCCCCAAGCTTTTCATCAGTCCTCATAGATCACAAATCAAACATGTAGCCAGTTTTTCCGTATATTTTTATTTTGCCTCGTGAGCCAGAGAGGATGTCGCCATCGACAGTGCGTCTCTTTTGTTTATTTCTAGGCATTTCTTCTTTTGATTTTTCGTTCAGTGGAAGGTCCTAGCCGATCCCTCACCTTCTCGAAAAATAAGTGACATTCGGAAATGTAGTAGAAGCGCGAGCCGGCACTTCTTGATCCAAATTTCATCATACATGGACATTTACGACTGCGTTCATGTGCGATTTGAAGTATAAAATGCGCGCAGAACTCACAGTTACCCACCTGAACCCAGCTCCGTACAACGGTCAAGTAAACGGTTGAAAAATAAGCTTTGTGATCAGTCGTGTTGAGCAAAAAAATAAAATACTAATAATAATAATATAAACCCAGGGGGAATAAGCCCGGGCTTATTCTCTTATGTAAACGGCCCCTCAGAATACAAAAACCTTCCGAGCCAGAACTGACATCAATACAAGCAAGAGTAAAAAAAAGGTTTTCATGCACTCTTGATACAAGTAAAGGGCTCACCGTACCGGGTCACATTGTATGACTCACCCCATGTACATGACATGTACATTGTTGTAGAGGCAAGGGGTTCACATTTACCTTGAGGATATGTAGAGAGGCACCATAGTTTGGCAGGAAGAGGTAGTCCAATATCTGGCTGCGTTGAGGTTCCTTGTAGTCCACCAAGAGTCGCGACGTTGCACCACCGCCACTTAGACCACCAATACCATCAAACGTAAGACTGACTCCTTTCTTGTCGACTATTATGTCTGCTGCCGCAGCAGGGCCACAAGCAGTCAACACGCCCACCGCAGCGATGAAGGCCACGACCGAAGTAAGCTCCATTTCGCCCCTGAACGCTGTACCTCCGCTCGAGCCCCAGTTCTTTATCACGACGCACCTCAAACAACGCGGACGTTTTCTTTCAAACTGACAAACTGCAAATACATCCACGACCAGGTCGACGACCTTGCAACATTTTTATTTCGATGCACAAATGCTTGGAGTCGTTTATGGCTCCCATTTATATACCAGGAGCTGCATGCATTCTTCTATCTTCATTCACCACTAAAGTCTTGCACTGTTCACAAACTGCATGCCCTTTTGAAATACTAATTCGTCATGTGATGGTGTTGTGATGAGTCACAGAAAGGAGGTGTTTGAGATCTACTTCCGCGTGCACAACATCCCTTTGCAACACCTTTGAGAGTGCGTACACTAATCAGTGGCGTGATAACGCGTTGCTATGGCCACATCACGAAAATGACATCATGCCACAAATGGCATGCATGCATTGGCATTTGCAGGCTTGCACTTTGCAGGCTTGTGGAAAGCAGATATTATTTTGAAGTTTTCAGCAAGAATTGGACGTCGGGTACTGGACAATTGTAGTATTCTCGTCCACAATTTCGTCTCGTTGGGCTAGCAGGTGTATGAGATTGGCGCGCCCTGAAATGTGTTATGTACCCTGCAATGATATAGGTGCATAGCTGCCGCCTCGAGCACCGGATGTTAAGTCTGCCAATGCGCAGGTAAACTAGCCAGTTAGCTGTCGTGTAGTTTTGTTCATGGTGAGTCGCCAGTCTTGACTTGTGTAATGGCGTCGAAGGGCCAATCTCATTTACCATGTTTACCGACCCGAGAGGCACCGCTTTCGCCGAAGAAGTGGGCGTCTTTCTTCGACAAGGATGGTCGCATTTGCAACGAGTCTGAGGTTCGTCGCTGTATATTCCGAGGTGAGTGACACAATCATACTACAGGTGGTACGATGGGCATCATGTAATTCCAGTGCCACTCGGTGCCGGACTCGTACCTCTGGTGCAGAGCTAGAGGCAGGATGCACTTCACTAACAGCAATCATATAGTATAGGAAGTACAGACTACAGTTTTCTCCTGGCTTCGCTGGGCGATGGGCGGAACTGCACCCCCCCCCCCCCCCCCCCCGGCCCTGCACCCGTGCTTGCATTCCGGCGTACCTGATCAGTTCAGCTTTACATCCTGGGGCAGCGGTATCAACGTGAATCATGCAGGGTCTTTTGCAACATCGCCACCTGGAAATGGCTCGAAGCCATGACCTTTGGCCGTCCTGCCCTCTACCTCGGGTAGTGACAACGTGAGGACACAGCATATTGTGGAGGGGAGTAGTATAGCAAGAAGAGGTCGTGAGTATGTGTGTGTGTGTGTGTGTGTGTGTGTGTGTGTGTGTGTGTGTGTGTGTGTGTGTGTGTGTGTGTGTGTGTGTGTGTGTGTGTGTGTGTGTGTGTGTGTATGATCCCTGGTACTCTAGTTAACAGGGCAGTGACCCGGGAAGACGGGTGCTGGGTTTGAATCCTGCCCGTAGTTCATTTAGCAGAACAACTCAGGTCAACTGTACAGTAAGATTCGTATTTAATCCTTTCTGTGCTATTGACGCACATAGGCGTCATGCGCGCTGTATGCCAAACGGTTAATGATATCTATTTGCATCATGGGATTTGCGCAGTATATCACAGGGCATGGACCAGCACTGTACACTCTATCCTAACTCTGGCAAACGTAGGTCAATCGCGACAATCAATACACCATTGGAAAAGTAATAATGTGACTAGCAATTAATTTTGAAGAGGTCAACTCCCAGCGCTGGAGCTCCAGGCTAGTGCGTACTTAGATCCTCTCGGAAAAGCCAGAGAATGTTCGAAAAGCTGGGGTGTGTTCTTATTTTCTGCTGGTTCTGAGAGAAATTGTTCGTTGAAGCCTTGAAGGTGAAGAGAATGGGAATAATAGAAGAAGAGATCTCGATGATCTCGCGAGTGTAAAACGCCGAACAGGCAGTGGCCTTGAGAGACATGAGTGCTGTATGCCATCTTTTCTGGTTGCACCTGGAAACACTCCGATTTTTGTGGTAGTGGTAGCCTTGGAGAATCTAATAATTTTTTTCGAGAGGAGATCAGAGCGCAACCTCGGAGAAGCGTTCTGGTATCCTCTAAAAGGTTCAGGGGATCCTCCAAAGCTCACCCAACTGGAGGTGCTTGAAAGTTGGAGATTCCTGCGTTAATGGATCTATGCATGGGACAGGAAAATTGGCCTTGCCCGAAAATTTGAATGATTATCTCTTTTTCTTTTAGTGATTGGTGTAGCCCAGAGACCGTTTGGAGAGTGTTGTGAAGATGTATGGATATAGTGGATGGCTACAGTGGAGTCTTCACATTTTGAGAAATGTGCACGGGGCTGCCACGAAATACACGTGTTTCCGCGTTTGACCGAAAAGATCCTGTACGGTGCTTATGTCTCTCAAGCACTCGGCCTGGTTGATGGTTTGCACTTGACAGATCTTTGAGATCTGTTTTTCTGCTCTTCCCATTTCTTTATCTTCCGAGAGACATTTCTCCAAGGGCCAGCAGAACATATTTAAGAACGCGCCCTGAGCTTCCTTCTAAGCAACTGACACCTAATAGACTAAAGTCTGCCGCCTGGAGCACACGAGAAGCCTGTTGAACGTTCCACTTGCCAAAAAGCCTGTAAGAGAGCACCGCTCTCCGCGTAATACACGTTATTTCAGGGAATTCACCCTCCATGGTTCGAGCTTGATTAGGCTAATGGAACTACAGTATAGTAGTGCTCTGCCAGCCCAAACATCACTGTAAGTAGGGACTTCAATCGAAAAACCAAATTCGCGAGTTTCGCATAAAACGCTAGTTTTTCTAAACCGGGAAGATGTGAGAAACAACCTGTGAAAATTTGAACCTGAAATTCCAAGGCAATCTAGAGTTATAGTCGATTGAAGATCGGAAAACGGGCGAGAAAGTAGTCACAGAAGTAAATGCAAGTATGTATGTGAGCCGTGTGGTTTCCGTCCAGCACTGCACTATCTGGTGCATACATGGCGATACAGGATGTGTGCATGCCATGCAGTGTGCACGCATGCCGTGCGCCCCTGCTTGCACAAGTCACACGTTTTCACCGTCACTGCTTCTACAGTGTGCGCGCAGTTCACTCGATTTTTCGTCTTCCACCAGGAAATCGCCGTGGGCTGGTTTCTGTGATCATCTTCCTTCTACCGCGATGAAGCGCGAGCCTCAATGCTCTAGAATCCTCTTGGTTTAGGCTATTTCGAGGCCGCTGAACACGAAAATCGGGTGTTCCTCGCGGGGCCGAGTACGGATCTGGTCGAAATTAGTACTTCGAAGTGCATCAGCGCCAAGCGCGGATGCATTATTTTTGGAAGCATAGCATGTGTGGCCCCATTGGAAAGGTAATGACCTCAGCTACCTAAAAATAGCATCGACAAGGCCGAAAAGGCCGCGGGAGAAGATACTCGGGCCTCGAACTGCATCTCGAACTGCAGTCACGAGGCGCCCATTCACTTTATACAGGCGAGCTGTGACTGCACTTTTCGCTTTTCTGTGACCCGAACTGAACTGTAAGGATGTAAACCGACAGTGACACTCTGTTTCCACAGCGACAGACAGTTGCGCGGGGGGGGGGGGGGGGGGGGGCAACAGCAGGAGTCAGTGCCACCAAGAGTACATAACCCCCAAGAGTGTGCAACTCCAGCTATGGGGTCTGCGACGGCAGAACTTCACATCACGTGATGAACCCGTACACATTATTTGCACTCTGTGCATGATAGATACAGGGTTGTACGCAGCCCAGCTTTGGGTACAACTCTCTTGTGGTCACTTTGCACTGTTTGCCAGCATAACCTTTTGAACTATGTCACGTGATGTGAAGTTCTGCCGTCGCAGCACAGCATAGAGGTTGTGCAGGCAGTTGCACACTCTTGGGGGTTATGTACTCTTGGTGCCACCCATGGAGCGACGGGAAACAGATGGTGAGGACCTTTAGTTAATCATAACATCGTTACCTCTGATTGTTTTGTCGCACACCGGCATAGGGGACAATGCGCAACACCTTTAATAATTATAGACTTACAACAGGTACTGTAGACGGAATTTAAGTTTACCGCTAACCAACTGGATTGAGCGATCACCTGATCTGTAACCTGTGCATCAGAAGCATCCTTCGATTTTAACTGATGCCATGTAGGCCAGGATTGTGCGTTTTGCTGAAAACATTACCGTAAAAGTCCGTGAATAAGTACGTATTTACTTTCAAATTTAGTGACCACACCCGTACTAACTTTCGGGCGGGTACTGACTTTCGGGCACGAACTAGCTTTCGGACGGTATCGGACCTGACTTGTGTGTAGTGGAGAAGTCCTTTTTCATGTCGATGTACATGCTACGTGCTGCATGTGCGCATCGCACCGGTACTTATTTCGGGCAGTATGTTTATCGGGCTTGACTTGACTTCAACAGGCAGAGCCAACAGAATGAAGGGGGTATTTTATTCAGGCAGCTACTTATTTACGAACTTTTACGGTATTAATGTACTAGGTCTTCTCTTGTGTGCATCTGTGATCTCATTTCTGTGGGCCAGATGCGCGGTGCCCTGCCCTCATTGCGTTACACCCACACATACACGCTGTGGAAAATCAAAGATCAAAAGGGGGGGGGGGGATTTCCCTGTTCTTTGAACCTACTTTCGTACGGAGCTCACCCAGTTTTTTTGGGTTTGGTTGGTGCCGGATCGAATGAATCAAGCAAAACCAGTCATGTCGGTGCGAGAGATTGTGATTTTGAGTGCTTGAGTACATAGCATGATGTAGGCAAGCTACGTGCTAAAGCCACATGGCAAGAAGTGTGCCGCACTGTGAAGTGCAGATTAGATGTTCAGCTCGGTCATAGACCCTGCTCCAGCCCTGGTCAGGTCCAGGGCAGTCCCAGCCCTGGTCAGGTCCAGGGCAGTCCCAGCCCTGGTCAGGTCCAGGGCAGTCCCAGCCCTGGTCAGGTCCAGGGCAATCCCAGCCCTGGGTTAGGCAGGAAGCAGGTCATGCAGTTTCCTTTCCAGTGTCTTTTTTTCGGAGGGTTTAGAAACTGGATCGCGTGGCATCTGTATGCCAAAACTGCCTCCTACTCCTGGTATCGTGCATGCTCAGTGAAATCCAATCTCATGAGTAATGTTACATGAAGTTCTTGCTTCGACCCAGTGCATAGCCACCCGTGTTATATACAGTCGAATGTCACTTATCCGGTCGCCAGTTATCCGAGCACGTCCGTTATCCGACAAGCCCGGGAGTGGTAATTTGATGACTCTCAACAGTAAAATTCTAAAAAAAAAATTTGTTGTTGTATATTATACGGTGTAATATGCATTTACTTGAAGTAGATGTGGTCAAATATGCTAACATGTACATGTATGTGTACCAGTGTCTGCTCCAGCCCCGGGTGAGCCGGGTAATCCACCCGGTTGGGCGGCGCTTGGACCCGGTTGAAAATATAGTACCGGGTCACCTGTGACCCGGTTGGTATTTTACACTTTCGAACTTTGAAAGGACTGACTACATGGCTTGTATCAAGAGTACATGAAAACGGTTTTCATGTACTCTTGCTTGTATGTGTCAGATACTTCTTCTTCCTTCGAAATTTTCTAATTCCTGTCCTCTCTTTTCTAAATGCGGCTTATCCATTCGCCTTTATATCATTGGGCCTAGTTCCCGTTTATTGTCCGAATTAAAATAAACCAACCAACCAGTTAAAGCATGTGACTCGGCTGGTGAGACAGCGCCATGTACATGTCATGTGTACCCGGGTACCCGGCTCCGACCCGGTTGAAATGGTTGCGCCAGGTACACGTGTACCCGGCTGTCCTACAATCCTAGAGCAGACACTGTGTACATGGAGCAATTCATGAATATGCATGGATATATTTGGGTATTGTGTACATAAATCTGTCCCTCCAGGAAATCGCGATTCCACGGATGCAACAAATTTCGCGTTTTTAGCCAAACCCCGCGATTTTCTGCAAAATCCGCGACTTCCCACGTTTTTTGTTGCTTTCTGCACTTTTCACGCAGTGCTTTCCATGTTCATGTTGGTTATTTGCACAGTAGATCTACGACTCGTACTACTCCCGAGTAGATCTACTGCGCAAATACTTTGAAATAGCGATTCTACGGATGCAACAAATTCCGTGATTTGGCCCAAATCCGCAATTTTCGCCACATTTTTTGTTGTTTTCTGCCGCAACTTCTTGCGCAAGTTTTCGAGAAGTTTTTCCGCAAATTCCCGCAGGCACAGATAAATCAGTGAAATCCAGCCGTATATGCACATAAAAAATGATATCGGTTATCCAACAAAGTCATATCCAGTTATCCAACATGCCTGATTCCCGAAGTGGTCGGATAAGTGACATTCGACTGTATATAGACTATTCATACTGCGTTCCAATATGCGCCACGTTTTGGAATTCCACGTACTGGCAGATGTCGTTTTCGTTCATACAGGCATGTGCACGCTTTTCATACAGCTGTGCATACAGCTTTTTTTTGGATACAAACTGCCGGGAACGACAGAACGAATCGCGGTACAGGGGTCTGGATACGTTTTTGTATCAGGCGTTCGAGTTTCCCGCCACGTTCCATGTGGTCATGACTATTCGGACGAAAAACGTCGCGCACGCTACGTTTTGTGTGTAGTGTGAATGGCCCATCACAATGTTCCCAGGTCTGGGAGACTGGTGGCTGCACAGCACCCTGCGCTACACTAACTCCTAGTCACTGGCTTGGGTTTCGTTTACTGATGGAGCAGCACTGTCACAACAAAGTACAAGACAGTTGATGTTGCCCACTGCTTCAAGAACTTATTTTTTTCACTTGGGCCAACTTTATGTGGAGTGACCTTTCAAGCTTCAAGCTCAAGTCTTTTGACAGAGATTGATTGTGAAATAATAAGAAGTACACCCTATTTATACGAAGCCGCTCCCTAGCCCTGCGTTACGCTGAAACTAATTACTTACAGTATAGAGGTCATGCGAGTGATTTCGTGGGGGTGAGGCAACCGAAGTTACCGCTTTAAAAGTTATGGGCGATAAGTATGTGCCTTGCCGTGGTTGGCTAACACCCTCTCTCTTTGTATTGGCCGGTGTTCTCACTGTGCTATGAGATGCTGTAATAAATAAATAAATAATAAATAAATGTGCCGCGACTTTGCCAGAGCATCTCAGCATACTAGTAACCTCTACAGCCATAGTACAGGACAGTCGACTCCTGAGAATAATAACAAGCGCTTTATTGTGCAGGAGAATTAGTTATTTATAATTATATGCTGAAGTTTGTTAGAACAGAAATGTACTCAGTGCCGCAGTCGCGTGCCCCGTATGGGTTCCTGGGTGCCCGGAACCCCTCTTTTTTCGCTCAAAATGCAGGATTTTACTTCATTTTTTGAAAATTTTCCGGGGGGGGGAGGCCCTGGAACCCCCCCCCCTTGAAGGGCACTGGCGCATGCGCCTGGTGCCACTCACACAACGTCACAAGCATGCAGCAAGACATGACTGGCATGTGGCCCATGCCATGGGCATGGCCCATTATCATGGTATTATGACTGTATCATGTATGGGTGCACTTGGTTACGTGCAGTCCTTGAACATACTTGAAGT
This sequence comes from Sycon ciliatum, assembly GCF_964019385.1. Classification (NCBI taxonomy): domain Eukaryota; kingdom Metazoa; phylum Porifera; class Calcarea; order Leucosolenida; family Sycettidae; genus Sycon; species Sycon ciliatum. The sequence continues at coordinate 17,437,390 of NC_088643.1, read as the reverse complement.
CAATGAAGATGAATTATACAAGTATTAGTTATACAAATGTTTCGCCGCAGAGGGTCAATTTTGTATGGGTTCATCTTCATACATAGTTCACATGGTTCAGACCTCGTGGAATCTACGGCATGCATGTGAACCATGGTGAACTGAGCCACTTTCTTGCGATGGCGCACATCCCGACAGGCGGTATGGGTACTATAGGAGCTCATCATGGGAACACCCACCGTCCCACGGAAGCGGACGCGTCGACCATGGACTCGTCTAACAGTCGAGATGGACTCGTCTAACAGTCGATAGGCTTGGCTTGCAATGTCTATGTACTGTTTGTACATGATTGTACTAGGCTGGGAATCCTACTGTACTTGTACTGTCTGTTGTAGGATGGAGTATTCGCTGGTAGTTGACGTCGTTGTTGACACACTCGACTCCGGCGGTATTCAATAATTCAGGGTCGGCATATTTGTAAAAACTTGAAGCCATACCCATCGGCATCATCATGGAGCGATCATTCTACCATTTCTGGCACCACTGCTATTCAGCCTTGCTGGATGGCGCTGTTTGTGACACATCGACTCTTGAGCTGGCAGGTTGTGGCTGAGAAGCACGCTGCCTACCCGTCAGCGTCGTTTCATGGCGTCAGACGCGAGACGTTCTTTCTCATTTTCAGCAACTACTCCATACTTGTCCGTAGTGACTAGTGGAGTCATAGCCAACATGTTACAATAGTCTAGCTAGCGTTGCAGTAGATCTAGCTGCGCATGCTAGCAAACATCATAATCAACGACTTGCCCACAGATAGACAGTATGACTGTGCCAGGCCGGCTGTGGTGAATGTAGCCGTCGTATCAACCGATCTGGTGTGGCGATCGACCCCCTAAATCATACTTAGTATTACTAGTACTAGGCTAGGGGGAATAGGCTGGCGTGTAGCTAGCTAGCTGCTGAGCTCGTGTAGCTGCTGAGTATACCATGGTATACCAGGCCAGATAAGAGTAGATCTTCATCGAGTCGAGTGCATGTCTCAGCTCTGTTGCGTTTTCGGCGCTCAGTATTTCGGTATCAGGTATCAGACTGTGCACTGGCGCATGTCTGGACTGCACAGTGCACTGGCGCAAAACTCGCTGTGCAGTCAGCGGCTGCGTGTCGAGTGTACATATGGGCATGTGTGTCCTTCGTTCGATTCGGGACTCCTGGATCCTGCCTGGCCTCGACATGTTGCAAACTGGCACTTTCCACGTGCCAGGCCATTTCTGGCAACAGCTAGCACGATGGCAGCACTTGGCAACAGTCACGAGGCGGCCGACGGTTCGAAGCTAGCTCTGTAGAATCTACGCCGTGCATTCTTGTTTTTTCGTGTCTTCGTTTTTTGTCTTTACTTGGTCTGAGTCCACTGCTGTACTGAAACGCTGCTAGCAGAGAGTGGCGACACGACGTTTCTTGATACGCGGACGGCGACGATTTGCTGTAAGAATGACCTGAATCCTGACTGACCTGAGGTCCGTGAGGATAGCTGAAGTGTCCGGAATTCGAACAAGTAAGTGCATTCTGCGCTCTGCTGTGCCAACTAGTTACTTCTCCGAACCGTTCGGAGCTGTTCGGCCGAAAACCACCCCCATGCAGAGACGGGGCGTGAGCGATATCCTCGCTGCTGTAGCTGCAGCATCTGGCAACGCAAGCAGCGGCAGCAATGTTCGACGTGATTCCACCGGTGCGGAGGCCCCAGCAGGCAGTATTGCCAGCGGCCATAGCAGCAGTGGTGTCGTCAGTACTTCTGCAAGTGCTCGGCCACGCGGCACAGTCCGTGGATCTAGTACTGGCGAGTCTTTTGCAGCTAGTGCCAGTGTTGTTGGTACTGCTGCTGCTGGCGGCGGCGGCAGTGGCCGATTGGACGACGATGGAAGCACTGACGAGGAGCAGGGAGGCCACGCTGCCGCTGCCATGGCGGCGGCTTCGGCCGGAGGAGGTGGTTCTAAAGCGCTGCTGGAGTCATTTTCGATCCCACGACGCGACGTGCAGGTGAATACGAGCGAAGTGAAGCGCGTCACATCGGATTCACGCGAGGCCAGGGGACTGTTGCGCACGATCAGATCGTCTTGTCGCGATCAGTCCATTCTGCAAAACCTCTCTTTCTACAGCATTTCACTGATCAGCAGCCCTGAGCTGGAGAAAGCATACCAGACCAAGAGGCAGGAGATGCGTAGCGAGGGCTACACCAGCGCTGAAGTTGTGGACGCGTTCGCGTTTGTTGCTCTGGAGAACCAATCAGCAGCGGAGGAGATCCGAGAGAAGGGCCTCGGCGTGGGCCAGAGCGCGAGCTCGCATCTTGGCGATGCCTCGCTGGGTGTGTACGTGGCGCGTCACTTTGATGTGTGCACGCTGGGCTTGCGCCTGCAGCAAACCTCCGTCCAGCGGTGGGTGCTGGTGTTGAAGTTTATGAAGGGCCGCGTCAAGACCGTCAACGAGGTTGCGGAGAGTGAAAAGTCGCTTGCGCCGACTCCCAACTACGACTGCCACATTGCTCGCAATCAGTTCAAGGGCGAGCTCATGACGATGGTGAACCATCGGCAGATCTACACCAGCACCCAGTACTTCCTGTATGAATTTGACGAGGACTCGGCTATAGGGATGTCCACACATCCACGCCAGTGCTGTCCGCACGCGCTTCTCCTGTGCTCCTACGAAGGCCCTCCGATTGGCGGATCGAACTTTTTCAGTGCCGCCACCTATTTCAAAGCGGCGCTGCCTGCTACGGACACGTCGGAAGTGCGCCGTCGTCCACCGGGTCAGGCTGAGATGATTGCCAAACAGCAGCCAGTAGCCGTGGCCAGTACGGCGGGGGACGTGTGCTGGTGCGGCTCGCTGCTCAACAAGTCTAAGTTCCTGTCCGACGTGCAGCTGGTGTCGTTCTGTTCGGCACCTTCCCCGCCCGGCATGCAGGGCAAGACACTGAACATCAAAAGCAAGGTTGCCTTCGCCAAGCTCCGTCTCTCTTTTCCCAGTCCCGTGTTCTCGGCTGGTCTACCGGCCAGTCGGCGACTGAAGCCCGAGCAGCATGGCACGAAGCTGTACCATTATTTTCAGATGGAGGCGGTGAACGACGCCAACGGGCACTTTGAGCGACTCAAATCCTTCTTGCTGGATCATGCTTGGGCTGGTGTGGTTGAAGTGGAGGACTCCAAGAAGTTTTACATCATGCCCTCGTCTGAGTTAACTGTTAAACTGGGACTGAGCCGTCCGAGCCAGAGTAGCATTATTCATTGTGTATTGGTTGAGACGTTGAAGACTGCCGGCGTCGCTAGTAAACCCAGTAAACCCAGTAAACTTAGTGATGTTTCTGTTCCTAAAACCAGTGCGTCGCTTCAACAAGATAGTGCCGGTGCTGGCAACGGTGTTGACTCTCACGATTCTCAGGGCAATGTTTCTGGTGCAGTGCCAGCTTTAGCTGCATCAGGCCTCGGTCAAAATACATTCGTTGTGTCGCCGATGGGCGGCGGTGTTTCTGATGAACCGTCCATTACAACCGGAGCAGGTACATCGGAACCTGCCAAGATCTATTTTGATGGAAGTTCAGCAACTGGCTTCTGGCCAACTCCCAATGCGGGAAGATCATCGTCACAAGGTGTGCGGCCTGCATTAGCCCGCTCAACTGTTGTGGCTATCAGTAGCAATGACAGCAGCAGTAGTCCTGGTCCGACTGGCACTCCGTCCAGCGCGGTGGCAGTTTTGACATCGTCTTCTGCTGCTGCCGTTGCTTCCAGTCTTGCGGTGTCATCTGAGCAACCATTGACAACTGCGAGTACGCCACCTGCTCACCCACCGGCACTACCAGCTGCAGCAGCTGGTGGTGATGATAACTTACCACCACAGGCTGCACTTATTGTTGACAATTCTCCATTGCCCTCAGTCAGCTCCTGTGTCAGTAAGTCTGCTGCCTTAGCTGTCGATGCTTCACCGGACCCCAACTCTCCGACTGCTCCCCCGCCTCCACCGCCACCACGCTCGTCAAGCTCTCTTGGCTATATAACGAAGAAGCGGGCTCCCGTCGGCGGCAAGCGCGATCCTCGGCTGTCTCGAGATGCTACCAGTAAATTGGATTCTTCTTCTCGTTCTGCAGGCGGTAGCGGCGGTGCTGATGGTTCCGGTGGTTCTCGTAAGTGGCCCATCTTGTCCACGAATCTGGCAGATCTCGATGTGGCGCGCCTAACAGATCCGCAGGAGCTGGAGAAGACCCTGCGGCAAGTGGAACAGTGCACGCGCCATCTGCAGCGCTCCATCAGCAAGAAGTCCGAAGTGGTCGAGAAAACGATGAAAGCGCGCACAGCGGTGGACGATGCCGCTGCTAGTAATGTTGACGAGAGTCCGTCGAGTAATAGTAGCACCCATGCCAACTGCCAATCTAGCGATGTCGTCCCGCCGTCAGGACCACCAGGCCAGTCTGGTGGCGATACGCTCAAGGAAGCCGTGGAATCGTTTGACCCGCTGCCGTCCTGGGAGGAGTTTCTGATCGAGGGAACGCCGACTGTGGACGTCGCCTGCACCGAAGAAGTCGAGGCGTCGAGCGAAGCGCTGCAGGCGTCCTGCTACCGCTGTGTCCTCTGTGAGCACAGCTACGTGCCGGTCGCGCACGTCCGCGAGCCGCAGGCAGCACCGCGGCGCCGCTACAGCTTCCAGAGCCACACGAAGCTGTCGACGCTGACCGTTGGTGACGGAAGCGTGCAGATCACTACGCCAGCGCCGGTGTCGGCGCCGCCGGTCGCTGTCAAGCCGGTGGTGAGCTCTGCACAGCCACCGGTCGCCGTCAAGCCGGTGGTGAGCTCTGCCCAGCCACCGGTCTCGGCAGTGATGCCCGTGCAAAGCAGCAAGAAGCATGTAGCACAGGCCAGGAGTCAGACAAGTAACAGCAGCAGCAGCAGTACCGGTGACGCTGCCTCCTCCAACACTGGCCTGGACTGTGTAGCGCGACTTCAGAGCAGCTGGAAGGAGCTGCGCAACGGCAACCGGAATGCGTTTGATACCAGTCGCAAGAACGTGCTGCACGACACCGCCAGCCCTGCCGACTTGGACGGCGAAGGGTTTGTGCCCATCGACGAAGTTGGCCCCGGCGGCGGTGGCGGTGAATTGAAACGCGCCCACCACCACCACCGATCCAAGTCGGAGTCTCAGCGGCGCAGTGCGGCGGTGCGCGATTCGGCATCCTCGCGTGGCAAAGCGTCCTCTTCAAGTCGTGCCAGCGCGTCATCGGAGACCCGGCGCGGTGGCTCCTCGCCCGTCGTGTCGCACGAAGCGAGCAAGAAATCTCCGGCCACATCGCGTCGGTCCGGGGCTCGCCACCGCTCCCCCTCTCCACCGCCACCGCGCAAGCGTCACAACCAGTCGCGCGCCGACAGTAGCCATCTGGACAAGGAGCAGCACCGGAGTCGGCACAAGAAGCCAGAACGGCACGCGTCATCGTCGAGCACCGGTGAGCGTAGGGGTGGCAGCCACCACCACCACCGCCGCTCTGAACGCGGAGTATCGCCGGACGACTACTCTGTGCGGCGCAGCGCCAGCACACAGCCGTATAGCACCCCGCCGCCGCCACCGCCGCTACGCCGATCACATGTCAAGCACAGCACTGGCGCAGCGAGTACAGTCCACCATCGCTCCAAGCACCCGTCGCGCTCTTCCTCCACTGCTGTGTCGAGTAGGGCCAGTAGTCGCTCGTCCGCTAAGCGAACATCTCGTCACCGCAGTCCCAGTCGTTCACCAATAGCACATCGCCACCATCATTCCAAGCCCTCTGCATCCACCAAGTCGTCCGTTAATTCGCCTAGGCACTATGTCCGATCTCGAAGCCGATCCTGCTCTCCGCCCCGTAAGCGCCATGCATCGTTGTCAGCGCAACCACTCTCCGGCAGTGTTGGCAGTCAACTATCTCTGTCTCGCAGTAGCAGCGCATCACCGCTCTCTAGTCGCCCAGCATCTCCGCTCGACTCGCAAGAGCCATTGGCCACTGCCACACCGATGGAATGGTCTTCGGATTACTTTGAGCAGACGCCCGGCACCTCTGATATCGCGCTGGGACAGACTACGCACGCGGCTAGCTTTAGCCGGGAAGCTAACTACGGCACAGCGTTGGCCAATGTACAACCTGCTAGTACTGCTTGCGCTGTCAATGCTGACGCAGCAACAGCAGGTGGAGATGCATTGAGCTGGCTGAGTGAAGCGGCTGCCTCCTGGAACCGGACAGCTGCAAGTCGTGCTGGTATGGCGACAGCCATGCACGGTGTGCTGGGGGATCCTCCGCCTGGCAACGTGGGTGTTTCAACGGAGGCTGTCAGTCCTGGATCGTTTGAATCGCTCACGCCGCCTCTGGAGTTCTGTTCGTCACCAGGCACGCCTGAAGTTGGCCGCTCTCAGTCCGAGAGTCCGCTGATGGTTGGCGCTGCTGCGGCGTACACCAAGGCGTACGCTGTGTCCGACTTCAACTTCAGCAGTGACTCCGAGGCTGACGTGCTTCTGGCCGCCGAGGAGCCAGCCTCACAGGTGCCTCCGCCACCGGATGTACTGGATGATGCGCGACTGCCGCATTGGCTAGGCGCCGTGCACGGAGCTCCCGACGATGCGCACAGGACTGTTGCTGACGATGTTGGACCGTTTGCAGCCGCTGCCTCGCATCCACTGCCGCCGGAAATGGAGTCCGTGCCCCCCACCACCATCGCCATTGCCGAGTCACGTTCACCAGCTCTTCAGAGGCATGCTTCGTCACCCGGCCCAGTTGAACAACAGAGAGTGTCGCGCAACAGCAGGTCACTGTCTCCTCGCAGAACAGGCCGTTCAAGCTCCCTAGATCGGCGCCTGAGAGAGCGCGAGAAGAAGCGCAACGAGGAGGCCGCCCGCCGTGCCAAGTACAACCCGTATACCTACGTCCCTCCGGAAGTAGCGTACCGTGACAGGAGGTCGCCATCTAGCTCTCGCCACGGGAGCGGCAGTTCGCGCACACGCTCTTCTCAGCAGCACCAGTTTGAGTCCGGCACCCGTTCTTCACGCAAGCGCACACGCTCTAACAGCTACAGTGACGGCGAGGCACCGCAAACGAAGAGATCTAATCAGCTGGCGACTCGCCGCGAAGATCGTCATTCTCGCACCCGGTCTCCTTCCGCCGGCGGCGGTCATTGCTACGAGACGGAGGAGGACTTTCGCGTGAAGCTGCAGCCGCTGCTGCCGTTCCTCGCGTCGCTCATCAGCTCTGGCCTGGAGGAAGTGTTTGAGGACTTTGGCGACACGGGCATCATCAGCGCGCGCCTGGCCGGCCGGCTGAAGCGTGACCCGATGGACGGTGTCCTGGCCTCCATGCTGCGGCGGCGCCGCACTGCCAACGAGGGCAGCAGCAACGAGACGACGGCGACGAGCGACGGTGACCAGGTGAGCGCTCAGGACCTGGAGGACGCCATCCTGACTCAGCTCTGCCTGCTGCAGTGGCAGCTGGACACGATGCAGGGCTGCGTGATGCCGGGCTTGACTTGAGATTCTGATAGGGTTGTTTTTTGCCCGGCAGCTAAGCAGCAGGCCCGCCCGGCCCTGTTGGAATTGTCACACGTTGTTGACGGCGGACACACCGTCCTAAGACAACTGCTCCCCGGCAGCTCTCCCCGGTGATGCGGGAAGGGCCTGGTGAGATGGTGGTGCCTGTACTGGCGAGAAAAGCGTCGGCTCGCGTCCAGGATGGCGGGCTGTGCACTGCTGCGCCTTCAAGGCGTGGCTCCTCGCGCCGCACACGAATACGAGAGCACGGCCGTACCATTTGAAGTGAATGTTTCGGCACGGGTGCTTCGATCACCATTGATCACCGTACACACAGTGAATGCTTCTGACAAGCCACCAGCAACAGAACTATCCCTCTTGAGTAGAGGAGTCGATACCAAGTGGTGGTATTCGTTCACAACAGCATGTCACTTGCCGGGAGCCAAGCCGGTTTACTGCACGTATCAGCAGTTCTCTCGCCATGCTTCTCTTAGTTTTCACTTGCTGGGTGCTTTCTCGTTGGCAGGGATGGTGTGTGTGTGTGTGTGCGTGCGCCCACACCCGTGTTTGCATGTGCGTGTGTATATTTGTAGTTGTGTGTTTGTATGCGCACGTTCGTGTGATTATGCCTAGAAATCTTTCCTGAGAATGAGTTCCTTGCTGATTTATTCTTTTCCCTTTCTTTTATGGCTCAGTACAGTATTTCAGCTTGAGTACATCCTATCTTTTCTTCTTACAGGCCTGAATAAAATATTGCTCAGTTCTCTATGCTAATATCTTTACTACCTGGGCACTATTCATTTACCTGCCAGTGGTTCTTGAAGTACTTTTGGCTACCATACTGTGCACTGTTGCTCATATGCTTTTGGAGGAGAACCAAGCTGCGCTCCTGCTTGCAATCCCCACCACACGAATTGCAGTATGTCGTCAATTTGATGTGTGTGTGTGGGGGGGGGGGGGGAGTGGCCAGCATTCACCGAGCCGATAAATTGTCGGTTTGGCAGCTGATGGTATTTTGGGTGGGACGGGGGGGGGGGGGGGGGCACGGGTTGGACTGGGATTGGTTGTTTTTGCCTCGGGTTGTGTACATACGCCCCCAAGAGTGTTCATCTGTGGATGCCCTTTCTGTGGGGTCCGGCGACCTTGAAAATTCACATCCCATCCGCAGTGTCCCCCCTTGTCGTCGTTCTCAGTCCATTTTTACTTTTTAGTGACCACAGGAGTAGTAAAAATAGCACTCGCTGACAGAAACCCACTCAGCTTGTGCGAGTATCAGCATGACCATGGCAGATATTCGGACTACGCGCACGCTAGTCTTCGTTGTAAACCTACGTAGTACAAATCGTACTTGGAACATGTGATGTGAGTTTTCGCCGTCGGTGACCCCGCATGCAGAGTTGTACATTGTACACTGCTGGGAACTTATTTACTCTTGGTGGTATGTGGGCACATCGGTGTTTGTTATTTGCTGAGACCTCAGATTCGCTCCCCCGCCCCTGGACTGTCCCTCCAGGAAATCGCGATTCCACGGATGCAACAAATTTCGCGATTTTGGCCCAAACCCGCGATTTTCAGCAAAATCCGCGATTTCCCACGTTTTTTGTTGTTTTTTTGTTGCACTACATCTCACATTGTTATGCACTTTTCACGCAGTTCTTTCCATGATCCTGTAGGTTATTTGCACAGTAGATATACGATGCATCAAATTTCGTGATTTGGCTCAAATCCGCAATTTTCTGCAAATAATTCCGTGAATTCCTGGCAAGTTCTGCATCATTCCGCACATTTCGTCGCATTTTTTGTTACTTTCTGCCGCAATTTCTTGCGCAAGTTTTCGGGAGTTTTTTCCGCAAATTCCCGCAGGGACAGCCTGGATATGGATGGCAAACAGTATGAACAGAAGTTAGTTCCTCACGAAATACGGTGTTGCTCAATGAAATCCAGTCATGTGAGTCAAGTGTGGGCCTTGCATCATTTTGCAGCCCGGTGTCAGTGTTCGCAAGTCCAAGGCTGCGCATCGCCCGGCGCGTACTTGAGTGACGCGACTGGATTTCATTGAGCAACACTGTACAACATGGAGAATGATGTCATTCTCCATGCTGTACAGTATGGAGAATGATGTCATTCTGAAAGCGAGTCGTGACAGCAACAGCGTTGTGCACTAGCACTGCCCTGAGTCAGTTGCGCACTCTGGTTACTCGTTGATATACCCTTGGTGATACTTCGAAGTATTTTAGCGTGCGTCAGCTCAATCCTACCCCGGCTATGCAAACACAAGGCGAGCTGTTTTGAAGCCGTGTGCTGTACTGATTATTCGTATCGTTCTGATAATCCAAACCACCATTTATATCCGCATGAAATTATTATAGCGCTCGAATGTTTTTTTTCTTCTCTAATTCAATGATTTTGATGAGTTGACACAGGCATGTGCAAACAAAGCATTGCAAAACTAACATCCACAGGTGCATGTGGACAAACATGAAATGCACAGTAAGATGTGCGATATGCAGGAATTGTGTTTGGAAAATCGAGATAATCAGATAACTGCGGTTCGGATATCTGGAGTAGGACTGCTTGCTGCAGTTCTGAGGACTTGAGAAACATGAGGCGCGGAAAACACTGGTCCAGGTGCCGGCATGCTTGAGGTAATGTTCTTTTTGTATCTTGGTTTCTCTGTGTGTGTGTGTGTGTGTGTGTGTGTGTGTGTGTGTGTGTGTGTGTGTGTGTGTGTGCGTGCGTGTGTGTGTGTGTGTTTGTGTGTGTGTTTGTGGTAGGTGGCATTGACCCGACGATTCGTCGCGATGTCTGGCGCTACTTATTCGGCATTTATCCGTTCAACTCAACCGAAAGGTATGTACATGTGCACTGGGGTTCAAGCTAGAAAACTCTGCACTGAACGGGGTGGGGGGTAAAAGGAAGATACCCAGCAAAAGAATACAGTCGTGGTCTCAGTTCTTGCTGGTTTACGCTTACTTGTACAAAAAGGTACACCAGAAGAGTCTTGTAAGCACACTAGTTACTTCACTACAATGTCATATTATAGTACAAGTACAGTCGTCCGTCCCTCTTTAATCCAGCACTTTATAAACCAGCACAATTTTTAATAGCCAAAATGTCCTTTTCATGCACATTGCAGCAGTAGATCCGATTTGTTAATCCAGCACCCTCCCTAATCCAGCAGAATTTCCCTGGCACAAAATGGTGGCGGGTTATAGAGGGATCACCCTAGTACATACTGGGAGTTGAGGAATATTTACAGCGCGTTTATTTTCGGCTTTTTCGGACTAGCGAATCAGAACTTTGCAGCTTAGAGAGCGTGTGTGGGCAGGCGTGCGTTTACCGCCATATTGCCAGGTGTGTCTTTACCACCATATTTATCAACCATAAGTACAGCTGCAGTGGTGTCTTCAACTTCATTCTAGCGAATCCATGCCCGAAATTAAATATGCCTGAATTTTAATGCAACAATGTATGCAATTATCAAGAGCACTACAGAGCTAAGCGCATAGTATGCAACTCCACGGTCCCCCTACATCTTGCTGCTGCATGATGTGCTTGTGTGTGCTAGTAGCCCCTACTGTAAAAGCAGACGTTTTCGGTGGTGTAATATTTTCGGTATTCTCTAGTGGTGAAACGAATATACCGAATATTCGAATGTTCGTTCGGTTTGTCACATTCGAACGAATATTTCTCATGGCGAATATTCGCTAACCGGGTATGCAGAGTTTACCGAGCGACTTCAAACTTCCGTGACTTCGCGAATACTTGACCGAACCGCTTCATCGAAAGTTCCATCGGCATTAGAAAACTCTCAGCTGTCGTCTCGAAGCAACCCGGACGCGACCCGAGGTCCTGGAATGGAGTTATGGCGGTCGAACGAAAAATCACGTCTTGAGCTGTTTTTTGAGCGTGTAAAATGCACTTCAGCTGGGGATTTTGTGAAAATTGACCTAGAAATGGTGGAGAAATATGTGCCTTCGTTTGTAATGCCTAATAATAGTGACAATATCCAATAAAATGACTGAGAGGAGGGCGTGTGATGTCATCCATGTTAACGAAATAATATTCGTTCGTTCGTTAAGCCAAAGAATATTCGGCTACTGGGTTTTGATATTCGTTTCACCACTAGTATTCTCCAAAATCGGCGGTTTGATGGAGGGACAATTTCGGTAAACCCGTTTTTCAGGTAAGCGTACGAGTACTATACTGACATTTTCGGTACGTTTTATTTTCGGTAAAAATTCCGGCACCGAAGTTACCGAAAATAAAACACCACCGAAAATCTCTGCTTTTACAGTTTATCATTGTGCTGCATGATGTACCTGTGTGCTAGTAACCTCTTTATTGCTGTGCTCCATTATGTGCCTGCGTGTGCTGTTGCACGTAGGGAGCGCGAGGTGGTGGCCGCTGAGCTGCGGCTGCGCTACGACGCGCTGAAGCAGCGGTGGAAGTCGGTGCTTGAGCTGTCCTGCGCCGATGACGAGCGCACCAAGCTCTGCTCGCCGTCGTACCTGGTGACGGACGAGACCGATGGCGGTACGGCGCCACGCGGTGCAGAGGTAGCCCAACCGGCGGCGGCTGTCACCGTAGGTGATCCGGATGTCTTCTTGAAGCTCCAGGCACAGGTCAGGGCTGTGTACACCACAGTAACACCTATATTTAGAGACCACCTGCCTTTAGTGACCACCTGCCTTTAGAGTCCACCTGCCTTTAGAGTCCACCTGCCTTTAGAAGCCACCTGCCTTTAGAGACTACCACCTGTCTTTAGAAGCCACCTGACGTTGAAGACCAGTCATTTCAGTGGGGACAATCAACGCACCACACTAACACCATACTTCGTCTGTTGGCTGCTGAAATATCTCTCACTTAGTATATCAATTTCATTCTTTTTATGTAGGTGTATGCCGGCCGGCAGTCTATTGATATCAAGGTGATGAAGAAAGCTATTCGTGTCATCGACAAGGATGTCCCTCGCAACGACCGTGACCACCCCTACTTCAAGTGAGTGTTGTGTGTGTGTGTGTGTGTGTGTGCGCGCGTGTGTGCGTGTGTGTGTGTGTGCGTGTGTGCGTGTGTGTGTGTGTGTGTGTGTGTGTGTGTGTGTGTGTGTGTGTGTGTGTGTGTGTGCGTGTGTGTGTGTGTGGATGATGTTTGCAGTGCATCCGGCCATGCACCCGAGTGCGTGCATGACTCCAGCTTCTCCTGCATAGACTGAACTGCTATCTGCTGCTGCATCTCTCACGAAACAGTTGTGGACTGGCTGCTCTGAGTTCAAGCACTATGGAACTAGGCCTTGTCCGAAAGTCACTTGTTTGGATGATTGCATGCATATACACACTCATGTACAAGAGGATCTAGTAAGTGGTGCAGTACAACAGGCATGGTAAAATACAGTAAGACCTGCCAATGTGACTACTCTGACAAGGCGACCACCTGTCCCAGAAGACCACCACAACTAGGACCATGGGGTGGCATTTCCAGTCAAATGTCCCCGGATTAGGAGACCACCCTGTACATAATGACCACAATTTGAAGGTCCCTTGAGTGGTCAGCTTACAACACAGATTACATTGTACTTCCCAAGGTCAGTGGTTCAGTTATTCGGAGGCACATTGAGATGACGGCTGTGCAACTATACAGTGTAGTGGCTATCATGATTGTCTTCTCGACTGCACGCTAGTTCTTGTGCATGCTGAAGTTTAGCCTGTCACTGTTTCCTTATTTGGTGTTACCTTTCCATCTGTTGACTTTTTTCCATCGGTGTGGCCGGTGTTATCTGTGCAGAGGAGCCGGGAATCCGAACCTTCGCGTGCTCCGTGACGTTCTTATCACCTTTGCGGCGTTCCACCCTGGTAAGAAGAACACTACGTACATGTATGTGCAGTCATGCGCCCCGTTATTCGTGCACACACGCTTGGGTGATTTATTTTGTTTGGAACGTGTATTTTGGTAGTGCATAATATGTCGTTTTGGTAGTGCAAATCACCCCTGCTTTCGCCTTGTTATAGCAACGTTTGTCTGTTACAGTCAAAGTCAAGGTGTGTTTGTATTTGTTGTTGTTGTTGTTGTTGTTGTTGTTGTTGTTGTTGTTGTTGTTGTTGTTGTTGTTGTTGTTGTTGTTGTTGTTGTTGTTGTTGTTGTTGTTGTTGTTAACGCCAGATCTCGGGTATTCCCAGGGCATGAACGATATTCTCAGCCGGTTTCTGGTGACAATGGACGACGAACAGGAGGCGTACTGGTGCCTGGCAAAGTACTTGGAGCGCATCCATGTCGAATTCCTGGAACAGGGAATGGTGGACAAGCTGGGTAAGGGAAAACAAGTACACGTTAATGTCATGTGGTGGACTACAGTGTTGTTGGGCGCCGAAGAACGGACCGCACAGGCTGGAATTTCACCAAGAGCAGCATACCAATCATATACCGGGTGACTTAACTGTGCATCGACTGTAGTACATGAAAATATGAACGGTCTAGGCCACGAGCCTGACCTCCAGTTCTTCGGCGACCGACAATACTGTAATCTGGCCAGCTGGTGTTTTGACTAGTGTGTCACTGATCTGTCTCTTTGGCATTTTGCATTTTTGCTCTGCTGTCTCATGATTTGAGCATCTCTTCTTCAATGGTGTGCACGCAGAAACCGTCAAGCAACTCCTGGGCGAAATGGACGCGGAGTTCCGCGACTTCTTTGTGACAACGGGCATGGACGACTTCATGTTTTGCCACAGGTAAAGTGCGTGTGTTTCTTTGAGAACATAGACAGTGACCGGTACTTAAAGTGCGGAAGGATCGACTGCCACTGGGGGTATTTATCCACTGCAGTCTGTACCTATGTGCCCGATGGAATCTGTTCCCTTCTGATACTGGTGTGTTGTGCATGCTCTACATGCACTGAGCTGTGTACAATGTGATAACGTGGCTGGCCTGCTCCGGTGTGTGCCGCTGTGCACAGATGGCTGCTGCTGTCCTTCAAGCGAGAGTTTGCGTTTGACGAATCGCTCAAGCTGTTCGAGATACTCTGCAGTCATCACTTGGAGATCAGCTCTCTCGAGGCGGAGAAGGCCAAGCGGAAAGAAGAACTCCTGGAGAAGGAGAGAACTGGTGAGCAGCGTGTTCTGAATGTGTTTGATTACCACGTAACGGCTATTTGCGTTTGGGATCTTTATTTGTGTGCTAGCGATTTGCAAGAGCTCCCCTTTTTTTAATTGAATTGTGCATGTATACCGTATGTGCTCGTACATTGTGATGGTGATGAGAGTGCATGCGTACGCGCACGTGTGTGTGTGTGTGTGTGTGTGTGTGTGTGTGTGTGTGTGTGGGTGTGTGTGTGTGTGTGCACGTCACAGGTGGTGAAGCATCCGACCGCCTCGAGGTGGTGGTCAACCAGGAGTACACGTTTGAGTTGTTTGTCTGCCTGGCCATCTTGCAACGCTATCGCTCGGAGATCATGGCCAGCGATGAGGCCAGTGGCCTCTATCAGATCGTCAACGGGTAAGTCGGAACAGTTACGTAAACGGTACAATGATCAGGCGGAAATTTAACGCATTGAGCACTTTCCCGTCAGTTACCACAACCCTCTGTGTTGTGTGTACATGTAACATGTACATGTGTGGGCACAATGGGTTTGCACCAGGAGTACATAATCCCCCAAGAGTGTGCAACTCGACTATGGGTGCTGTCCCGACAGAATTCCAAGTTGACGTCATTTTGATGATGCAATGCGCACTGTACACATATTATCAGACGTAGCCTGAGCCTGTGGTGGTCATAGCCTCATTTTATCCTGTGCAAACTAGTTCAAGGAAACACGTGTGATGCGTGACACCCCGTTCGAATGACGCTGGTGCAAGGAGCATAGCATCGTGAGAATTACTTCAACTTTAAATTCTGTAGGGACAGCAGGGTATGCGGGAGTTGCACACTCTTGAGGGGTTATATACTCTTGTTTACATCGATGCCTGCATCATGCCTATGCCTATGCTGGTGTGTGTGTGTGTGTGTGTGTGTGTGTGTATGTGTGTGTGTGTGTGTGTGTGTGTGTGTGTGTGTGTGTGTGTATGTGTGCTCTGCGCAGCCTGAGCATGCACATGAGCATGGAGGAGCTGCTGGTGACCGCCGAGGAGCTCTTCTTCAAGTACTGCCGCAAGTCCGTCGCCGAGTGCTTCATGGACCTCACCATGCCGGCACCTATGTCGCCCACCAGCACGTAGTCACCGCCGCCGCTGTGAGTGCCACGGAGCATCCGGTGTTCATGCCTGTACTGTGTGTGCTGCTTTCTAGAACACGGAGCATTCGGTGTCCATGCCTGTACTGCGTGCATGTGCACTGCTGCTTTCTAAAATCCGCTGTGAGTGACACGGAGCATTCGGTGTTCATGCCTGTACGATCGTACTGCTGCTTTCTAAAATCCGCGTTGGCGCTGGCACACCGACCGACTGGCTGGCTGGCTGGGGATTGGACCCGTGCCGGTGTGCAATATCCATATCCATCCTGCTCTTTCTAAGCCGATTGGTCACCAGCTGTTCTCGCTCCGTCTGTTTCTAACCCACCATCGGTGGCGTTGACGTTGGACGCTGACAGAAATCCGCGGGTTTCCGTGCGCCAGTTGAGCGCTGGCTTGCACGTGCGACCAATGTCTATATTTGTCTTGTGCGCTGCTCAAGCGCCGGTCATGTCATCAATAACATTTGTGTCTCCAATCTTCATGGAATGGATAAGGAGTAACCGTTACCTTACTCAACCACTGTCTGGTATTATGCACTCTCCCCGTACCATTGCTCTACCGACTGCTACAGACTACTGCTACGATCCTCGTCTCGTTCCACCTATTCAAGCCCGCTCTCGACTGCTCATCTGAAAATCATGATGCTTGTCTGTCCGCCTGTCCCTGCATTGTTAACCTGCGCATGGCAAGGCCACCACGAGCTGTGCTTTGTGTCTCGGACGTGTGTCTCGCCGTATGTGATCCTGTCTATGTGTGCGGGGCGAGCCCATGCCGCACGGTGCCGCTACTCTCCGGCGTTGTCTTTAACCAGTGCACCGCAACTGTGGGATTGCGTCACTGTTACCCTGTCTTGTCTACTTCACCCCGGTGTATATATTATTCACTTCCACAACAGAGCTTTGTGAGTGTCGGCGACGAAAAAAAAAAAGGGTTTCGTCACGCTGTCTTTTTGTTTCTTATGAATTCATAATGGACTTGGGATTTAAACTTGTTCCATTTCTGTATTAGGATTTTATTTTACCGAAATTCAATTTTAGATCTATTTTGAAGAATCAATTCAAGTCTTGTTATTGCTCTTGCCTACAGCTTGTGCGTGTATGGTTGTGCAGTCCGGGAAGGGAAGGAACACCTTGACTTCATAGCTCACACTGCCTGCAGCTGGCAGCACTCTGACAGCGCAGTTGTTTTGAGCTGCGGCAGTAGGAACCACTCCTCTGATGCGGTGCTGTCCCTGCTGTGAAGACGTATTACTTTCGTATTGGCGAACTGGGCGAACAAATGAGCACGCGTACTGCTGCGCATCTGGCAGTTTCGTTTGTTGTAACATCGGGGCTGTATTCACTGCATGTACAATGTATGCATTCTCTACAGGCCTAAGTAAATCGGAGGGAGTCTCCGTCGACAGCTTATGGATATGAAGATGAAGAAGCCAAAGAGAGATAATGATAATATTACCGTATAAGGTTACTGGTTGGAGGATAGAGAAGACGCAGGAGGGCAGCAATCCAATACGGTCCGTTTATGCGACACTGATACTCTATAGCTATGCATATGTAGGACTCAGTGACCAGTCAAGGCCCCATGACCAATCACAGTCCCCGTGACCAGTCAAACAGTCCCCCCCCCCCCATGATTAGTCACAAATGACATGTAGCTGGAATATATCCAAAGGGCCAACAGGCGGTAACGAAGTGGATAGGGGCAAGCGGCAGGGCCATAGGACCCGGTCCGGCCTGCCTGACCATGGTGGGACCTCTGGCTTTGTTTTCGAAGAAGTCGACCCACCCTATTCGCGCGAAATGGGGCACAGCTTTCTTGGATCTAAAGTGTTCATTTCCGGTCAAGTACAGCATCTCGTTTGGCCGGACCTGCGACACGTAAATCATTTTAAGCTGGAGCGCGTGTGCCCAGCGCATATCCATGATGTCTGTAATAACGTAGTGTAGACATGGTTAGCATTTTTATCGTTCACGCTAAATCCAACGGTGCTCGTACCCAACACCCAAAATACCGTCGGTTTGGTATCGTTTCGACGATAGAAAGCTCTGTTTAGCGGGAGAACGAAACGGCAAGATTCCAACTAGGGTCCTGTCACAAGTCGATCGCTGTGTCGGAAACCGAAACCATGTCTTGAAAGCACACACAAAACACGATACACACCGACGGTCGGAGTCAGCGTGAACGGTAAAGTGCTAACTATGTGTACTCTATGGCGAGTCATATCCAGTGTCCAGTGGCACGGCCATCCTCCTCCCCGAGTCCCCTTCCCCCTCCTCCCCGAGTCCCCTGCCCCCCTGTCGCGTTGCCAGGCGTTGACGGTTCCAGCTCTTCGTCCTGGGAACGACACCCCAGGAAGAAGGCGAGCGAAACTTCCGAATGGTACACTGTGTGTGATATGCATGATTGTACAGATCAGTGTACATCATGGTAATGACTCATACTTCTGCTATGGACTATGTCTATGGTTACATTGTTCATTGTTCATTTGTTGTCCATGAATGCACTCTGCCGACGCCTTTTACCTACTAACCTGCATGAGGTACTAGTAAGTAATTAGTTAGTTCCTGTTCGCCTTTGCGCTACCTTGTTACTGTACATGTGCGCTGCCTGTGCATGTGTGCGGTATGGTGTTTTAGTGGGAGTGTGTGTGAACTGTGAAGATCGCCGTCATATTCGACAGGGAAAATGAAATCGTCACTGGCTGGCTCGTGGAATGACATGATCCATGATTACATCCCTTATTGTGACTAAGCTCCTTTTGCTTCTGTCAAGTAAGTTCTGAGGTGGTTCAACGTCGTTTCCTTGTCCCTCTGCTGCCGGCCATCGCCCCTTCCACGATAAGATGATGACATCTTCCCGCTCCGACAAGAAGTGGCAAGAAGAGCCCCAAGTTCCCTCACCCTTTGCACCCAGTCAGGTCATACACAGACCTTGATCACGATATACCGGTAGGCCTGGTACGGGGGATCACGCACATGCACACATACACACGATCCAGGGCGTTGCGTTTCCATGGCACAGTTTCGGTAAACAAATCAGGCGTCTTCCTCGCTCCTGAACAAGCTGAAAAGTCATGCACAGATGACACATAACACAGCTCACGAGGAAGTGGACGACGGCGCGTTGGTAGGACCAAGAGTACATAGCCCCTCTTGGTAGGACCGATGGAGGATGGAGGAAGAAGACGCGGCTGAGTCGATGGAAAGGTAGCACATTGCCATTGGTATAATGGTAGTTGAACCCGGGACTTCTCAAACCGTGGCCAATGTTGGTGTCACCAGTCGCTGATATCCGTCACGACGTGTTTTTGTTTTTTAAATTTACCCGATGATCTCAGACTTTGGCAGTTTGGGCGAGGGAGTAGCCACTTTCACCGCTGGCCAGTACTTCAACGCGTGTGTACCGACCGTTTTACACGATGGCACAGCGATGCCACCACGCTGTATCTCCTTGTCCTCGGTGACCGGCCATCCAGTCGACTATTCTGTATTCAGAAGCTGAGTGATCGGGCAACTAAACTAGACCCTCGGTATGACAGTGTACGCTACAGACTCTGAGTGAGGTCATCTGCGCCTACTACTACTTACTGGTAACCGATAGCATTCCATTCTTCCTTCCTTCATCTTCACCGTTCGTTATTGAAATAGGACAAGTCCCACCTTGCGGAGGCCGTGTTGAAAGTGAAACTTCGGCATCGTAGACACACCTGTTTTGTGCGTAGAAGCCCGCGGTGTTCATGGACATGGTGATGATGTGGAGTCCTTGCATCGCGAGCAGTATCGCCAGACCTGCAGGATAACCGATAAATACGCCGATGCGACGCCTCGCTCAAGATCACGAGTAAAATCAATGATGCTGCAACAGGCGACAGTAGAGCAAGTAAAGGGCTCATCCAACGCCACGGCCCTACAAAAGTACAATACAGATCTACCTTCATACATAGTGCAAGTACAAGTACTCGTACTGCTAGTGCTATCTTGTCACCAGGTCACAGGTCTGCCAGGATCTGTCTCCGGTCCGAGTCACACTGCCTGACGGTACCGCGGTGCAGGTGGCGTGGGGAGCACGGTAATCAGGTAATCGTCGTAGAAAAGTGAAAAAGTGCTTGCATGAGTCGCTGGCTCACTACTCCAGAATCATGCATGCGTGGAGCATTTCTGCAATTATTGTTCACGTGGCAAGTTCCTTTTATAATAGTATCCTTGGTTCCTATTATAACTAACCGTGCTTTACTTCCGAATAGTACTACAGTGCATGTAACGATTATTACGAAAATACCGACATGGCATTTGCAGCGATACCTGACTCAGTCAGTGACTGTTCAGTTTTGAGATGTCCTTATCCCGCTGCCTTGGCCACTGACCCACCCACGCGGATTTTACAGTGCTCAGTGCTCACCGCTTAGCTAGACTGATCATGTCTGTCTTGACCTGCTGCTGTTGTCTGTGCATCATGTGGAGTGCACCCACGTGTGTGTGTGACTGTCGACTGTCATCATGACTGTATAAAAATAATAATCGTTGCCTGTCGATTGTTACACCATTTCTTCCAATATCAAACCTATGCTATTGTACTACCTGTAGTGAGGTTTATTAACTAATTCCTTACCAAGTAACTTAGTTACCATTATCATAGCTACTTTTATAATACTTGAATCATAATCGTACATGACATACAAAAAGGCACAACTTGAGGAGGTTTTCTTACAGAGTTCGTCGCAATTCAGACTGACTGTCTTGCACAAAATGCAATGCACACTGATCATCAGATCAGGCGACTTCCCCGACTCGATGAGGGATGAATTATGTACATGACTAGCGACTGTAGACAGTGTAGTTGCGTGTGATAGTATTAATATTACTTAGCATTAGAGACAGACTCAGACTCATGATCCTGGCTACCGACTGTCATGTAGATCTGCAGTCGACTGAATCTTGGCCAAAGAAATCCGACCCCCAGGTCGAAAGTAGCACCGCATTTCCGTTTCTATCATGCACGGTACAAAAGCTTATCCAAGGCAAGGGCCGCAAGGGCCTACATAACATAATCATTGTAGGGGCCGCATGAGCCTTGTAATTGGCGCTGCTTTTTGGCACTGGGTCGGATTTTTTTCTCCACGACCGTAGCTGCGTAGATCTATCCCACTGATCTGACTTGTGTACAGACTGTCACTGTGTCAGTCAGTCAGTCAGGTGGCTGCGAATCTGTTGTCACAGACTGTGACACTGACTCAGTAGCAGCAGCGATGTGCAACGCCGGAGATTGATGCAGCCCAGGGAGCCCTACACATACCGGTATGTCACTATGTCAGTAAAATATGTGTAGGGCTAGGGCTCCCTGCTGCAGCCCTCCTCCAGCTCCGGCTCCGTGCCGTCCGTGGCGCCTGACGATCTGTCTGACGTGACGACGAGATCAGCGAGCATTGCATAAATATGGCGGTTGCTGCAAACGAGACACCACATTTTTTCGGCTGATCGTTTTGGACCACATCGCTAGTCGCTACATAAAAAAATCGGTGTGCGTGTGATCATCGTAGATATCTACAGACCACATAACGACGCGTATGCAGCGCAGCATGCGCATATGCAGCAGTGGAGTGGAGTATTTTTTCCCCTTTTTTGAGTTCTTATGAATATGATCATTATGAGTGCAGTGCACCAGTGACTGTGCCACAGTCTGTGGTGTATGCCTGCAACTCACTGCTGCCCAGTGCATAGTGCTGGCCCGAGAGTTGAGGTGCGATCGAAGGTTTACTTCGCACGAGCTGCTGCTTTACTACTACTAGCCTTTGGCTTTGCTTTAGTTTCAGCGTTGTCGTGTTTGAAAATCGTGGACGTCAGGAGGAGTGTTGCAGAGGTGCTCTAGCTAGGCCAGGGGCGGCAGCCTGTGTGCCTGTGTACTAGTATTCTTGGCAGGGGCACGCGTCTCTGTTTTATTTTTCAAGTAGAGTGTGCTGAGAGAGGAGATTTGCCAAAATGCCGAATCTGTCGCTGAAGGTCAACATCCCGAGCACGGGGGCCGTCAAGACCATGCAGGTATGGAGGAACATTTCCTAGCTAGTAACTTTGCTTTTGCTGCCGCTATTGCTGCTGTTTGCCTTGCTCTTGACCTCTCTATTACTGTAACCGACTAGTTCTGTAAGATGTTGTGTAGAAAATGGAGCATTGGTGCAGTTTTTTTTCCAACACACCATATCGCGGCAGCGTTGACTAGGTCCTCGTGCTTGCGTGGATGGTGCTGTCGTCCATGGCGTGTGTGTGTACCTCTGTCCTTGCCTTGCAGTTCGATGCGAACATGATGGTCTACGACGCGTGCAAGCTGATTCGAGATCGTCTGCCGGACCCGTCTTCATCATCAGGTCAGTTTTTGGAGTGACCGTGATGTCGTTTGGCTTACA
The DNA here is from genome assembly GCF_964019385.1 of Sycon ciliatum. NCBI lineage: Eukaryota > Metazoa > Porifera > Calcarea > Leucosolenida > Sycettidae > Sycon > Sycon ciliatum. The sequence continues at coordinate 17,415,275 of NC_088643.1, read as the reverse complement.
GTTGTGCTCACTACTAATCTTGATGATGTGTGATGTTTTTCCGCATCTGCAGCCAAAGACTTTGGCATGTTTCTGCCAGACGAGGATCCCAAAAAGGGGGTATGGCTGGAGCCCGGCAGAACACTGGAGTATTATCTACTCAAGACTGGAGTGAGTTCCTCTCTGTTTGTGAGACCCTGCGTGTTGCAGCGTCTATGATACACCACTGTTACTGCACGAATGTAGCTTCCCTGCTCCGCCTGTTGGCATGTATGGGTCGTAGTCGAGTGTTTGCGCGATGCGTGTGTGTGTGTCTGTTATTTGTTTGTGCATTCCACCTGTTGTTGGCGTTGCGGGGAACGAATCATTCCTTTTTCTTGAATTGGAAATAACTTAGGAATTCGCATCGGTGGCATGTGTGGCATTGGTGGCTTGGAGGACTTGTGTTCATCGTGTTTCGACGTTAGGAAAAAATAATACTCTACTACACTGTAACACGAAATCAATGTGTTCTGTCGTTCGTATTTTTCGTACATGTATGTGACGTTTTGCGAGCTATTCACCTGGACTTGTTCATCTGTTCTCAGTTTAGATATGTCCCTGTCATGTACGTTCGTGGATGGCTAGCCGAGCAGGCCCGGTCTGCTAGTTTGCGAATTCGGGAAGTTCGTGGGCTAGGTCGTCGCGAGAATTGCCTATGCCAGCCCAGGCTGTGCGGCCGGTTGTACCGACACACACCCGTAGCTTGTCCAGGTCGACTCGCACGGACGTCGTTCATGACCCCGTCTCAAGCCACTTCATTGCTGGATTGTTAGATTGCCTGCCTCGCTGGCTCGCGACCCTATGAATGACGCGTAGCTTAGGAGAATCTAATTTGTGTAAAAGCTATCCGCGTCGTGTCGCTCAAAACTCGTAGTTCTAACCCAGGCTGTTGTCGGTGTCGAATAGTTCATTCTGTCCAGGCGATCTAGGAAATATGGGACGAGAGAGGGATTGTGTGCCGCTTGCAAGGGACCATTGGGGCGTTGGAGTGGGCGGCTATGCACTGTTTTATTGAAACAGTGAATCATCCTAGGCTGACGCCTAGCAACGATGTCACTATTTTTGTGTTGGGAAATTGTCAATACGGATTGTAAAAATGTAACCCAACGGGCGCACAACTGACCACAGCTTAGCGCAGGTCGACGCAGCAGATGTCTTATTGCGCGTGTTGGCGCTTGGTGCGGGCCTGTTGTGGTTGATTTGCGGCTTGGTCCCCGGACTAGGAGTCAGAGTGCCTAGACTGTACAGGGCACCAGCCAAGCAGAAGGACACAAACTATCACTGAAAGAAACACAGAGTTTCAAAGTGTGTGTTTGTTCTGTACATGTACTGCTCTGCAGTTCACATTTCACTTCCAGTCATCCATGTGAATTACATTATTTTAACACACACGTTGCAAGGATCATTGATTTGCAGCCACAGTATGAGGTGAAACAAAGTAAAGAAGCCATTGTAAGAGTGCACCTGTCTCATTTCTCATCCATTCATGATGGTCCTATTGGCCTGTCAAAGTGACATTAGTTGAATGATTGGCATGTCATGTGGCTGCTTTATGCCAAATTATGGCTGGCTGAGCCATTGCAAATAAATAATTGTAGTAATACTTCCACGAAACTAAGACTTAGTTATTCATACTGTCACTAGCTGGGTTGCAGGATACTAGTAGTTTCCTGACAAAAAGCAATCTCTGGAAGATAAAACATGCATTAGGGAGTTTTGCTCTATGGAGAGAACATTATGAAAACGATATGCAAGCATCTGGCCATGGGGTTTATACGTAACGTCGTTGATTCGGAGACTTTCGTAGGAAAGTTCTCTCCATGAATTTTCTCTTCGTGTTTTCTGGAATTGAATAATTAGATGATCAGGAGCTACTTTAGTGTAATTTGGTTATCCACAATCACCAGCCACATGAAATCAAGGTATACATTGTACATTCAGTATACAGTGTACTACTGTGCTGTACCTGAGGTCAATTGTTTGTAGTCAGTGAGATGCTGGAATCTACATCAGTACAACTAACAATAAGCCAAAGCTAGCATCCCTCCTACTTGCAAGTGCATGTCATGTCACTTGCAAGTAGGAGGGATGCTAGCTTTGGCTTATTGTTAGTTAGAGCTGCTGAGTGTTATGCAAATGGGATCAGGTTGGCCAGCATACTGGGCAGCAGCCTTCAAGTTAGTTCAAGTGGTCTACTGTTCTGGTGCTGTCTCCTCACGTGCATAGTGGTGTTGGGTATGCCTGAAATAGGAATGTATGCAGTCCACAAGAGCTGACATCAACTACAATTACGCAGTAACTAAGTTTGGTGCATGCCTTGATGCTTTGCTATCAATGAAAAGCTGCAATGATCTAGCCTGGCAAAGGAGAGTGGCCCTGTACTTCGCCTAGTTACCGGGGCACAAACAACTGTTCATTTCTGGAGCACAGCAGTGGATGCATGCTTTCCGAGAACCTCTTATGGCGTATGCCCTGATCCTCTGTCCGAGACAGGTGATGTAGTTCCATGAGCATGTGTCCGTGCCTGACTGGATGACACCATGCTCCTTACTTCTTGCTGCTCTGGGAACGTCCCGAGGTCATTTCTCTTTCACTGTAATGTCTCTCCTGGTACATGCTGTGCATACGGGTGTGGGTAGAGTTCCTTGCTTGTGAGGGTGGCTGTGGGTGTTGAATGGCTGGACATGTGCTGAGAGGCTTGGCTGTATGGGTATGGCTGGAGTACAAGCTGCACCTCTGTACTCTCGCCAGAATGGACAACTAATCATAGGACTTTCCCTGTAGCTGTGCTGCACGTGGGATAATGAAGATGGAGTGGCGATAAATGGGAGTGTTTCTCTTTGAAGTGTTGTTGGTAATTTGTATCATTATGCATTGTTTGAGAAGGAGGGGCATTATGTGGATTGCTGTCTACTGCTTGTAGTAGTGTACTTTCTGGTGGTGTTGTCCGGTATCCATTGTCATGCACATCACTGTGTATACTCCATGGATCAGCTAAATACACTAAAATACACTGCTTTGCCTACTACTAGTACTGGCCTTTCTCTAGGGCAGTGCCTGCACATGCACTCCTATGCAATAGCTCGTATCCATCCCCTTGTTTGGTCAAGATACAACTTTGGAAGTGCAGTCACACTGTGAATGGCGGGCGGGCCTCTGCTTATCCAGTTTTGGTTGGACTCTGCCATGTGCCCCATTGCACTGTTTGCCAGTGGGCCAAGCCAGATCTGGGAAGTACCTTTCAGTTTAGGGAAATGCGTGTGCCCATCCGTACGGTCTTACTGGACCAGCTGTGACACTGGAGTGGTCATGCTCATCACCCAGTGTGACCACTAGCCCAGGGAATGACTGCATGCAGCAGCACTTAATGCACTCATTTTTAAATCATGTACAGTATCTGCAATTCAATAATTATGGATATCCAGTGTCAATGCTGACAGTGAGGCTCCATATGGTGTATGATGTTCTTCAAACTACTTATGTCAGAGACACCGATTGTCCATATAGATTGCAAGCTTAGTTGCAGAGATATACAGATGCACATTTGTAGTATGTTGTACCTGCTCTAAGCCATCATAGAGGGGGCGGGGGAGTCCTGATGTGTGACCTATGCTCTGATCCCGGAACACCGGTGAGGTCACATAGGACAATGCTGCATCGTGCAATTTGCCCCCGCACGAGTAAAGATTTTTAAAACAAATTAAATAAAAACACCCAGCTCTACACAACGCAAGCAGCCAAACACTACACTAGACGGTATCATCAAGAGTCCATAATCCCCAAGAGTGTGCAACTCCAGCTATGGGGTCTGCGACGGCAGAACTTCACATCACGTGATGAACCCGTACACATTGTTTGCACCCTGTGCATGATTGATGCAGGGTTGTACGCAACCCAGCTTTGGGTACTACTCTCTTGTGATCACTTTGCACTGTTTGCCAGTGTAACCTTTTGAATCATGTCACGTGATGCGAAGTTCTGCCGTCGCAGCACTGCATAGAGGTGCAGACAGTTGCACACTCTTGGGGGTTATGTACTCTTGGTATCACTGCTATACTTGTGCTGGCAAAGTTACCAGCCTCAACTGGGGTTGATCTGTTGGTTGGATGGCTAGCTCACTGATGGTCGTGTGGAATGCAGGATTTTGAAATGTCCTTTGACATCGGGGCTTGCTGGTGTCTGTATCTCAAAGTCGTGTGCACTTTACAAACTGGTTCACACCAAGTGCTTGCGAGCAATGGCTAGTGATTGCGCAAGCGTTTGATCCATGCTGCTTTTAACGCATATCCCAGGGAGGTCAGATCAGGGTCGAAAGCGACGCGGCTCGCTTTCGTTTGCGTTACTTGTATTCATAGTATTTTCTGTAACTAGGAGCGTTGTGCTTGACTGCGTATGCCGGTACTCGTACATGTAATTATAATGTTCATGTGGGTGATTTCTTGTGGAGTACAATAAAGAGTCGACAATGTTGCCTTTTTAATTGATCACGTGGCGTGACATCACATCGTTGCTGATCCCTCCGTAATGCTTGTTTGCTGCATTGGTTTCGTGTAGGACCTGGTGGAGTACAGGAAGAAGATCCGACCGCTACGTGTGAAGATGATGGATGGTGCGCTGAAGACAGTCATGGTAAGCGTGGTCCCATGTGCGTTTGGAGGCTGCGTTCGAAATTCCAACGGCAGATCCGCGTGCTGTATGTGCGATGTGACAATTACTATACAGTCGTAACTTTTTCGTTTCATGAGACCTATTGAGTAAGTGAGTATAGCGTAGCTGCGTTGTAGCCTTGCCATGATCATAACAAATCACAGTGCACACAGCCGCACTAAAGTCATTGAGTGAATGCAACACATTATTTTGAGAGTCAGCTGAAACATGGTGCTTCAAATGTGTGCAATGCAGGGAAGGGGGGGGGGGGGGGTATGTATTAGGGCTTCTTGGATTTGTGATGGTTGTCGACGTTCGCTCTGTGCCCAGTGTCACCCCAGACATCACACCGTTTCTTTGTGTCCATGTTTTCGTGCGTGTAGGTTGATGACAGTCAAATCGTGGAAGATCTTGTCAAAACCATTTGCGAGCGTATTGGTAAGTCTATGCTCTTGTGCACCAGAGCCATTGCTGTGCTTTTGTTTGCGCTTTTGCTGCAACTACTGAATAGTACGGCACATACTTTTTGTGTGCATTCTAAAATTCCCAGCATACGAACATGCTCTTTCTTCACTGGAAACTTGAAATGTGCGGCAGGAACACAACTTGCGTTCAGTTCAGTCGGTTTGGATTTTACAGCGCCGTCTTGGAACCGTACATTTGATTGCATGGATTCTAGTACATGTGCATGTGCTTAAAGTTATATTTGGTGGCGTGATATCTTTAATTAATGTGAATGGCTTTTCATTCTCTATTTTGCTGTCATGTCGTGCAGGTGTGTCCAATTACGAGGAGTATTCTCTGATTCACGAAGAGGACGATGGCGATGAGGACAAGAAGAAGCCATCGGTAAGAGCAAGAGTAGATAAACAAGAGTGTGCAACTCCGGATCTCTCCTGCACAATCTGCAGATACCCCCGCCCACGGCGGAATTTTTTGTTGACGTCACCTTTTTTCAGAGAAACGCGCAGTTTGCCGCAGAGCAGTGTGAGAGCACGTGCTGGACACCGACCTAGGTCCTTTAATTGTAGTGTATACGTGTAAAGCCCGGCCAAGAGCACGAGGGAAAACTTTCCGAAAGACTCGCAGCGCGTGCGTCGTCGAAAAGATTACGTCAACAAAAAATTCCGCCGTGGGCCAACCCATCCGCGAGTTGCACACTCCTGTTTATCTACTCTTGGTAAGAGTGCTTGTTGTGGATTGTGGGCAATGTCCAGTGCATTGCCTCCATAGAATTTTAGTATTTACCCCCCCCCCCCCCTTCTGGCCCTTGAGTGGTCACCCGGGACTTATAGCGGGAGTGAGCACGACCATCACGTTATCGATCTTACTGAAACAAGAGGTCTGAAACACCCTGCTCTGAACTCATCTTGACCAGCACTTTGTAGCGTGCCTAGCGTATACTGAGTGTTCCTTGTCAGCGGTGCATGGACATGTACATGTACAGTGTACACGCATGGAGTCTACTGTATTGGCTGTGTTGACCTTGCAAGATTGTCATTTTTACTACTGCTGCTGCTGCTCTTGCTGTCAACACTAGGACAAGGAAAAGGAGCTGAAAGTGCGCGACGCCAAGAAGATGGAGCAGATCCGCAAGCAGTGGCACACGGACGACGAGCTGCACTGGCTGAACCAGGACAAGTCTCTTCGCGAGCAGGGCATTGACGAGACGTCGGTGCTGACGCTGCGCAAGAAGTACTTCTTCTCCGATCAGAACGTGGACCGCAACGATCCCGTGCAGCTCAACCTGCTCTACGTGCAGGCCCGCGATGGCATCCTGCAAGGCAGCCATCCGGTCTCACAGGATGAAGCCTATCAGGTAAGTACAACCGGCCACTACTAGCCCGGTATCGGTGCTCGCGATGACCGGCATGGACTGTTCCTATCTACTTGTACTGCTCATTTTCCGAAAGAGAGATGTTTCTTTCGGTATAAGGCACTTCCACTGTGCTCTGTACAACATTAGGCTACCACTGCTGATTCCTATGTTGGATTTCCCATTCGGCTGTACTATTGGGCTTCCGGTTGTCAATACCCCATAACTGTATTTTAAATTTAAATTGCTATCCATGAAGAGGATGTTGCTAATGTTTGCTGTTGTGTGTCGTTGTGTGCAGTTTGCTGCTCTGCAAGCTCAAGTGCAGTACTCCAACTATGACAGCAGCAAGACCAAGGCATACGTAGAGTAAGTGACGTCGTGCTCAGACAAACTCGCTTGCACCCATCCGCGACTCTCATTGGATGCACACTACGATATGAACATAGCGGTCTAGAGTCTTCTGCTTCAAGAGAAAGTGCCGGTACATGTGCAAAGCTGGTTGTGTTTCTCATCGCATTTGTATAGCCAGTGATAACGTGGATGTGGGAACTTTACATTACCTTTTTTCAAGTCCTGGTGCCAGTACACGTATCCTACATGTACAACTGTACATGTGATCCAATTATAATTTCTCTGTATGTTTGTTGTTGCTGTGTTCACAGTGTGAAGGAGTTCTTGCCGAAGGAATACCAGAAGAAAGGTGTTGAGAAGCGTATCTTGACCGAGTATGCCAAGCTGACCGGCTTGACGGAGCTGAACGCCAAGTTCCGCTACATTCAGCTCAGCCGATCGCTGAAGACGTACGGTGTTAGCTTCTTCTTGGTCAAGGTAAGAGTTTGCCTTTGCTTGTTTTGTTGACGTGGGGTTGTGTCGATGTGGATTTGTGTCGATGTGGGTTTGTATTCATCGTGTTACATGTGACGTTGTTTCTCTCGTGTTGTCTTGTCTCTGACGGGCTGTGCAAGCTGTTTCATGTTGTTTGCTTTGCAATATTGATGTTTGTTTGCGTTTTTGTGTGTTTGTGCGTGCCTGCATGCATGTGGGTATGTCTGTATATGTATGTGGGATTGTGTACATATGTACATACACTTGCGCATGTACAGGAGAAGATGAAGGGAAAGAACAAGCTGGTGCCGCGACTGCTCGGTGTGACCAAGGAGAGTGTGATGCGCGTGGACGAGAAAACAAAGGAGGTGAGATGCGTGGCTTGCATGACAGTTTCCCTGGGATTTGCTTCGCATTGAAGTAATAGTTGGCTTTGGGAAGTGTGCTAATATTTGCAGCAACAACAAAAAGAAGAAAAAAGTGTGCTGTGACCAGGATTCGAACCTGGGTTACTACGGCCACAACGTAGGGTCCTAACCACTAGACGATCACAGCTTGCTACAGAAGCACACATTCCTTGCCCACCGGACTTGAACATATGTTGAGTGGACACACAGTAAAAGACTATCGACCAGCCTGGTACAACAGACCACTTCGCCAGGCACGGACGGTCTCACATTCATATTTTATGGTTGTGCGGTGCAAACCTCTAACTAAGGACCACCTGCCACCAAAGACCGCTTTCTCTGGTCCCAAGGGGTGGTTGTTAGTCACAGGTTTCACGGTATGTGGTGCGTATCACATTTCAAACGCAGATTGTGTACATCCGGGTCCCTTTCTGGGTAGTGCAGTTTGAAACGGTATCATTGTGACGTTGATGCTGTGTTGTTCATCATGGCTGTCGTAGGTTATGAAGACTTGGCCGTTGACGACTGTAAGGCGATGGGCCGCGTCTCCCAACAGCTTCACTCTGGTAAGCAGTGCACTGCGTAGATACATGGTGAAGATACACCGTGTTATCTGTGTTTGTGCTACTGATGGTGTGCTGCGCTGTACTGCTGTGATCTGATGCTCCATTACAGCAGCAATGTAGTGTGTGTGTATGTGTGCTTGTCGGGAGAACGGCTACAGCATCACATATAGTGTGTGTGTGTGCTTGACTTTGCATGCATACTTGTTTTATGCAGGCAAAGCCTCTAAGTAACCCTGTGCCGATACACATTCACAAAGTGGTGTAACTTTGCGATAACGGATGCCCGGCCTTTGCTGTCCCGTGCGTGTTCTGCTTACAGGATTTCGGTGATTATTCCGAGTCGTACTACTCAGTTCAGACAACGGAAGGAGAGACCATCTCCCAGCTGATTGCAGGCTACATCGATATCATTCTGTCACGGGTATGTCATGAGTGTTGTGAGCAACTGCTGATGGATAACCGTGCTGCCCCCCCCCCCCCCCCCACACACACACACACTCTTCCCCTGTTCTGTTTGTTCGGTATGATAAGCATGCTCTACTTCGTGTGTAGAGCGCTCCAGATTTGTACAACTATACGCACCAACAAAGCCGCTTGCTCCGTTCAAACTGGCCTCAAGCCTAGCCTGTGGGATAACTGACGTTCTCGAATACCTGATGACCGGATATTATTATTACAATACACGTAATATGTTGCCTGTAGCTCTGACAACTGGAGAGGTGGTGATTGTCGCAGATCGATTCTCTTCTTCTTTGTACCTGTCCTGTCGTAATGTGTGCTATATTGTTGTCTTTTCATGTTTACAGCAAAAGCAACCGGAAAGACCCCTGATGGAGATGGACAATGAAGCAACCATGCATGAAGATGAAGTAGCCCCTGGAAGGTATGAGAATTCTTCATTGAATGCTAATGTGGCTACTCTTGTAAAGGATGCGGTGTGGAATAGCTTGTGGCACATTTATTTAGTGCACGATTCTATTCCGGTTGGATGTATGCCTAGCTTTAGTGTGGTACCAGCAACACCGTGACTTAACTTTTCATGTGTGTGTGTGTGTGTGTGTGTGTGTGTGTGTGTGTGTGTGTGTGTGTGTGTGTGTGTGTCCATGTGTGTCCGTGTGTGTGTGTGTATGTGTCGCATGCAGAGCATACTCCATGCAGTACCAGCAGGGTGACGCCGGCCGAGGAAGCGAGGGCAACGTGGCCATGCCGGGCGTGATGCGCAACGCTCAGATGCCGCTCAACAGCATGCAGCTGGGCGTGTTCCCGTCCAACGAGGGCGAGGGACGAGTGCGCGAGACCATGACGCGTGGCAACATGCCGCCCGACGTAAGCATCAGTCGGAGATGTGTTGACTGCACCCCACTACACTGTCGTTACTGGTAGTTTTGCAAAAAGCTCGTGTGTGTGTGTGTGTGCGTGTGTGGCTGACTGACTTGTATGAAGTGTGTTGCGTGCACTGGATCCTTGAGGGTGGTGGCGTTTCTACGGATGCGGAAAGCTCGGTCTGACTGGGTCCTACGTGAAATGTGAAAAACGTGCTGTAATGCAGCCTGCTAGCCTGCAGGGATAGAGTGGCTGCTTCAGGAAATTATACCGAACACCTGCAAGAACGTGCGTGTGCGTGCGTGCATGTGTATGTGCGTGTGTGCGTGTGTGTGTGTGTGTGTGTGTGTGTGTGTGTGTGTGTGCGCGTGTGTGTGTGTGTGTGTACTTGAGTAATGAAATTCATTCATCATATTATGGTCATGTTGACTGTAGTGTTCATCGCACTGTGTGTGCACTGCAGGGTCAGATGGGCTCCAACACCAGCACTTCGGCTGCTCAGCAGGCGTTGACGGGCAACATCAACAACACGCTCGGCGTCATTCGCAACATCATCCCAGACCTGCAGAACCCGATGGACCTTCCTCCGATTGGAAATGACCCCGTACGTTCTGTGATCTGATCTCTGCCTGAAATGTTTATGGCATGTATCGCTACCACCTCTGGATGATGTAGAGCTTGCCAGAGTTCTCATTCTTGAATAGGTTTGGAACCATGCATACCGGTAGTTGCGAGATGCGTATACACACGGTGTTGTTCTAGTTTCTCCACTGCGGTCAAGTGATTACAGGGCTGCTCAATGGAATCCGATCGCATCAGTCAAGTACACGCTGGGCGCTGTGAAGCCCTAGACCTGCAAACACTGCGATGTGAACTGGCACAGGGTGAAAACTTGACTCGCGCGATGGGATTTCATTGAGCAGAAATGTGGTAGAGGTGTCTCGTGCTTACCGGCTAAGGGTGGAATGATACGATAGGGTTTGCAGTAACGAATATCTTGTAGTGTACATGTACATGTATTAGACAAACCCGTTCGATGTGCGTCACGTTCCTTGTTGTCTGCGCCTCCAGGGCTCTGTCGGCTGGAAGCAGAACCAGATAGACCTGCAGCGGCAGAACGTGTCCTCGCAGGTGACCGCCATCACAGCCGCGGCAGCACAGGTCGTCACTCTGACCAGCGGTGAGTGCAGCGCACATGATCAGGCGTAGATGTGCATCTACATTGTCTTGTTTAACCTCTGCTTGATATCTTCGTGGGTCTAGTCAGGGTAGTAGGCAAGAGAGAAGAGACTTTTAGAGAGTGCACTGTTCTTCATCTGTCAGGTGGGGAACGCACATTTCTTCGCCAGCCAGGCAGAGAATGCTGTGCTACACCCGGGCAGAATCTCGGTGAGGTGCTGAAATTCAACTTCAGTGCTCACGGTTGTGTGCAAACGCGTGGGCGCCATTTTGTGTCACGCGACTACCATGACTACAGCCCGACCAAAACATGTACACGAACTCTAGCCATCTCGCGGCGCATTTTCAGTGCGACACCTGCCTCTTCAAAACCTCCCCCAAGGTACCGCCAAGAGTCCATTACCCCCAGAGTGTGCAACGCCACACAAATCTCTGTCACGACTTGTTTTCAACATTCCCTCATCTTTATGATGTAATGTGGTGATTCGCATCGTTGTTGCGGTGTCACGAATGTCGCGGCCTGCATGAAAATGACGTAATGTTGAAAACGAGTCGTGACAAGACCCTATCGCGCGTTGCACACTCTGGGGTTATGAATCTTGGTAGCACGAGTAGACAGTACGACACTTAAAATTTTGGGTGTAACCAGGTGAGATGTCAACAAGGGGATTAACCGAAGGGATTTTTGATTTTGGCCCCGGGAAACTGAAGATGCTGTCCCAAAGTCCATCGATTGTCTACAGCGGTCCCTTGATTTAGAAAACAATCGCTTCGGTTTAAACTATAGCTTAGTTTGCGTCTACTGAAGATTTTGAGCCATCGATTGTCAAAATCGGTCAATGTTGTGCTCCCTTATACTGTTTTGGAGTGAGTCCACTCGCGTGCGCGCACGGACACCAACAAACAAGCAAAAAGAAGAAGGCATCTTCAAACACAACAAAGATGAAGGACCAAGGAACTACAAGTTACGCTATACTGTCCACTAGCACCACCAGTTACTAAACAATCAGCTCATGCGATAACATTGCATGACACTGACCGACGGTACTGGCGTTCCACAACTAACTGGCTAACAGCTCTAGCACATCTTAGGTGCGCACTCCAACAGCCTTCCAACTTGGAAGGTTCTAAGTTGTAGAAATAACATATAACATAAGGAGTGCAATGTTATCGCATGAGCTGATTGTTTAGTAACTGGTGGTGTTAGTGGACAGTATAGCGTAATTTGTAGTTCCTTGATCCTTTCTCTTTTGTATAAATTAATTATTGGCTCTCCATCCGAGTCCATTACAGCAAAGATGGAAAAGGGAATTTTCACAAGTCACTGTTCAGTGCACCGCATGGCGAATACTTACTGCAGCGAGACAACACTGAAGTCTGTGTACTCGGCAACTGCTGGCTGGTGGCCTCCTTAGACTTAGTCTTCAGTCGACGTTGGTGTCGAACCACTGGCCTTTTGTTCATGGTCCGGTCATCGTTTGTGTCGATGTAGTGTGCCGGCGTAAACTTCAGCAGCGGGTTTGCTTCTTGCAATGGAGGTGTTGCTTCGGATGTCTTTCAACTTCTGCTTACTAGCCGCGAGTCTAGTCAGCGTGATGGTGGCTGCGTATTTCTTTATGCTCTCGCCGAGCTTTTGTGTCGAACCACTGACCTTTTGTTCATGGTCCGGTCATTGTTTGTGTCGATGTAGTGTGCCGGCGTAAACCTCAGCAGCGGGTTTGCTTCTTGCAATGGAGGTGTTGCTTCGGATGTCTTTCAACTTCTGCTTACTAGCCGCGAGTCTAGTCAGCGTGATGGTGGCTGCGTATTTCTTTATGCTCTCGCCGAGCTTTTGAATTGTGACGGAGGACATTGCACGCTGGCCGGCAGGAGCTGGAAATTCGACACCTTCTACCCGTAGTCCAATGATACGAAGGACAGCGCGCCAGAAATAGTGCCCTGCTGCGCTATCAGCACCAAGTGTGAACAACAGGGAGAAAAAAAACTTGTGCCTGTGTGTTGTGTCTTTCTCCAACGTCTTCACTCACTCCCCGGCGAACGACTTCACCTGCGCTACCAGGACGTTGTGCTGCTGGAGGTCAGCAGGTAGAGTCTCCACGGCAGCCGCTGTGAGCGGCAACACAAACTCAGGTTCGGTGTAACCATGAGCTTGGCCAAGTTTAAATCCATGATGACTCTCACTGGCCATGTTCGAGCCAGCAATCCGCTGCCGAACCTGAGCTTCTCGTTGCTCTTCTGGCAGTCGTGTAGACCGGGCATGATCAGGCGATCCAGCATCTCTAGCAAGAGATGATCCAGGACGCGGTGCAGCGACGCTATCCACGTACGAGTGATGTTTGTCACTGTATCAGACACAGCAAACCTCACACCAAGATCAATATTTGAGAAGTTGCATCTCAGTTTCATAAGGGTTAATAGCAGCTGATCCTCTACTGCCAAAGCCTTCACCGTCCAGCCACTGTGGTACACAATTTTCATACGGCATATCATGTTCAGCAACTTCTTGAATTCACTCAGATCCGGGAGACCAGTGTAGTGCTGAATAAGATCGTCCCGGCTACTGATGTCTGCGAAAGTGAACCGTTTACGAGCAAGCTCTAATTTGACCTCCGCATATTTCCTCCGGAGTGAACAGCGAGAGAGAAGCGTCTTGAAGACGAAGAGCACAACATTCTTCTTGCGAACTAAAATGTTGTGCGCTCTCCAGTCAAAGTGATGCTGTGACCAGTGGAAACACGACAAGCGTGGGTGACGCGACTTTTGTTTGTCACCACTTTGCTCGTTGCTACACGTTGTCAAGAAGCTGTGACGTCAGACTTCGACGACGGCCTATTGGCTGCTATCTCCACGATTTCTGTCCAGATTGAATGGTGGCTGTCTGACTTGGCAAGGTATTCCAGCACCTTGTGGCCAAGCTTGACGCCAGCCAGTGATAGTGCAACCCGACCAGCAGACTAGTATTGGTTGGGTTGGTGCTGGTCACTGCCATGCATATGATTTGTGTCAGTCGGTGGGACAATCAGTCACTCCACGACTGCACAGTGAGCTCTCGCCTCTCGACTGACCCACTCTACTTGCACATCACCGCCGTATATTTATAACTGTTGTATACATTCTCTTCTTGATCAGTGTGACTGTGCGTCTTCTGTGTTGTTTGCTGCGCAGGCGACCCGGCCGAAACAAACTACACCGCCGTCGGCTCTGCTGTGACCACTATGTAAGCGCTCTATTCTATCACTCTGTTGAGGTGTGCCTTACTAGTTGCTTCTAGCAATTATGCTACCTGAATACAATCATATAGTTCTTAAAACTGGGCATTTGCCCTCTACTTTGACTACATCTCTGTGTATTATCTGGCCTGGGCATTTTCCCTCTTCCCCCAACCTGGGCATTTCCCTCTTCCCCCGACCTGGGTATTTGCCCTCTTCCCCCGACCTGGGCATTGGCCCTCTTCCCCTGATCTGGATATTTGCCCTCTTCTCCGACCTGGACACTTGCCCTCTTTCCGACCTGGACACTTGCACACTGCTCGGATTACACTCATTTGCACAACCTACACAGTACCAGCAAAGGGCGGCAGAAATCCCCAGGTCGGGATCTGAAGATAAGGCTACTGGAGGTGCATTGTTTATCTCTGTATCTGTTCGTCTAAGTCTTCCGCTTTGGCTCTGTATCGTCGCTGCAGCTCATCGAACATGTCCGAGCTGGCCAAAGGCCTGCCCATGCTTGCTGGTCTGCTGTCGGACACGAACGACTCCAACAAGATCCTGGAGGCGGCTCGCAATCTGGCCGATGCCGCTCAGGGACTACTGCAGTCCGCTTTGCCCGAGAACCAAGCGGTGAGTTATCACGCTCAAATCTTGCTCACTGTTATCTCACGAGTCTGGAATATTTATCGGCACCAGTGGCTGTGTAAAGTGGCCTGATGACCTTGTGCTGGTCATCAAAATCTGGTTGATTTGAAAAACGAACCAGATGTTGATGCCCAGCCCAGCCATGTAGTGTCTGCTTGTGACCATGGAAAGGTGTGTGCAGTACCTGTCTCTAATGTGTTGATATGCTGGTGGCGACCGGATAAGAATATAGGGATTTATTTATTTATTTTATTCCAAGCAATACATGGCTGGGGTAGCCAATGACCACTTTGCATGGCGATTGCAGGGTTTTTATAGCCAACCCTGGCTATTTGTGTATTGCTGGTGAGCCACAGGATGTCTTGGATAGTGTTGGTGCTTCTCTGAGCTGATGTCTTGGAGGTATGATGTGTTGTCTTGTAGAATCGTCAAGCTCTGCTCGCTGCACTGGGAGAGACCGGTGCTGCTGGTGGCAATCTGCTGGCCTTGATCGGTGAAGAGCAGGTGGACAAGCAGTATCAGGTACGTCGATGTGGATACTGCTGGTGCTGCTGCTGCTACTGGTGCTGTTGCTGCTGTTGTTGTGCACAGGTCATAATACCCCCCCCCCCCCCCCCCCCTCCCTCTCCTCTTCCTAGACTCAGTGTGCAGCTTGGGATTGACTGGCGTAGGGCTGTAATCTGCGATGACATAACCATTGTGTTTGGGATTACTGATTAGGTCATGAGTGTATACGACGAGTTTGTGACCAAGCGCTCAACACGCATCCTTTCGTTACCTGTGGACCATGCCTTGGAACTTCAGTTCGTACTTCATCACAACACAGAAGCTCCTGTACGCTCTTCGTACAACCTCATCTCGACTAGTACAGGCCCTTGACTCTGTGTGTTGTGCTTGTTTGACTGGCTGCTCGGTGCAGGACGACTTGATGGCACTTGCCCAGAACGTGGCTGCTGCCACCCGCCAGCTGGTGCAGCGCTCCAAGCAGGTGGCGACGGAATGCGACGACAAGCAGCTGCAGTCTAACGTCATCGAGGCGACCAAGCAGTCCGCCATGTCCACATCGCAGCTGGTCGCATGCACCAAGGTAGGCCATTGTTACTGTAATTTCAAAATTTTCGGTGTACAGTAAAACCTGCTTTAAGCGACCACCCCACGGTGCAAGCAAAGGCGGTCGTTAAAGCCAGGTGGTCGTTAGAACCAGGTCCCACAGTGTCTGTGTAGAACTGTCCGTGCATGGAAAAACGGTCGTTAATAGCAGGTGGTCGCTAAACACGGAGGTCGCTTACAGCAGACTGCTAACTGGCCTTGCCGGTTGCAGTGACGGCAAGGAGGCGAGATGGAATTTGTGAACCACTCCGACCAGAGTTCCGGGTCTGGGGTGGCAAGGCTGGATTTGCTGCGTGCCGCTCTCGCGCGGAATGACATGTCAAAGCCGGACCATGCACTGAATGTGTAGCGTGCGGCCGCTTTGACAATTGTGCTCTGGTACTTAGACAGTTCCAGACCTCTGCCCTGGTCATGGTGGCGGGCTATTTGGGCAAAGGCTGAGAAAACCTCCAGCCACAATGTCAAGTCTACGACTTTTCTTCAGCCAGGTTGACGAGGACATGGCGGATGGCACAAGGGTGATGTGTTCCCCCGTCCCCTGCACTGTGAACCCTCCGTCCGAACCCATGCTTGTGTCAAATGCTAGCTCTCCCAGAACCCTACCGAAGTCAACGTACTCGTGTAGTGGGGTAGGAGTGCACCTTCATCTGCCAACACTCGTTCCGACAGCAGCAATTGTGTTGCGATGAGTAAGTCTACCCTCCGATCCGTGGCAATGCTGCGAGCCAGTCTCCAGATCACCTGCAGACGCTCATCTTTCGCCACCGTCTGGAGGTCTTGGACAGGGCACAGGCCTTTCAAAGCCACACAATGTAGCAGCGATCGGAGCACACAATTACTCTCCTCATGCTTGCTCAGCAGCATCCACATACCGATATCCATAGCTTTCATGGTGAGACGGGTAGAAAGTAAAGGTTGTTCACTTAACTGCAAGAGCAAATGAGTACCGGTCAAACGATCTTCGTTATCTTATAGCTCGATGCGATCACGTAGTGGGGTAGGAGTGCACCTTCATCTGCCAACACTCGTTCCGAAAGCAGCAATTGCGTTGCGATGAGCAAGTCTACCCTCCGATCCGTGGCAATGCTGCGAGCCAGTCTCCAGATCACCTGCAGACGCTCATCTTTCGCCACCGTCTGGAGGTCTTGGACAGGGCACAGGCCTTTCAAAGCCACACAATGTAGCAGCGATCGGAGCACACAATTACTCTCCTCATGCTTGCTCAGCAGCATCCACATACCGATATCCATAGCTTTCATGGTGAGACGGGTAGAAAGTAAAGGTTGTTCACTTAACTGCAAGAGCAAATGAGTACCGGTCAAACGATCTTCGTTATCTTATAGCTCGATGCGATCACGTAGTGGGGTAGGAGTGCACCTTCATCTGCCAACACTCGTTCCGAAAGCAGCAATTGCGTTGCGATGAGCAAGTCTACCCTCCGATCCGTGGCAATGCTGCGAGCCAGTCTCCAGATCACCTGCAGACGCTCATCTTTCGCCACCGTCTGGAGGTCTTGGACAGGGCACAGGCCTTTCAAAGCCACACAATGTAGCAGCGATCGGAGCACACAATTACTCTCCTCATGCTTGCTCAGCAGCATTCACATACCGATATCCATAGCTTTCATGGTGAGACGGGTAGAAAGTAAAGGTTGTTCACTTAACTGCAAGAGAAAATGAGTACCGGTCAAACGATCTTCGTGATCTTATAGCTCGATGCGATCAGCGAAGCAGAGATGGAACAGCAGCAGTCTTCTTCTTCTTCTTCTTCAGGACCTTTCGGGGTTTGATCACGGCGCTAGTTGCTGAAGGGGGGGGGGGGGGGGGGATTGCTGGTGGACGCTCCGGGCGAGCAGATTGCCTTCGAGGAAGAGGCTCTCTTGGTCTGGCCTTGTTGCTGAAGGCTGGATGTAGTCCGGCTCAGGCTGCACCATATATCGATGGAGACTGGACCAACCCTCTGTGCTGCTGCTGCTGCTAATGTTGGCGGTGGAGTTGCTACAGACCGAGCAGGTGCGGCTTGCAGACCCATCGATGTTGTAAATGGCGTCATGCAGGACGCTACTGCATCTTGCATGACCCGGGAGATTTCTGCAGATTGCTCCGACGTGAATGCGGGTGACGAGCCAGGCTGGGCCGTGGCCGCGGGGCTGTGAGTGGCCGAGGCTAACGCAGGACTAGCACGCTGACGCGTGGTCTTTTTTGCGACCTGGCTCGTATTGGTAGACGCCTCGTTTCTTGCCTGGGCTGACAAATGCTCATGAAAACGGCTAACCTGGGATCTAAAATCTCCTGAGCACGAAAGCCTGAGTTCTCTCAGTTGAGTTTCGACTCCGTCGGTGTTGAGTTGGCGGAGATCGGAAGGTGATGGCATGGAGCTCATGGTGACAGGAATAGGCTAAGAATCTTCTGCGACTGCTGAGCTTCCGAAATTTCAAATTTCACAAAGAAATTCCAGAACAGTTGAATGCACACAGCAGCACAGCCAGCAAGAGAAAAGGGGCCGTGGATGGATTTGTTCCTGCTTTTGTTGGCTATGGCCATCCATGTGACCCTTACGGTATTGGTGTGAGTACGGCGTTTGCTTGCTCTGCCAGCTATGCGCCCGGCGCGAGTGAAATCTGATCCTTGAAACGGCTTTGATGAAGCCGTACGGGCTTCCTTCTGCCCAGTAAGGATTCTGAAGTTTATTTTATTTTCCTTTGCAAGCGCCGCACAGGACTTCTCTGTACGCATTACACAGGGCTTTGAACTGCCAATGCGAAATGTTTGAATGGTGCTGGGGCGGATGTGACATTAGTTAGGGTGTCCCTGCAGCCGGCCTAATCGCGTTTGTTGCCACAACCGATTTAATATAACAGTCATGATGCACACTTGTCCACTACAGCGCTGCTCGGTGAAATCCAGTCGCGTGAGTTAAGTTGTCGCCGCCTTGCACCATTTCGCAGCCCAGTGCTAGCAGGTCTAGGTCTGCACAACGCCCGGCGCGTACTTGAGCAATCCGATCGGATTTCATTGAGCTGTACGAGCTCTCCTCTGTGTGGTACTAGTAGTTTGCCGGTGATCGCACTCAGAGGTACATATGTCGAATGTTGGGTACTTCCGTGTAGGGTAGGTAGTGAAAGAGCAGTACCACGTCCTGCAACTGTCCTTATGTCAAGCCTCTTCTACGGGCAAAAACACCATCATGACCAATGAATAGAAAATTCAACTAAAACCCAAAACAATGAAAAGAACTCAAAGCTAAGAAAATGAACCCAACCAGCCGCAAAACGCGATCATGATCAATGAATAGAAAATGCCACTAAAACCCAAAGCTAAGGAAAAGAACTCAACGCTAAGGAAAAGAACCCAACCAGCCGCACACGGAGCACACAAAGGCAACAGCATGCAACACTGTGATGAGACGAACCTGTCAAAGGTAAATGGGTTCAACCTAACCTTCAGTGCTGCAACCATGCATTAATGTAGACCAGGATGCATGTGCAGAGGCGTCGGCAGGTATTCGACATTGGTGCAGCCGCATGAGTAGGTGGGGGTCGCCCCCCCCCCCCGGAAAAATTTAGGGAAATTGGGCCCAAATAGCCCCTTTTTCATTGCTTCAAAAGTCACAAGATGAAATAATTGGTGCGGTTTTGGCCGGACCTGCTGCACCGGTTCCGGCGCCCCTGATGTGTACATGATTTTACGACTCCCCGATCTGGTACCCAACGAACATGACTGTTGCTTGACAATGCATGAAAGTGAAATTAGCGAAAATGTTGTTGTGGCGGCCAACGGGTGCTAGTACCCGTTGGCCTACTTGTGATGTGAAAGTGCCTGCACGTCATGTTGCTGAAGTCCGTTTCCCGTTTCCACTTGAGTATGTTTTACATAGAGGGGTGAATGGAATGAATGCATGTGTGTATATGTGTATGTCCGGGTGCTTGTATGTATATAATGCGACTATGTGTGTGTGTGTGTGTGTGTGTGTGCGCGCGTGCGCGTGTGCGTGTGCGTGTGTACCAGGCTCTCGCCAGTGTGGTTCACAGCCCGCTGGCTCAGGATCAGCTTATTGCCGCCGCCAAGCAGGTTGCCGACGCCGTCGAGAAGGTGGTGGGCAATTGCTCCCAGGCCACCGACAACGACAAGCTACTGGAGCCGGTGGGCACGGCCGGAACGGACGTGACCCAGGCTGTCAATGCACTGCTGAACAAGGTGCGCGAAGGGCCCGCCGTTGCCGTCAGAGGCCGACACGACGAGGCATGCGATGCCGTGCTGGCTGCCATTGATCGCCTCCACAATGCCCAGGGAAATCCTGCCGAGATGGCCAAACAGGTATGCATTGAAATAAGCGAGGCGTCAACAATTTGAGGATAGAGATCAACAGGATCAATTGAATCGACATTTCGTAACGTTTTTCTGTGTGTACAATAAAGCTGTTATGAGATGTCGATTCAGTAGTTCCTGTTGATCGCCATCCTCAGGTATGCATTGCTCTTGTTTGTTGTCTGCACTGCTCTTCTCTCTACTGCTATTTAGAGTGCACCTGTTTTATGATCACTCTAGTTTGCTGGAATGTCCTCCCCCCCCCCCCCCCCCCCGTGTGTTCTTGAAGTGTGTTGTGTGGATGTTGTATCTGTGTGCTTGTGTGCGTACTTGCGCTGGTGTATTTGTGTGAGTGTGTGTAACTAAGGAGGAATGTCGGCGCAAGTTGCAAAAAAAAGGAAAATGCAGATACGGGCACACCGTGCTCTCCAAATGGATCAATTCGGGCTCTTTTAAATGAGGCAACAACTATGTTCTGCTCCTTGTCTGCACTAGGCTCGTTCTCTGGCTACAGCGTCTTCTCAGATGGTGCAGAGTCTGCGTGATGAGGCGTCAGGTCTCACCGACAAGGCGGCCATTGATCGCCTGCTCCAGGGCGCCAAGGCCTTGGCCGACGCCACTGCTCGCATGGTGGCTGCGGCGAAAACCGCCGCCAGCAATCCGGCGGACGAGGACGCCCAGGCGGGGCTGAAGAAGGCGACGGACGATCTGCGAAACGCCATGAACGCCGCTGCCGGGGACGGCCTGCGCAAGAGAGTAAGTGAGGTGGGACGTGTGGTGTATGATTCAAACGGTGTTCCGACAAAATTCTCATCTACTGCTGAACATTGTCATCACTTCTTCGGATTAGCGCTGGTGAAGTATTCACATATCATGTGTCACTTGCACGTACATGTACTGGGAATGCATCGAGTCAAGTCTACTTCTAACAAACTACTCGCATGTAGCGGTGTTTGTAATACACATGTATACAGAACTACAGTAGTTCTCTTGTACACTGGTTTTCAACTTTTCGTTATATCCGGAGTCGACTGTACAAGCTCATCTTCCACTGTGTGTGTGTGTGTTGTTGTGTGTGTGTGTGTGTGTGTGTGTGTGTGTGTGTGTGTGTGTGTGTGTGTGTGTGTGTGTGTGTGTGTGTGTGTGTGTGTGTGTGTGTTGTGTGTGTGTTGTGGTATACATGTAGGTCATCAAGCGTTTGGAGTTTGCTGCCAAGCAGGCTTCCGCTTCTTCCACACAGCTGATTGCCGCGGCGCAGGGAGCATCGGCATCCAACAGGAACCCATCCTCACAGCAGCAGCTGGCCGCCCATGGCAAGCATGTTGCTGACGCCGTCGGTACGCTAGTGCAGGCTATCCGCCAGAGCACGACACATCCTGATAGTGCATCGGCACAGCTCCAGCTTATCAATGCCAGCCAGCAGCTGATCCAGCCGGCCAGCAAGGTATGTGCCGCACCTAGGTCGTGGTATGTGCAGGTGTGTGTTTGTGTGTGCATGTGTGTGTGTGTGTGTGTGTGTGCATGCGTGCTTGTGTCTTCCTGCATGCAACTCTGCATGTGAACGTTTTATTTCCACTCCTCAGTGTTTGTTTGATGTACCCATGTCATCTTGCAGTTGTACAACCATTACCATTATCAACGGATATCCACTTGTCTCTAGAATGCATGTATGCAACCATATTGCACTGCAATCTGGACCCACTTTGGTTCCAGTAATATCATGGGAATAGCAGCAGGTCCGGCCAAAGCCGGACCACTTTTTCGCCTTAACATGCCCAGAATGCAGGAATTTGCACCCTAATTTCAAAATATTCCTGGAGGGAGACCCCCCCCCCCCCCCAACCCCCTCCAGCCGGATCACCTCCAATGGCGGTGCTACGCGCCTGAATATAGCCTCACTCCAATACTTGTCTGTGCTTATTGTTTTAGCTCATTGCTGCATCGAAGGCAGCCGTGCCAACAGTCGGTGATCAAGCTGCTGCATTGCAGCTGGGCAACTTTGCCAAGACAACAGCTCAGGCGCTGGCTGACCTACGCTCAGCAGCCAACAAGGCACTGGAGGCATGCGGCTCCCTGGAGCTGGACAGTGCTGCGGTAAGCCATGTGCATTCTGCGTGTGTGTGTGTCTGCGTGTGTGCGTGTCTGCGTGCGTGTGTGTGTGTGTGTGTGTGTGTGTGTGTGTGTTTGTGTCCAGCATGTGTCCGGTGTGTGTGTACGCACACAAGTGTGTGTTTAGGCAGTTTTGTAGAACTGTGTTCTACTGTTCCTTCTTTCCTCCACTTCTTCTCAGGACACGATCCGCGAGCTGATCAAGGACGTGGACACGTGCATGCGGGTGGCAAAGGAGGAAGAGCTCATGTCGCTGCCAGGCGAGACCCTGGAGACGGCCGCTCTAGAGCTGGGTGCCACCAGCAAGACCGTGGGTTCGTCCATGGCACAGCTCCTCACTGCAGCGTCACAGGTATGTGTACCGTATTGGAATTCTCTTGCCACAACTACACTTCACATGATTGTTGTGGCTGTTTTGAAATCTGTTTCTATTTTGCCGTGCATGCGCAGTGTTCAGATTTTGCAAACTGCACATGCACTGTAGTGTTGTGATTTGCAGCGCCCTCTCCGGGAAACTTCACACTGTGCAGTGCAATGATTAATGTCTGCTGTTGTCAACAAATAACCGGCGTGGAGACAATAGCCTTTGCATAACGGGTCGTCGCAAAGGTGTTTTGTCGTGTTCGTTTCATGCTCAGACCCCCTCCCCTCCCTCTGAAATGAACGCAGCTTGCTATGCTGGACGACGGAAATCGCATGCATGTACATGCACAGTGTACAGTGCCGGTTGACTTGCGATTTTGGCTCACACCCCCACCCCCGCAAACAAATGATGTTCGTTTCAGGGATGACAAAAAGACTTCCGCGACAACCCCTAAGGCCATGAACAGTATCATTGACTCTATTGCTGTCTGTGTATGTGTTACTGTTGCTGTCACCAGGGTAATGAGAACTACACCGGCATTGCAGCACGCGATGTCGCCAATGCCCTTAAGGTGCTGAACAAC
Organism: Sycon ciliatum; assembly: GCF_964019385.1. Taxonomy (NCBI): domain Eukaryota; kingdom Metazoa; phylum Porifera; class Calcarea; order Leucosolenida; family Sycettidae; genus Sycon; species Sycon ciliatum. The sequence continues at coordinate 17,392,161 of NC_088643.1, read as the reverse complement.
GCCAGCCGTGGCGTCGCTGCCGGCTTCAACAAGCAGCCCGAGGCGCAGGAGGCCGTTCTCAAGTCGGCGCGCACCGTCATGGAGAACTCTCTGAGTCTGGTACTCCAGGCCAAGCAGTCTCTGGCCGACCCCACCTCACCGGAAAACCGCAACAACTTGGCTCGGGTATGTTGATGTTTGCTACCGGTATGTGTTTGCTTCTGCCTCGTATGGTTGTGTTATTCTGCTGTCTACATTGCTTTCAAGTGTTGATGAAGAACAGTAACAAACGGATTTGTACTTGCTGCTTATAAATGCCTGTATCTGGTTTTGCCCTTCAAAGTACAAAGTTCAACCTTTGACCTTTAACCTATGCAGTTTGAACTTTTGCTCCCAGTGAATGTTATCATGAAGCAACCCGGTGTATTTGGTGTCTCTTTGTATCCTTTCATCGTAGGCGGCGAAGGCAGTGTCTCAAGCGCTGGGAGCCATGATTGGTTGCTTGCCAGGCCTGCGTGATGTCGACGCCGCCATCAAGAGTATTGCGAGTGGTAGTCAGAAACTGCTTGCTGGACAGGTTTGTTTGCTTCTCCTCCCTGCTGTCTGTTTGTGTGTGTGTGTGCACCCAAACGAGCGCATGCATATTATGTGTGTGCGTGCGTGTGTGTGTGTGTGCGCGCGCATGTGTGTGTGTGTGTGTGTGTGTGTGTGTGTGTGTGTGTGTGTGTGTGTGTGCACGGAATGGAATAACGGAATAGAATACGAATGAATTTATACTACGGCTAGGAGAAATGTGGATTTCGTAGAAAAAAGAAAAAAAAGTTTGCTGTCGTTGTTGTTTCACTGTGCAGTACCCTCACCTGGCCGAGTCCTACCAGCAGCTGCAGCTAGCGCTCAGCGAGGCCGGCGCAGGGCTCAACGCGTCCGCCGCCAACCTGGTCGTGTCGTCGCGCGGCAGCAACGACATGCTGGCGGCGGCGGCCAAGAAGTTTGCCGACGATTTCCTGAAGATGCTCAATGCCGCCATGGCAGTGGCCGGAGCAGCCAGTGTACGTGGAATGTATATACAAACACCTCTATGTTTTATCTTGCTCTAAAAGTCACGTGTATTGTTGTAAGCAGATAAATCGGCAGTGTTGAGTGAGGCTGCTTTCGTACTAATCAGGCCCGGTGGAACCAGTCCGGTTGGTCAGGCCGTGGCCGGACCAACTTTTTGGCCACCAATGTGCTACTGCTGAGAGGTCATGTGTATACCCTCCACGTCATGCACAGTATGAAAGGCTAGGGTATAGCCGGACCAATCCAAAACTGCTTCCGCTGGTCCTGCTAGTTATAGTGTAGGTAACCCAAAAAGGTAATCTTGCATGCTAAATATGGTGAATGCCTAAAGCATCACTACATATAGTACAAGTACGTTTATGTTGGCAGTTGTGGATATGTACTGTAGACTGACAAGAGAGTAAATGATCCAAGTGACTGTGTGGTCCCAAACCTGCTAGCTGCCCGGTGTGAATGCTGCAGCGTGTAACACTTTTAGCATTTCCTTTTAGTGTCAATCATGTTTTGAAGGTTTCTATTGTTGTTTGTTTCTCTACCGGGGGGATGACTGCTCACAGGATAAGGGAGACCAGTCTCAGGTGGTCGGCTACACACGTAATGTCTCCGTCGCCGCCAGCAAACTGCTGCTGGCTGGAAAGGCGCTCGCGGCCGATCCCAACGCGCCCAACGTCAAGAACAATCTGGCGTCGGCTGCCCGGTTAGTTGCCATTGCCATGAGTGTGTGTGTGTGTGGGGGGGGGGGGGGGCGTGCGTGTGTGTGTGTGTGGGGGGGGGGGGGGGGTGCGCGTGCGTGCTTGTGCGTGATGCCTTGGTAGCCGGTGTGGCACCACCACCTGGGAAAGTTGTGTTTGTGTGCTGGGATCTTGACGTGTGTTTCATAGTGCACTGGTGCACCCTGAGTCAGTTATGGTTTGCTACAGAGGCATATGCGGGTGAAGGGGATTTCCCCAGGGTGATAAATGCAGAAGTTTCCTGGCCCCGGTTTAGTATCTCGAAAGAGCTCTGTAGCAGGATTCATTGTTGTGGTTGTGGAACTTTGCAGGTCTGTAAGGCATTGTTCCTCTTGCATGTGTGCACATGTGCGTGTGTGTGCATGTGTGCTTGCGTACGTATGTACATGTGTGTGTGTCCACGTGTGTAATGTTGTGTGCAGCAATGTCACGGAGTCGATCAACTCGTTGCTCGGCCTGTGCTCGTCCAACACGCCTGGGCAGCGCGAGTGTGACAATGCCTTGCGCACCATCCAGGCCAGTGCCAACATGCTCGATAACATCAACGAGCCGGTCAACGCCAAGACATTCTTTGCCTGCCAGGAGACCGTCAGGGATACGGCCACGGTGAGTTTCAATCACAGTACATGTACATGTGTTCCCTATTTGAAGGTATTCCGGGTGCGGTCAAAGTCAGAACTATTCCTGTCCACGAATGTGTGCTTCTGTAGCAAGCTGTGATCGTCTAGTGGTTAGGACCCTACGTTGTGGCCGTAGTAACCCAGGTTCGAATCCTGGTCACAGCACACTTTTTGTCCTTTTTTCCCCCTTTCCTTTTTTTTACATATCAGTATGTCGCAATATCCCTCCCCTCTTTCTTGACATTTTCTTGTTTGCAGAAATGTGGCGAGCTGATGAGCAAGAACATTGGCAGTCAGCTGAAGGCCAACAACATGAATGGCTTTGGAGATGATATGAGCAGCGCCGCGCAGTGCGTGTGCCAGATGATCGAGACCGCCACTCAGGTCAGTGGACGATTCTGTGCAGCCATATTATATTCTGTGTAGCCATAGAAACCAACTGTACTGCATGAACGCATGCTTGTTTTCAATAATTATTTTCCCGCAATGGCATTTACACTACTAATTTACACATGTATTTTCCTTCACTCAACTCGTGGTGCGTGGCCAATTGGCACGCATAGTGTGAGAGAGGGGTGATAGCCAACCACGGCGGGAAAGAAAAGAGACTAAAGGGAAGAAGAGGACAACCGATCGGCCAGCAAGCATGTGGAGGCGAACCAGGGGCGTCGGAAGGTATTTTAGCGTTGTACGGTCAGCCATGTGAAGTACAATTTACTCATGGGGGAGGAGTTGAAGAGCCGACATTTTTTGGAAATTTAGAGCCCAGATGACGGTGTATTTTATTGATTCGCAGGGTACCTGGAGCAAAAAGTGGTACGGTCGATACCGTAGTGACCGCACCATGTCCGACGCCCCTGTGAACATGTAGTGTTAACTGTTATCACTAGCCATGCAGGGATGAATTTATCCTGTATCGCATCGCAGTTTGCTACGCAAAATCGATCTACTGCTACTCAAAAATCACAGTGGCACGCAGAAAACTGCGATACATACATGTACAGGCTATCGATGCTTTTTGTAGCTTACGCCACAAATTAAATTTTGCATAGCAAAAACTGCTATGCAAAACCGTGACAGAAAATTCATCCCTGCCATGGCTATTGTCTATACTGTAAGCATTACATGTATGGTGTGCATGTTTAACAGACTAACAGTGTTACCAATGTGTTTGAACTGTTGACGAGGAGACTAAAATTGCTCTGAATAAGATAAACTGCGGGGTCATTCTGCATGCAATCAATAATGCATCAAATGTGTTTGTCGTGTGTGTGTGTGTGTGTGTGTGTGTGTGTGTGTGTGTGTGTGTGCGTGTGTGTGTGTGTGTGTGTGTGTGTGTGTGTGTGTGTGTGTGTGTGTGTGTATGTGTGTGCAGGCGTCGTATCTAGTCGGCATCTCTGACCCATCAAGCATTGCCGGCACGGCTGGCGTGGTGGACAGCACCACCATAGCACAGGCGCACCAGGCCATCAAGGACGGCTGTGAGACCCTGGTGAGCCCCAACGCCACACAGCAGCAGTTGCTCTCCGCCGCCACGCATGTCGCCAAGCACACGTCCACCCTGTGCACGGCTTGCAAGCAGGCATCCGCCAAGACCAGCAACGCGGTGGCCAAGAAGCACTTTGTGGCCGCAGCCAAGGACGTGGCCACGCGTACCGCACAGCTCGTTCAAGCAATCAAGGTACGACGCCGCGCAGCGTATAGTTTTCTTCGCATGCTGCTATGTTTGGGCTGAATGGGAGACATACTTACACAGTCATGAATGCGGGTAATGGAGTTTCTCGGCACTTGTGCCAGTGGTTGTGAGACGTATCCCCTCGCCCCCACCGTTAGGTGCTGCATCTGCCGCTAGGGTTTACCGGGTGTTAGCGGCCGTCGTGAGTTCGCCTCGGGAACGGACACGATAAATGTTTTTTGTTTTGTTATAATTTATACCCAGTGAGCCATGTCAGATATATTTTAGATGGTGCCGTCATGACCGTACATCCTCACAGCACTCTCCATGTGGTTATAAATTATATAGTGGATGACTTCAGTGGAGTCTGTATGGGTGGTGGGAATAAAGAATTGGATATGCAGCAGTAAATAATGGCAGTGAAATTTCCTAGAGGCTACTGACAATGATCAACAACGTAGCACGGTCGTTTCTTCCTGCGTAGGTGTGCTGTGACTCAGCTCAGCCTGGGGTTTTCTTCTTCTTTTTTGTTTATTTTTTATTTGCTCCGTTGTCCTTTCGCAGGCTCTTTCCAGCAACCCAACTGAGGAGAATCGCGCCGCGTGTTCCAACTCCACTGGTCCTCTGATGGAGGCCGTTGATGGCCTCGTGACATACTCTTCTTCGCCAGAGTTTGCCTCGGTCCCCGCACAGATCAGTCCACCAGTAAGTGCGGGGGGCTACGGCAGCGTGCAGCAGTCACTTTACACTTGTACGACCGTATTTTGCTTGTGAAGCAGACGTATCATTGTGCTAATAGTTTTCAATAGTATTCCTGCATTGTATGTATTGGGCTAAGTGCCTTTGCTTGCCTGCTCCATTTCCTGTTCACAGCAATGTACATTCTCATTGGCAACTGCACACACGGCTAGAAAGTCTGCGAGTATTTTGTGTGTGTGTGTGTGCGCGCGTGTGTGTGTGCACGTGTGTGTGTGTGCACGTGTGTGTGTGTGTGTTTGCGCGTGTGTGTGTGCGCGTGTGTGTGTGTGTGCGCGTGTGTGTGTGTGTGTGTGTGTGCGTATGTGTGTGTGTGTCTATTCATGTGTATGCATGTGTGTTCTGGGTGTGTATGCTTTCAGGCCCAAGGTGAGATGCGTCCCATCACGGACGCCGCTCGCAACATGGTGGCATCGAGCTGCAGCTACATCACGGCTGCGCGCAACCTGTGTGCCAATCCCGACGACAAGCCCAACTGGCAGCTTCTCAACCAACACGGCAAGGCGGTGGCTGATGCCATGCGCAAGCTGCTCGAGGAGATAGTGTGAGTAGTTAGTTTGATGTGTGACCATGCCGGCCGGTGTCTTGCAACCCGTACAGATAGCCTCAGGGGTAGATCCAGGAGGGGTTCCAGGGGTTCGGCGGAACCCCCAACAATTCGTAAATGTACTACTGGCAACCATATGTGTGTCCATGTAGATGTATCAGCTATTCAGTTTTGACTCTACTGGAACCCCCCGTAGAGATCGCTGGATCCGCCGCTGAGCTGCCTCTTTGACTTGTCTCAATTGGTGGAGTACCGCAGTAGAACTCTGTGAGCACTACGGTGCCGTTAGTGAAATCCAATCCAGCGAGTCAAGTGTGCAGCCTGCACCGGTCAATAGCCCGTTGTCCGCAGGTCTAGGGCTGCACATCGCCTGGCATGGCGTGCTTGACTCACACGTGATCGGATTTCAGTGAGCAGCACCGTATAGTTATGTAGCTGTTCGTTGTGGATGGCCGCCTGCTTCACGTACACTCATGTGAACTCCGTTACACCTGCATAAGTTCATTTCTTTTTGCAAACGTACGCTTTATCAGTTCATTTGCCTCCATTCACAGGCGAAACATGTATTGTGTGTGTGTGTGTGTGTGTGTGTGTATGTGTGTGTGTGTGTGTATGGGTGTGTGTGTGTGTGCATGCGTGTGTGTGTGTGTGTGTGTGTGTATGTGTGTGTGTGTGTGTGTGTATGTGTGTGTGTGCATGTGTGCGTTTTCTTTGCATTTGCAGTGCCAAGGCACCTGGCCAAAGGGAATGTGACGATACCATTGACAAGATGAACCAGTTTGTCAACGCCATCGACCAGGCGACACTTGGTGCAATCAGCAACACCCTACGACCACACACGGACTCTACTCTGGAGGTCAGTCGGCGAGCGCATCTCCCGCTCTACTCCTGTAGTTCTAGCCAGAGAAATCCAACCTCGTGAATATACATGTAGTAGCGTGGCAGTGCTTGGGCTGTGTCACCCGGCGCTATTCTATTCATGAGGTTGGATTTGTCTGGCCAGTACCGACCGTAATATCATAATTACCGCGATGTGTGTTTGCACCTGTGGCTTGGGCAGAGCAACTGGCTTGACCTTAGCAAGATTGACTGTCAGATTATCTCGTATTCAGCATGAGATCAACGCAGAGCAGACTGTAGGAGTGTGGCTGTGTCTACACGTTCGGTAGACTAGGCTGTAACTTGTTAGATGGCGAATCCACTAGCGTGGGGAAGGTGTTATATGCCCGTGCTGCTGCTGTTTGTTGGTCGTTCATGCCGCTGAAAGTGTGTGGGTTGTTCCATGGTTGGTGACGCTATCTGCTTTCAGCACAGCTGCACAGTGTAATGGCTTTGGTTCTGTTGTTCTTGTTGTGTGTGTGGTGCGCAGGGCTTCCACAAGCAGGCACTGCAGGCACTTGGTGAGGTGTCTGATCATATCGATCCACTCAGTGTCGCGGCCAAGACGGAATCTGAGAAGCTTGGCCACCAGGTACGAAATAACCTTCAGCTCGAGCTTTCAACTGACATAAGCTCAAGGAATATTAATTTTTAGTAATTTTTTACCTGTGCCATGGTTTTATTTCTTCAGCATGGCTTCTTATGGCATACATGCGGTTGGTATTGTTAACGAAAACTGATGTATATGTGTGCATTCTTGCAGGTTGCCTCGATCTGCAATCAGTTCGGTCCGCTGATGAACGGCGTTGTGGGTGCTGCTAGTCGCACCAAGGATCACAACAAGCAGGTGGCGCTGCTCAACCAGGCCAAGACGCTGGCCGAGTCCATGCTGGAGATGCTCTATGCAGCCAAGAGGTCTGGTGGAAACCCAGAAGTAAGTATGATATGTTGGTTGGTGCAACATTCAGAAGTTCTGACTCGCATATTGTGCTTGTCAAGTTCATCAGCTCTCTCCCTTTTTGTTGTCTTCTCCGCTGCCTGTCCTCTCATGATGAGCACCTCGGCTACCTTCAGGAGAGATAGGCTCGGGGCTTCATCAACTTATAGCGGAGCCAACGTACACTGATTGTATGGAACGTTTGTATCTTGACACATACTGAACTGTCATAACTCCTGTTGTTGTTGTTGTTCCTGTTGTTCCGCAGGCCGTTGCCGCTCACGACATGGTTGACGAGACGGCACAGGGAACACGTGACGCTATCAAGGACCTGAGCGATACGCTAGAGACAGCCGCTTCAGCCAGCGGCGCTGTATCAACGTTGGTTGATAGCATTCAAAAGGCTTCAATGAAGGTGAGAAGAAAGGGCGCTTGGGTACTGTGTGGTTTTTCATGCGAGCTTTACTTGTCTCTTTGCACCGGGACATTGACAGATAAATAGCTGGTGTTGACTTTCAGGTTCTTGTAATTTTTGACTTGTGACTTTTTTCTTCTTCTATCTCAGCTGGATATAGCGTTCTTGTTTTGTAAATCGTAGCACCTTGCTCTGTTCGTACATCTCGAATAGTTTATCGATGAGATCGAGTAGATGAACGATCGTCTCTGCAAGTGTCAGCTGCTTTTTGTAGAACACAGTATTTGTCTGTATACAATTCAATGCTTGCCATGATATATCCTGGCAGACACTACTGTATGCTGGTGATGAACGTGAGTGGCGTGGGTGAGTGTATTGACTGTTCTGTGCTGTGGTGCTGTGGTTGTGGTTGTGTTCTTCAGGTCGACGAGCCACTCATGGCTGCTCCAGAGAAGTCTTATGTCGACTATCAGGGCAACATGGTGCAGACGGCACGCCGCATTGCCATGAAGAGCCAGGATGTGGTAGGTGCACGTGTGTGTGTGTGTGTGTGTGTGTGTGTGTGCGTGCGTGCGTGCGTGCGGGCATTCGGGCGTGGATGCGTGGGTGTGCGTGCGTGTGTGGGGGTGTGCGTGCGCGCATGCGTGCGTGTGTGTGTGTGGGGTGGGGGGGGGGGGGGGATGTGCGTGCGCGCATGCACGTGTGTGTGCGTGTGTGTGTGTTGGGGAGGGGGGGGGGGGGTGTGCGTGCATGCGTGCATGCGTGCGTGTCGGCTGGTGTGGGCTTACATGTACATCATTATTATTATGTGCAGTAGATGCATGTGGATTTAGACTTACACATGTTTTGGCAAGAATGGATCGTTTATATGCTGCATGATTAAATACTAGTATAATATTCCCATTCCTATCTGTGTTGTGCTTAGCTTGGCAAGGCCGGTCAGGACCCGAGCGCTATCATGCCACTGGCCCAGGATGTGGTGCAGCAGTACAGCAACCTGGCATCGGACGCACGCCACGCCGTGGCCGCTACCGACCAGCAAGACGTCGGCTTCCGCATCAAGGAGAGCGTTCAGAACCTGGGCAAGTCCACCACTGACCTGGTCCTTGGCGCTGCTGCTGTTGCCGGGAGTCCTAGTGATCCGCAGTTCAGACGCGAGCTCTCCGATGCAGCACGTGCTGTCTCAGAGAAGGTCAGTGTGTGTGTGTTTTTCTGAATGGCCCAACACACAATTATGTTATGAGGTTAACCATTACTGTGGACTTCTGTGTCTGTCTGTTCATATGCCCATGACTGTTACTGTAAAAGCAGAAATTTTCGGTGGTGTTTTATTTTTGGTAACTTCGGTGCTGACAATTTTTACCGAAAATAAAACGCACCGAAAATTTCGGTACAAACGATACTGTATACATGTAGTACTAGCACCCTTACCTGGAGAACGGGTTTTACCAAAAATTTCCCTCTACCGAACCGCCGATTTTGGAGAATACCGAAAATATTACACCACCGAAATTTCTGCTTTTACAGTATGTCCGCATGTCTGTCTGTCTGTCTGTCTGTCTGTCTGTCTGTCTGTCTGTCTGTCTGTCTGTCTCTCTGTCTGTCTGTCTCTCTGTCTCTCTGTCTCTCTGTCTCTCTGTCTCTCTGTCTCTCTGTCTGCCTGTCTCTCTGTCTGCCTGTCTCTCTGTCTGCCTGTCTCTCTGTCTGCCTGTCTCTCTGTCTGCCTGTCTCTCTGTCTGCCTGTCTCTCTGTCTGCCTGTCTTTGTGTGCGTTTGTGTGTCCCTATTATGGCGCTTTACACATCAACCTAAATGCCCTTTTCATTCTCTTTCTGTTTCCTGTGCCCACCAATGCGGCTAAACAGGTGTCGTACGTGCTGGCAGCCCTACAGGCCGGATCACGCGGAACCCAGGCCTGCATCGACGCCATGGACGAGCTTCAGGGACTCATCGGCGACCTGGACACCACGTCTATGTTTGCCGCGGCCGGCACTCTGACCTCCGAGTCGGGTTCGGGCACGGCCTTTGCAGAGCATCGGTAAGCGGCCGTACGGCCATACGCTTCATGCATTCCTGTGCCAGGGAAGCCTATTCAGCTTGGGACGTTTGGCTTGTGCCGGGCCACCATCATGCGTGATACACCACAGCTGTGCGGTAGTACAGTAAGATCGGGCGCCGAAGAACACCCAGGCTGGAAAACCGGCAAAATTTAAGAACAGTCCAGGCTAGAATTATCAGATTTAAGAACACTTTTAAAATTGGATACATTGTACATGTATGGGGGGTGAGTACATGTCATGTACACGTGTAAACAGTAACTGCTACATGTACAGTCATTCCCATTTACGACACCCACTAGTTTAGAAGTACTACATTGCACTACATGTACATGTACATGTACATGTACATGACAAACGTCATGACGTCACTCGACTCGCCGCGCGCGTGTGAATAAGAACGGTCTGGCTAGAATCAAAAATTTAAGAACTTTCCTAGGCTGCGCTCGAGCCCCTGCGTTCTTCGGCGCCCGATCTTACTGTAGACTATTATCCTTGGACATTTCATTGGATACTGCTCACTCCCATCCGCTCCCGTCTCCCGCTTTGATACGGTCGGGTTGGAAGCTGATACAATTTGTTTAGCACAAACCAAGGAAGATACTGGTATTGTGCACTGCACCTGACACAGCATGCTGAGAAATTGGATGTTTAGGCTCTGAGTGTTGCGAAATAGAGAAGGCATTCCCATTTCATGAGTGTTGCGATCGATGTTATGTGTTTGTTCAGTGATGCCATCTTGGATGAGGTGAAGCGCATGGTGAAGGACACCGAGGAGTTGGTAGGCAGTGCGGCCGGATCTCAGCTGAAGTTGGAACAGGCGGCCAAGAACGCCATGGGAACCACCAAGAGGCTGGTCGGAGCTGCCAAACTTGGAGCATCTGCGCTTGGACCAGAGGACAAGGAAGCACAGGTACGAGTACTGTTCCAGGTTGTTGCGTACTAGATTTCGTCTCTCTAGGCTGCGCTATACGCTTGCATTCGGTGTAATTTAGTGGTGTGTGTAAATGGGGAAACGCCTCTTATCTCCTCCCTCTGTGAGAGTGTGTGTCTGCAAATCCATGCTTGGGCACTCTGTGTTGTCCTCTGCATGGCTGAAAGAATCTCATCGTAATAGATACGCGAATATCATGCTGTGTCTGATACAGAAGCTTGTGCCATGGGTACAACTTAGTACTATCCTGCTCTGCCTATTCACACTCTTCGAAATGCTCACGTTGAGTTGGCTGTGTAGGATACGGTGCACAGCTGTCATCTACGTGCGGATTTCAGGTGTTTGAATAGCTTCATTCTCGCCAGATGAGTCCGGACGCATCTTGAGCTTCATGTCTATAACCAGTATTGTATGGGCTAACATCCCCGACTCCAAACTTGCTGCTGTTCTTTCTTTTCTCCGTGCAAATGTGTCTGTGCTTGGTGCTTGTTGTCCAGGTTCTAATTCTGAACGCTGTCAAGGATGTTGCTGGCGCACTGTCCGGCCTGCTCGGTGCCACGAAGAATGCGTCCGGAAAGCCGTCGTCGGCTCCCGAGATGGAGAAGCTGCGCGTAGCGGCCAAGGTGAGAGGCTTGCGATGCTTGGCAGGGCTGCCGGAAGCAGTTTTTGATTGGTCCCGTAGTATCATGGCCTTTCATACTTTTTTGGATGGTATGGCGGGGGGGGGGGGGGGGGGACACATGCCCTCCACGGTAGTACACACGTGTTGCTGGAAGTTGGTCTGGTGATAACCTGACCAGCCGGACCGGCTCCGGTGGGCCTGCAGGCTGCATGGTGACGGTGATTGTCACCTTGGGTGTAGGGGGGGGGGGGGGGGGGCACTCATACACTTCTAGTGCAGCAGATGGTTTGTTGAAGACGTGCATTTAGATCTACCGTAATTCCCCGATTATAAGTCGCACTCGATTGTAAGTCGCATCTCCATTTTCAGGTCTATGTCATATCGTTTCAATACATTCACTTCAATAGTATATCGTGCTCGATTGCAAGTTTGTTGTCCTGAAGTTCAGTGTAAAAGGGTGCGACTTATATTCGGGGGAAATACGGTACGTGTGTGTCATATACATCCTAGACTAAGCACTATAAGGTTCTAGTATCGCAGATGGTTTGCTGTAGATGTGCATTTAGTTGTCGATGTGTGTGTGCCGTATGCATACCAGGCTCTGATCCTGTGCTGTGTACTCTTGTGTTGTGTTGTTTGCCATTCCGCACCCGCGCAGCAAATGGTTGGCAACGTCACGTCGCTGCTGAAGACCATGAAGAGTGCGGAGGACGAGGCGGCGCGCGGTGCTCGCGCCATCGAGTCCGCACTGGACGCCATCAGCCTGGAAATGGCCGTAAGTAGTGCACATGGAGAGTCTTGGGGTTTGAACGCTAGGATTAGGAATCTATATCCTCATTAGCTCTACAAAATGAACACTCTTTTAACCGTGAAAAATATACTGTCTACCTAATAAATTAATAATACAACTCCTACACACATGTTGCATTGTAAACGTAGTCACCTGCATGTGGAAACATTGAAACTTTTTTTTAATTGACATAGCATACACGTTTCTTGTGCTAGTTTTTGGGCAGTGTTGAGAAGGCATGCCGTGTGGCTTTCATTTTCTCATGCATCACCGATGCTATATGCCACATATCCTGATTTTCTCAGTATAATACCGCCATGAAGGGCTGGGCAGGGTCTGTAGACCAGTCTTTCATATGTCTCCAACTTACTGGTGTTGTCCTTACTGAATCCTGCCTCCTGCACCTTGCTAATTCCCGCACAGGCCCTGACGTCGGCCGACCCACCCAAGATCCACGCTAGTCCTGAGGAGCTCATCATGGCCACCAAGGGCATCACCAGCGCCACTGGCAAGGCCGTCGCCGCCGGCAACTCGGGCAAGCAGAACGAGGCGGTCGCCGCGGCCAACATGGGTCGCAAGGCCGTCGTGGGCCTGCTGCAGGCGGTCAAGTCGACGGCGATGCAGGCCGAGACGCCACAGATCCGTGACGGCGCGCTGATGGCAGGACGCCAGTGCGGACAGGCGTACTCCGCTGTGCTTTCACACATGCTGGAGGTGAGCGACTACAGTTTAACTCTGGTTTTTTAATATAAGTCCTTGTTGTTAGAGTACATAAACCGCGTCTGGGACTGTAGTAGTGATGCTGATACTGTAGTTAGAAAATGATTACATGCGTTGGTTGCTTTTGTAAGAACACAACCTGAAACCGTGGTAGGAAATGAAGTCACACTTACAGTCAGCCGTCAGTGTGCGCTTTCATGTTCGTAGCACTTGCCAGTTATTTTCAAAACAACGATTTTATTTCTTAGTATGTAGCAATGGCACAACCAAGTCCTTTTCTGCCACCATAATGTTATGATGGCAGAAAAGGACTTGGTTGTGCCATTGCTGTGCGAGTATTGTACATACTGATGTGTGGTGTGTGTCTGCTGCACAGATGACGCAAAAGAAAGATCCCAGCATGAAGAGGAGTTTGCCTGAGCTCTCCAAGGCGGTGGCTATAGCCGTGGGCAACGTTGTGCAGTCTGCGCAATCTCTGAAGGGCTCCGACTGGGTCAACCCCGACGATCCCAACGTCATCGCCGAGAACGAGCTCCTGGCCGCTGCGGCCGCCATCGAAGCAGCCTCCAAGCAGCTGCAGCAACTCAAGCCCAGACAGAGCAAGCATGTGAGTTTTTTCTCTCTTTCTACTAATTCCGCAACCCAACAAATCATAAGGAAGACGGTACAGAGAACAACGAAGGGCCTATCAATATAGGAGTGGTGATGGGGTATGAATTGCTCGAGTAGCTGTCACGCCATCAAAACAACGATGCACACCGCTGAGCTACACTGTGTTGTTGTAGAGTCACAGAGCTGAGGATTCTAACCATCTTGTCTGTTCAGTGTTGTCGCAACAGCCATACATACGTACTGTCCGGTGATCTGACACACTTTACCAACATGATTGTCTCAACACAGTTGTAAATGGGTGGTAACGCGGATATGCGAATTTTACTTACTTTTCTTAAAACTTTAATTGTGTGTGTGTGTGTGTGTGTGTGTGTGTTCCTTGCCGTTCTTGCTGTACTGCACTGCAGGAGGCCGACGAGTCGCTGTCGTTTGACGAGCAAATCTTGGCGGCGGCCCGTGCCATCACGGCAGCCACCGGTGCCCTGGTCAAGTCCGCTACCCAAGCCCAGCGTGAGCTGGTGGCACAAGGAAGAGTAAGTCAAAACATTCTGGACATCACGGGCGCCTGAACAGACGAAAACCATCACATGCGCAAGAAATCTATTTTTGCTTAGGTCCGACTGTACATGTATACAGTCTGGACATCTCAGGAACCTGAACCGACGAAAGTTATCACGTGCACGAGCAATTCATTTTGTTTGGTGCGACTGCAGACTTGTGCTGTGTGCTCGAATATCGTTGCCAGGGTCGTGCGAGTCGGAGTGTGTGAAAGAATTGCTTGGAGTTGTTATGCCTTGTGTGCCTGCTTGCATCTCTAACTTTGACGTTAGTCGGCTGTTGCTTGTCATTCAGCAGTGCAGCTATGGGACCTTAGGCCTAGTGCTGGCTGCTTGTTCGCCATTTCCAGCTGTGCACTATGGCTCATCGAGTATTCCTCTGCCTCGGACTGCTATGTGTGTGTGCTCTTAGATATCGTCAGGCTCTGGTGGAGCACGCTATCTGCAGGACGACGACGGACAGTGGTCACAGGGATTGGTTTCTGCCGTAAGTGACAGTCACGTCACCCCGTCTAGTTTGTTTATAACAGTTACACCAGAGAGAGAGATTGGGAGCTTTTTAACAGTAACTGTTAGAAATATGGTGTATGGCGTAAACATCGAAAAGAGCTGCTTTGCTCCTGGCTGGTAGAGACGAGTGCGTATCACCAGTTGTGAGACACGCCGTGCAAACCGTCAACACGGCTATCCGGAACGTTGCATGTTCTATGACACAGTAGCTGCGGGAAGATGGTGATTGTGTGTATGCTCTGTGTGTGCCTATCTATAGCTGTTCAAGGTTGCTGCATGGTTGTATGTAGCAGTGGTGGTGGGGTTCCTGCGCATGTGCTCCTGACTGTGAAACCCCACTCACACACAACACATACTGCTCATGTGCATTGCCTCCAACCCATGGGCTATCGGGTACTATGGAATGGTAGCTCTTGACTTGCACTGTACTCAATAGTGTAAATACTGACTTGCACTGTCTGCTGTACATGTGTGTATTTTTTCCTTTGATACCGCCAGGCCAAAATGGTAGCAGAGACAACTGGTCAACTGTGTGAAGCCGCCAATGCCGTAGTGCAGGGAGGCGCCTCGCAGGAGAAGCTGGTGGCGGCCGCAATGGGTGTGTCCAAGTCCACCGCCCAGCTGCTGCTGGCATGCATGGTCAAGGCCGATCCTAACAGCGACTCGTCACGCCGACTCCAGGTGGGTCACACACACACACACACACACACACACACACACACACACACACACACACACACACACACACACACACACACACACACACACACTGACATCAGTTTAAACATTCCCCTCCTGTAGCTTACTATCACCTCGCTGGGGATAAGTATGTGAAAACATCCGTGTCTGGTCAGCCCATTGCATTGTCGGCAATTTGCACCAGTCCTCCTACATGTAGTTTTTTTTTCAAGCACGAAAAAGGCCAAAAATTAAACCCAGAACATGTGCAGACAGGACAAGTGAATAATTAGTCAGTCCATTGTTCATGATGGTCTCCGACTGTTACGTCGGCAAGCAAGCCTCCGCCACTGCCAAAGCAGCGTGGGCGCCGCAGGAGGGTGCAAATTTCAAACTAAAATTTATACGCCTACAACCGCGAATGCACATGATACATGATTTCAGAAGGCTGAAAGAAATCCTGCATCTAACAAATGCCGTAACATGAGAGTAGTTGCCTTGCTAGAACTGGCAACGTGAACACATATTCCACATTCCACTAGGATTGACTGACATTATCACCATTGTATCTGGCATTATCACCACTGTAGCAAAAAGTATCTAGCACTTCTCCTGTCAGATCACAGGTTCATTCAGTTCTATTGGCTGGTACAAGCAACCCTGAAACCCTTTGACTTTTATGTACCTCATCTTGTTCGACTCTCGCTGATTTCTGATTTTGCTCGTGTCTACTGCCCGGTGTCGTCGTCGTCTTTGTTGTGCGTGTTTACAGGAGGCTGGCAATCACGTCAAGCACGCTGCCGAGGGTCTGGTGAAGGCAGCCCAGCAGGCCGCCGACGACGAGGCGGCCAACGTCGACATCCACCGCAGCACCAAGGCCACCGGCCGCATTGCCCAGGAGCTGGAGGCGCAGGAGGCCATCCTGCGCAAGGAGCGCGAGCTGGAGGACGCGCGCAACCAGCTGATGCGCCTGCGCAAGCTCAAGTACGGCGGCAGTGGCGGAGCGTCGTAAGCGCGCTCTGCTCTGCTCTGCTCTGCTCTGCTCTCTCTCTCTGGGTGGGCATTCTGGAGCGGCCGCCGTCAGGCACTGCCACAGTCACTGCCACAGTCACCATCATCACCTCTGTTTACTGTCATGCGCACACCGCCGTCCGCAGTGATCCCCATGCTTGTGTGCCGTGCACAGACACACACTCACTCACACACACACACGCTTTTAGTAGCAGCTGACAGCGTACAGCACAGTAGCTAGTGTGAAGATTACAGCGCTGTCCCGGAGAGTACTTCGCGACGGGATGGCTGTGTCGCACTGGCGCCCCATGTACCACTGTTCTTCATTTAGGTTTTAGGTACGCTAGCTTGATTCTGTATGTGTACCCCCCCCCCCCCCCCCTTGTCCCCGTCCTCTGCCCTCCACTCACTGTATTCCTATCCCGTAATCAAATGAGAGCTCCTACACTGAGCATTGCACAGTGTGTGATTGTCGCTGCCTGGCTGGGTTCACCTACCTCCCAGTGTGTCGGTGCTTCACGGTGTAGCTTACAAAAGCAGTGAGGCCGGCCCAGTGTTCCTGCGAGCCGTTTCGGCACGTATGCTCTGAGCCTCTCGCACATCCCTAGGCCCTGCGCAACATCAGCCCTAACACAACCAAGGGCCAGAATACACATCGTCCATCAAGGCTCTGTTCCATGTCGCTGACTTTTACCCGCACACATTACTGATACTCCTTGCCTGTGTGTGCCCTATTTCTCCTCTCCTCAGTCCCTATAATAATACTTATGTACATGATGATTGTTTAGAGTCCGCTGCCCAACCTAAACACAAACTCACAAACAGATACTAAATTTTACATTTTTAGCGCCGGTCATGCTCTTTATATTAGCGTTACGATAAGTGACGTTTTCCGTGCTGTTGCTTTATCCTGCCGTGATCCAGGCCCCGCGTATCGTTCTTTCTTTCTTGCTTTCCCCACGGTTGTTTTCTTCTCGTATTCCTTTGCGTGTGCCCGATCGCCCGGGTATTCCCCCCGACCCTACGGTTCCCAGTTCCCGTCATGTCTGCTCTACTATTCAAATAATTCAGATGGTTACTTCTGCAGCAGCCCAACGCCTAGATCCTGATCTAGCGGATCGGCCATGATGCGCCGCTGCTGAACGCGCAGCGTGCTCAGTTGTGATGCAAACGTACAGTCACGTAGCGGCCATTTTTCTGTCTCTTCTCTCCCTTATATTCTTGTTCTGGAAAGGCGCTCTTTCCGGCTGCATTTCAAGTCCTCCGTTTATCAGAATTGCCATATCCTTATGTTCATCATCCTGTTGCGAGTCGCTTGCATTGGTGTGCGGTTTTCACAGGTCTACACGAGTCACTCTGTTGGTGGAATGCAAGGGTGTGTATCGGTAGATGAGATCTTCACTGCGGTTGTAGCATCCTGATACCCCAGCTAGGCTATCACCACTGATCCGATGCTGACTTCCGTTTCTGGTGTAAGGTGTGCAGCCAGTAATGCACCCCCCCCCCCCCCCCCCCCCCTGGCCCCCTGGCCTCATTAAAAAGAGAAAAGGTGGAATGTCAGAACTTTGTACAATGCCAATGCATGACTATTGTAGTTGTCTTGTGCACAGTGTATCATGGTGTGTGGTGTCATGATGCAAGGTGTCTGGGAGTAGAGTCACTGAGTGCCCCTTCCGAACTCCAGTACCGCGGTCGATGTGATTTGATCGGGCGAAGAACTGACGATTGGGAAATACAGCAGCGCTCATCGTGCATGTACACTTGGCGAAGGGAAGGCTTCGAACCCGGACTTCTGTGAATTCGTAAGACCAAGAGTAGATAAACATGTTTATCTACTCTTGGTAAGACCAATGAGCAAGACTGCTCGACAACGCTTTACGAGCCAGCGAATGAGGGTCGAGGAGAGGGGCTAGATCATATAAATTAAATAGCACTAGAAGTAACACTTGAAGGGAATGTGGCGTTTGCGGTCGCTTTGCTTTCTATCTTTCAGTGACCGTGGCAGAATTATCTTGCCGTAGATCTACGTACCAATATTGACCGTCCCGCTTTCACAAATCTGCAAATCCTATCGGAGTATTTCAGTCCGAGCGATACTACAATTTAATAGTAACACAAGTCACTAGTTACGTGACAGGAAAGTGGAATGCGAGCTCCCGCCGTTCTGTCATGTACTCTATACGTAGAGCACCTGTACTAGTGCCAGTGTGCTGTGACCGAGTGTGCAAGGACTTAGGTAGATCTACTAGGTGGCAGCCTAGCCTGTGTGGTTTCTTGCACGACCGCGCTTGTCGAAGCTGTGCAAATCCAGACGAGCGTATCTGTTGAAACACCTACCCTGGGCGCGCATTGCGGGCGATGTCCCAACCCAAGTTAACTTAATCCACTTTGTTTTGTCTCCAGTCCAAGACGCTCAATACCGAAGAAAAACCCGTCAATAATAGCAACACGAGGATACGTACAAGTAGTCATGTACATTCTTACACCAGTCTCTCTGCCAAACGTTTTTGGATCCAGACCTGCGTAGTTGAGCGTCCGAACTAGGCATTGGCGGATAATGCTGGAAAAGGTGGCAGATTCTGCTCGAAAAGCAGTGAAATTGGTAGACCATACAAACCTTATGGTGGGCAATTCCTCGAATTCTGCTCCATTTCTTTATCCACATACCAAACATGCATGAAACTTACCAGAAAAAGTACCGAATTCTGCCAATTTTTCTGCCGGCAGTATCCGCAAAGGCCTAGTCCGAACAGACTGTCCGGCGCCATCATTGTTTTTCACCCCCCGACATGTACTTCGCCACTGATCCTCACTGCTCTCTCTCTCATCATCAGTCTCATGCCTTCCAGGACGCGCCATAGCCATAGGGAGAGGGGACCACGAGCTGCTGTGGTAGGATCTACTACCGCCAGTACCGGTAGTAGTTGTGGCTGGCACACATGAAGAACTGCTCTTCGCCCAGCGGCAATCCCATCTCTTCCTTGGCGATACAATAACACAACTGTATGCTAGTGAGTCCAAAGGCGAGAAGTACAATTATCTCCTGTAGAAGACACAAGTCACACGTTTTTATTTACACACAACAGCTAGTCGCACACAAGACGCTTAAGGCGAGCAAGGGACTATCTGGGTCGTTTTTAATAATTTCTTTGACGCCACAGCACGCCATACGTGTGTTGGGTGCGCCCCTTCCTGATCTGCCGATGCAAAAGACCTCTCGCGCTAATGGGCAACTGCAGGCCCGTGCAATCCACACTGCACATCAGTAAGCGGCTCCAGAACGTTCTGAACGAGATGGGAAGAAGATAGGACAAGATCAATCACGATCAATGTCCAGGAAGGGAAGTAATTAGTTGTCAGGAACTGGAGTGGCCCATGTCCAGTCATGTAACACAGAGTCCGATTCCATTCCATGGTGTGTGTATTTGTAACCAAAGGCCAGGGAGTAGTAAAAAAGGTATTTTACGACTCCCTGCCAAAGGCACGCACATGCACAGGAGAACTAATTGCGGAACTGGTTAGCGTGCTTGGTCTATTCGGTGTATACACATGGCTTGTGTCTTGGGAATGAGGTAACGCTAATGGCCTGGATTGCTTCATAGTCCCAGTCTTGCTCTTACCTCAAGCAATAAATTGGAAAAACATGTTCATGCACCCTGACTGGAGTAGAATTATAATGTAACATTCCTTCATCACTTCATGACATGCACACACATACACGTACATGTACATGTACATGTAGACAACGTGTTTTAGAGTGACAATAGACCAATGTTCAGAAAATTGAAGATTCATATTTTTAAAGGATTCCCCAGTCTATCTAGGGAGTCTCCAGAATGTCGAATGACACAATGATTCCAGAAAAACTCCAACGCCGGAGAAAACGGCACTTCTCCTAGTCATAAACGCTGTTAAGTTCCAAGCTCCCCTGTGGCTCCAGAGTAGGTGTCTCCAGGCTCAGGTTTTGTGAAAACATCGTAGATCTTGGCTTCATGATGTATAATAATGTAGATTCACGTGCAAGTACCAGCCTCTTCGTAGACTACTCTGGAAGCTAATGTCCGCCCGTTCTGGAACGTTCCACACGGCCTCAGCCTGCCGCTATACCCTTACTCCGGCATACCGAAGCTGAACTGGAGCGTTTAGACCTCTTACAAGCTAGAGTGCATGGTTAGGCATTTTCGTAGATTTGTTGAACGTTTCCACCTAGTCTTCGAGTCCCAGAAGACCGAACAAACCGAACTGGCACGCAGGGAGTCGTACCCAACAAAACAGTTTGAGTGCCACTCCCTGCTACCGCGGTGTGCGTTTTCCATAAAGCCAGCATGAAACTGCTTACCGCCATCTCTCACTTCTATAACCTGTCTCCCCGAATTCAAACATTTCCTCTGCCAGAACTTTCGCCACTACAATCACTAGTAGAGGTCCGCTTTAGTGTAGCCCTGAGGTCGACTCACTTACTCATTTTCTACCCTTACTCTCTCCGTATTTCTGCCCCCCCCCCCTCTCTCATTCCCTTTGTCGTCCACATGTATTAAACTTCAAAGGAGGCGAAACCGCCTGTTTGTGGTGCGACGTTAAATAAACTTCTACAGCACTACACTGATGACATACCAACACCTTGACTTTCGCAATTGCTGTATCCGCTTCTTTTCTTCGCTTCCTTCGATATAACCTGGCTTTGCCCTTTCCCGAACACATGAAGTTTCTTTGAGTAGTAGGAGATCCTCTCGACAGGCCTAGGCTAGAGCCTCCGGGTAATCCAAGGAACATGGACAATTGGTTAACTTTTTAAGTACAGCAGAGAGGTGATAGAAACAGCGCAAGGAAGAAGAGCCAGGCTTCTGAAGGTTCTAGGGGAATGACCAAAGAGGGGAAGGTAGGAAGGTAGGTTTGGGCGTTCGGTCACCGATTCACCGTCACAAGTTTGTGCTGTTTGTTTTCGCAAATCTTCCCAAACTTTTCTTCGATATTTCTGAGCCACCCAGGTAGGGTTTTGTGTGCTGCTTCGAATTATAGTTAGACCGCTTTGTCAAGTACCTTACTGGTCTCATCATTGTCCCGTAACAGTCGACATTCTTTGTTCCCCTGAACTTGGCTTATACTCATGTTCGTTGCGCTTACATGTACGTTCCCCTCTGTGGTCTTTCCTGACCTACATGTAGAACCTTCCGAGTTTGAAGGCTGTTGGTTAGCGCTTCTGGCCTGGTTTCTGGACCTCTCTGGCTTGCCAGGTGTAGGCATATGCGGATAATGCCGGCAGAAACATTGGCAGAATCCGGTACATTTTCTGGTAAGTTTCATGCATGTTTGGTATGTGGATAAAGAAATGGAGCGGAATTCGAGGAATTGCCCGCCATAAGGTTTGTAAGGTTCTGCCAATTTCACTGCTTTTCGAGCAGAGTCTGCCACCTTTTCGAGCATTATCCGCACACCCCTAGCCAGGTGCCACTCCATATACAAAACAAAGAATGGCTATGATGGCATTCGCACAGAGTCTACAAGTGTGCTTTATCCAGTGACAATACATGCAGCACAAAGACGAATGAATAAGCTGAATTTCAAGTAGCATTAATTTTGCTCGTGACTTTACAATACAAGCATTATCATGATTACTAAACTAGTCTAAAGCCTCTTGTACGTACGGGCAAAAAGAAATAGATCGTGAAATCGTTTGTGATGAAAAACAACAACGCAAAGAAAAGAGCAAGCAGAACACAATGTCAATCATCCGTCGAACCAAGAGTGCATAAACAAGAGTATGCAACTGTTTATGGACTCTTGGTCGAGCCAGTAAGGTTAGTTAGAGCACATTTTTAAAAACTTCAAAAGAACACCAAGACAGCATGGACGTACATGTACATGTATAACAGCAAACCAGTTGTGCACATGACGTTACCACAGCAAGAAGGACCATCACCATGATTACTAGTATTTGTAGGGGCAGTCCGTAAATATCGAACTTTTTCACCAAACTGGCAAATTATTTTAGTTTAGACCCAACCCCTCCTTCCCTCCCCCTCGGAACGTAAACAATGTTGACATATACATGTACGTACAACAAAAGTCGTAAGTGTGTCATTGCTCCTACTGCCATTTACATGTACATGTACATGTACATGTATCAATGTTTTCGTAACCGAAATTGGTCAACCCCCGGCCCCTCACACCCCATATCGAAATTATTTCGTTTTGTGAAAAAGTTCGATCTTTATCGGTGGACGACCCCTATAGTGCCAGTACATGTATTCAGCACCATCACATCGGCAGTGTCAGCATCCATTCCTTCTCCGAACAACCACGTGCTCTACCAGTACCCGGCCACAACACCTCACGCGATGGACAGACACTGTGGTCAGTGATCGTGTGTGTGTGTGTCGACCCTGGAACACCCGCAGCGCACACGCAGCTGCACGGGACGGTCCAAGAAACAGACACACCATGTACCATATACATGTACATCGTACACACACACACACACACCATTGGACCATTGGACCATTGGAGGGACGTCCATCGCCGGAGGCGATGATAGCGATGCGACGGCAGAAGCCATAGCAGCTTGTGCTGGGATTGCACCATTCTTACACACACCACACACACACACACACACACACACACACACACACACACACACACACACACACACACACACACACACACACACACACACACACACACACACACACACACACACACACACACACACACACAGAGACACACACACACGCACGCACACACACACACACACACACACACTTGTACTTGTTGCTCACTGCCAAAACTGGTCACGTGGGCCTCCCCGGGAGAGGGGAGAGACACTCAAAAGGAATCTTGGAAAGATGACTCAATTGGCTATTGAACCGCCCAACGGCTGACACCCCCTGAAATCCCCCAAACTCTGGGTGGACTTGAAAATGATCCCACTTATGGGCTCACCACACCTCAGTAAGTGGGTGAGGACAAGGTGCAGAAAAAGGGTTGACGGCATCAGGGTATCCGTCCTGGGATCCAACTGCAGGTACCCCTGAGTGCCCCCAGTGAAGGTAATACTTGCTACTAGTGTGGGTGGCTAAATCAGAGTGGATCTGATATAAGCTTCACTAGCACCATTGATTACACAAGAGTTAATCTAGCCAGAAGCAGTCCAGGTATGTATTTCAAATAGAAAACCACACACACACACACACACACACACACACACACACACACACACCACCACCACCACCACCACCACACACACACACACACACACACACACACACACACACACACACACACACACACACACACACACACACACACACACACACACACACACACACACACACACACACACACATACCATGTACAAGGAGAGACATGTCGAGGCCACCATTGGCATTACGCACGTGGAGCAGACTACACAGTCGTCTGAGGAACAGTGAGGATTGCCTTAGCTTTGCTACATGTACATGTACATGTACGTGCATGAAATGCAGCGTTACAACAATGACCTAGCGGCTAAGCCGGTTGTCTCTGTTCTCTTCTGCATAGCTTTATGGAGCACACTACAATCATGTACATTGTAGATATCAATCCTTCGACGTTCGTTCGTCCCAGCTCGCTTCCATCTGGATGAAAATATGTCTGTAGAAGAATTCGAAGGAAAATCGCCTCGTGGCCATGGCCAGCTTCTGACATCGGGTCAAGATCAATATAGACAATAGGGCTATTTGGCAAGCGTCTGTATGGAGTGTATGGCCTGGGCGCTGCATGGAGTGTCATTGAGAAGTTCATCAAGCCGTGTTTCGTCAGCTCCGGTGCCACATCTGCACGCCAGAGCCACCGCCATTGGACGTGCCCGTGGTCTGCGGTGGGTTCAACTAAAATACTTCTTTCTTTGCGTGCCAGTGCAGCATGCAGTGAATATGGCCATAGAAGCATCTTGACAGCTCCGCTGTCAGTGAGCATGTGGATCGGAATACACACGACTCGCATTTCACAGGTTTCGTGCTTGCGAGATGTACATGAGCTTCTACTTCTAGACAATACACTCAACTACCGGTTCTTACTTACTTACTTGCAGCCTTCAGTCGAGTTTCACTTGTCTAGAATGGGCCGGGGTTGGGATAGCGCTATGACTCTTTGAGTATGAGAACCCTCGCCAGCACCAAGCTTTAGATCTGCCACACACTGCTGCTTGTCAGTTGGTTACCAAACTTACTTTACATAGACTCGTCTGTAGTCTAGCTATGGTCGCTGCACTGCCCGCCTCCTCGCGGCTACACGATATCCGGCAGCTGCGTTCTGGGCAGGGCTATACTATAGCCTATAGGCTAGTGTATTGCATTTGTACTGTTGTAGTATACTGGCTCAGTGAGGACAGGTCAGAGATTTACCATGTGGAGGATTGTCAGGATACCCTTATGAAGTTGGTTGTGTGCATGTTGGCTCAACTATCAAAGAAAAGTACTCCAGACCATAGCTCCAAATGAAAGACATGTGGAGTACACTGTAATAACTTAGAAGAGTGGCACTGAGTCTGATGCCCGTGCAAGGACTGGTGAAACATAGTGATGCTTGGTTGATCTTATGAAGTTATGATCTACCCTGATGAGTGATGTCTGATGACTCACTGAGTGAGAGACTGATGGCGATGCCGTGGTGGCGATGGCAAAGCAGGATGACCGGACGTTAACACTGACATGACACTGTGCCTGTAGTGTAGTAGGCTGTACTGGTCGAGTCACCATGGTCACGCACCCAGCCAGCGGTCCCGTACGTCCGTAGCCTCCGCTGTCTATTTCTGTACGTGTCGACGTCTGTATCCAGTTCAAGTGTGCTGTGATCTGCATACACGAACGAAGTCAGCTTCCCTCCCCAAAATATTAAACATTTTTAGACACTTTGAAGTCAACGAGTGTACTTACAAAGTTACAGTACAGTACTAGTGAGTCACTGAGTAGTAGATCAAGGTACAGGCAGAGGCAAGGACATGTAGACCAGGTAGATGGATAGATCACTAAATCTAGACTAGATCAACCGACGAGTCGACGTCTTTGGACGTGGAGTGGACATGCATGGTCGACCGCATGCCGGCCATTGTCGAAATAATTCCGGAGGCACAAACGCACTCCAGTCCTGATCCTCCACATCATGTCCACAGCTTGGACAGTCCACACATTCTCGTCCTCACAGCCTCTCACAGACTCAGTCACACCTACATTTAGCGGCCTGCTGCCTCAGTGACAGTGTCTGTACGATGTATGTAGCCTGAGTCCGCGGTGCATGTTATGACACTCGTAGATCTACTCGTAGTCTTGCTCAATGAAATCCGATCTCGTGAGTCAGCCTTGCGCCCTGCACCAGTGAACATCCCAGTGTGTTCGCACTTCGCAGGGTCTTGACCCGCTTGATCGGATTTCATTGAGCCGCACTGACAGTCTGTACGTACAATCACTACCTCTCCACGTCGCAGACACTCGCAGCTTCGCAGACACTCACGGCTTCGCAGCCTAGTCAGCTAGCGCACTGCACTGACTTCATGATCAAGTCAGTTGTGTGGTGCATACTAAGCATAGCATCCGTAGCTTTCCGCACGAACGCTGGCAGCGGTAGGTGCTGGCACTTGTCTTTTCTAGTCTGTGACAAGTCAAATCTCTCTCTCGCTGCGCGCGTGTGTAGACCACTTCGGATTTTGCAGCACAGTTGGTGGCAAGCTTTTCACTTCGCCTTGCTGCGCTGAGAGTAAGGCGACAGAAGTCACTCGGAGACGCAGAGGAGAGTTGAGACTGGAGGGAAGTTGAGACGCGGGTGTTG
Organism: Sycon ciliatum; assembly: GCF_964019385.1. Classification (NCBI taxonomy): domain Eukaryota; kingdom Metazoa; phylum Porifera; class Calcarea; order Leucosolenida; family Sycettidae; genus Sycon; species Sycon ciliatum. The sequence goes on along the minus strand of NC_088643.1, from coordinate 17,366,272 downwards.
ACGAGGCCGCGAAGCAGGAAATACCATAGTAATAGCATTGCACGCAACGAGAGTAACGAGGGTCCGCAGTTCCGAAGATTGTCCTGCAGCAGTGCAGGCTTGTCCTATTTCTTGGTGCGTGCTCCACTCTCGTGTAGTGGTGCCGACAACAAGTTGGCCACCAGCAGACGTCTCCACCGTCCAACATCGTTCGTCGGCTACTACTACGCTCCAGTTCTAGCCTACCCTGCTGATGTAGCCTGCATGACTGTAAATGTTTCACTGCCGCATCTTGCCTCGCTCATTAGCTGATGTGCGTGGAAGAATGGTGCTGGCCGCGTAGTCCGTAAAACACGCCTGCACTCGCTCGACCGGCTCACATCGCCGGCGAAGCTGCTGTTGCCTCTCCTACGCTGCTGCCGACTACGCGGTGTTGAGCAAGAAGCTGCAACATGTTGGCGTCTCTGTCCCGTTCCGTTGTGGCTGGGCTGCTGCTGCTGCTGAATGCGGCTCACCTTGGATCTAGCCAGACTGAGGCGACGGGAAAGCAAGGTTATAGCAGTTTCTTACGAGTTCGGGACCTGCCGCGTGCGTTTGGAGAGGACTTGCGTGGCGTCCCCACAAGATGCCGGCCATGGGAAAGGGTCGTTCGTAAGTACCGGCGGCAGACCCAGTCTGCCCTAACTAAACTCTCTATCTCACTCTCACTTAAAATAATAATTATGTCTTTACCGCCTACTTCAAGTACTTGAGGTAGTTGTCCGGGCGGCGCCACAAGCACAGGCACGGGCACTTGTCGTCAGCATGCTTGAAGTGCTTGTTGAAAGGTGTTGGCCTCCCTACTAGTAATAGTATCCTATACCTTCGGGCCAGTTTGGCATGGGCCATGCGACTTTTTCTGCTCGACACAAGCGCTTTCACCTAGTAGATCTACCTATTGTTGGTTGTTGAAAATGAAAATGATAAACAAAACTAGATGTTTTAGAATTGCGATCAACAGAACGAGCTGAACCGACATTTCACGAAGGCTTTATTGTATTCAAAACGAGTGGATACGAAGGCGGTGAAGAACAGGGAAGGAGAAACAAATGTGATATCGAAGAAATGAAGGAAAATAAACTACATGTACATGTACATGTACTAAGTAACTGTTATGCGCTGCATTAGGATTATCAGTAATGTATAAGTCTTTGCGCTCCAGCGACATTGGTGTTATGCGAGAGAGGAAGCAGCACGCACTTACAACTGTGACACTCACGGACCTTTTTAGCGAATGCGACTGACAGAGCCTAGAGTGCATCATTCTGCAGCATGGCGTAGAAGGTAGCGTCCGCATCACATCCTTGCTTTGTTCAGCGTCTGTTTGTCGAATCACATGCGGACAGAAGTAGAAGTAGTAGCTTGACTGCCACATCAATCCTACTATCCCAGTCAGCAGTAGTGTTAGTGTTTGTGTGTGGCATGTTTGTTCATTGAGATCATTATCACTTGTGCAGAATTGGTCGCTTATGTCTCGGTTCTGTCACTCTGTCGTGATCAGTTGGGGAGCTATCACGGCGGGAATTGTTTCGTGCCTGTGCACATGGCTGTGAACCTTCTATCAAGTAGTCCCCGTGAATCCAGTCTCCCGACAAGTGCCATGCCCAACATAAATTTCCCTTCATTTTTGGAACTCTGTTGGCGTCAAGTAGTTAGTTCAACCCGATAAACAACCTGCGTGAAATAAGTACCAGTATGGTTTGTTTTGTCATGCAGTGGGTATCATGCACTGAAGAAAATGACTTCCACCACTGGCAAGTCAGGTCCAAAAGTACAGTATTAGTTGGTTCTTGCGGGAAAGTTACATGTACCGTAAAGTACCGCCAGAGCGCCCCACCATCTCGTCCTTTCGTGGCCGCCTTGTGGAGGTGGATTTCTGTCTGTAGGTCATACGACACGGACCTTGTACAAACATTGCACATTGTGCAGTCAATCCGTACCCAGTTTACCTTCGAGCTCCACATAAAAGCATACCAAGTGTGACCTTAGTACACGAAGGTTCTCACATCGTACAAACTTAGTAGCATTCTGCCATACGATTTTCTTTCCTTGGCTGTAAAATCAAGGTGGGGCGCTCTCGCGAGACGGGGCGCTCTGGCGGTACTTTACGGTAATAGGAGGGTGAGCACTAAGTAACCTTGATGGAAGGAGGGTAGCTGATTCAGGCCCAGTGGAACCTGTGCGTTTGGTCAGGTCAAGGCCGGACCAACTGTTTGGCTACCAACGTGTGTTTACTGCTGAGGAGGTCCTGTGACCATATGCATAATAAATGTTTGTGCATGATAAACGTATTGGAAAGTTAGTTTTGGGTATGGCGGGACCAATCAAAAACTGCATTTGCTGGTCCTGTGATTGATTCATGTACTTTATAGGAGTACAGTATCAACCTAGAGTAGAGTCACTTATCTTGGCACACTACCTCCATACACTGTGTCCCCACCTAGCCGGAAAGAAACCTGCTCCCTCTAACCTGCTCAGTAATCTGATCCTGATACTAGTGATAGTAGATTACTTACAGTAGATACAGTAGATACATGTTACTTGATCACTCCATCAGTTTTATCACGGTGTATTGTGCTTTGGACCGAGCAGTGGACAGGGCCTAGGGGCAAAGGAATGATGAGTAGCCTTGTCTAACACTAAGATCATGTTACTCCATCTCCATCAGTCTTATCATGGTGTGTTGTACTTTGGACCGAAGCAGTGGACAGGGCCTAGGGGCATACTCAGCATAGATCTAAGCAACTTACTAGGGCAGGAATGCTGCAGACAGTGCATGTACTACCAGGCGCACAAGAACAGGAGGGACCAGTGGCTAGGTCTAGGCTGGGATCAGTGGGATGCCAGTTCCTATCTTTTCAACACTACAGTGGACAGGGCCTAGGGGCAAAGGAATGATGAATACTCAGCGTAGATCTAAGCAACTAGGGCAGGATTGCTGCAGACAGTGCATGTACATGTACTACCGGGCGCACAAGAACAGGAGGGATCAGTGGCTAGGTCTAGGCTGGGATGCCAGTTCCTATCTTTTCAACACCACCGTTCAAATTATGCTATGTAACTATAGACTAGTATAGTTGAGCCAGGGGTGTACCTATTGCTTGTATTGATACATGGACTGGTAGTAGCCTGTTCGATATTCCATGTGGCTTCAACGCCCCCAGTGCCAGCATACTGAGCTACTGGTATTGATTCATGGTTCCAGGCTGAGCTGAATGTCTGGAATCTATTTCTGATACAAGTGCACTGATACTGTAAATAGTAGTGTTGAAACGAATAATCGAATAATCGAATAATTTAGAATATTCGTGGGGTGAACGAATAATCGAATAGTCGTAGGAATTATCAGAAATCGAAAAAAAAAAGAAAAAAAAAAGATCTATACTCAGTGCTGACCCTACTGATATTTGCACTGCGTAGATTTGCTCGCAGTATTTCTTCTCAATCTCTTCTCCTCTAAGTTTTAATCACCTATCGGTATCTAGTAATACTTCTGTTCTTTCCATACGAGGGAAACATGGTATGCAGTGAAGATCCAATTACGCTCGACCAAGACCCTATGCGATATGCAGAGCCGGATCAGGCGTTGCACACTCTGGGGGGGGGGGGGGTTATGTACTCTTGGCGGTACATGTTAACCGGTTTTGCACCTCCACATAACAAAACCCGATAATCAGCAAAAAAAATATAAAAGAACTACTTAAAGGGGAACTCCACGAAAAAATGAAACTTTGATAGCCTGTAGAGTTTCGGGCGCTGAGTCGAATGGTCTTGGTCCGAAGTCTCTACGACGAAGCGTTCTTGAGATATTTCACTTTGAAATTGCAAAAACGGGGGCCGCGCCCTGACGTCATGCGGCCATTTGGTTACATCATCACGGGCTGCCTACGTCATTGTGGCAAAGTCGTTTCTCTTTGCCAGTCTACAAGCACTAATTTTAGTTGGTATTTCAAGGGAAGATGGGCGATTCCGAACAATCCTCTGTCCCCAGCAATGAAGGCAGCGATGCTGAGGCCAGTGAGGACGACCAACAGCCCACCGCCGCGTATGGTTGGGGCAGGGAGCCCACATACTCTGCTGAGGAGCTGCCATCGCGTGTAACAAATGTGGAGGAAGAAGATGCGTCAGCAGCTGCGTCCGTCGGACAGAAGACGAGTAGCTTGGCCACCAGAATCTCGATTCGTTTGGGACTCCGACTGGTGCGAGCGTGGACAAAAGTGTATAGCCATGCCCAGCCCGCGGGAATGATTTTGCTGGTAGGATGCTGCCGTCGCTGTCGACAAGACGGCCCAAGGTTTCTTGCGTAGCGGACCTCGCAGATTACGAGATCGTATCCTTGCATTAGGCTGTGCTCATCACTGCTCTTCGAGGTTATCTCGACATGCAGAAGCCGCCAATGCCAGTGACAGAAGAGTCTGACATTAGGTAAGCCTCAATTTAATAGTTTGCCTTGACTTGTCTTGTGAGGATCGCGTATCAGCATGATACACTTATTCTTATTTTTTGGGGGAAATTTATTGTTGTCAGGCGCACTACAGTAGGCGTCGCACAAGAAAGACATTGTACTGGTAGTTATCACAAGTTTCATGCATGACACAAACAAATTTCTCTTTGCTCCGAGTATGTCTTGACTTATCTTGTGAGGATCGATGCGCGTAATGTTTTGTGTGTAACTAATTATTGTTGTCAGGCATAGCACGAACAACGTTGTTCTGTACTATAGACCGTGCTATCACAAGTTTTCATGCATGACTCACATTTGTCTTTGTCATTTTCCCTTGGATTGGTACAAGATCTACAAAGTATGGTAGGTAGTGTTCTGTTGGTGAAGAGAGCACTGCACACAGTTTATGAGCACCATGGGTGCATTAATTTTGATCACACCCGAACCCATACTTTATCGTTTCAAGCGATAGACTTTGTCAATAAACTCGTTTTCTAGTATACCATGGCATGCAACGTACAAGCGTGGGGTCAAGAAAGCGTACACCAAAATAATGCACAAATTCTGGCAGGAGAGTAAGAAATCTGTACTTTCTGACCAAGACATCTCTGTACTAGTAGGTAATCGAACGCGTCCTAATCAGTATTCATCCCCCAGATCATTGGAATTCAATTTGAAATCAGCAATTATGGTAAATTCTACAAGACCCTCCATCTTTGTACCAGTGGACACTAAATTAGGATGGCGCGCGCACTGAAAGTGCAGGTAGGTACCGGTAGGTGCAATACAGCGCATATGTAGAGTAAATGAGTATTTGACTATAATAATTATTACGGTACAGCAATGTGGTATGTGTACAAGCACTCATCATACACATTCCATATGACATTCTGTGTTTGTGTAGATCTCTACGCTATGCGGCACACAGGCAGTACACACTATGTACACGGCAAATTGGGCAAGCACGTTCGTTGTCGTCTTCCAGCCTGCGTTGTGAATACCATCAGGCAAAGATATCCAAATCCTGCACCACCTCAGCCTTCTCAGGAGGCTTCCACCTGGAATTTGGCAGGGAAACACGCTTCTCCAAGGCAGGAACATGGAGGTTGCCATTTGCAACCGCTACCACCTCACACATGAGCTTGTCAACATACTCATAGCTCTTTCTGTCGTATAATTTTCTATTTGGCCACAGTCTTCTTTATGCTTTGAGAACTGGACTTTATACCTTCCTATCGCGGTCTTTTTGGTTGTGCTGTGGCGACGGTTGACATTGACGTCGTCAAGAGCTGCGAGATGTGCGTGTCCAATCATCCCCAGAATTGAGAAACGAATGCGTTTGAGAATGTAGTTTGGCATGACACTGTGATATACCTGCATGGCAAAAAGAATGTGGAGAAAACACACTTGCTTAGACAATATACTGCTGTATGAGAAAATGGAAACTTCACCGTACAGGACGACTCTTGTTCTCAATTGCATTGTTCGTTTCATTCCCTGTGTTGCCCATAAGAGACGGGAGCAAAAATGTTGCAGCAGATGTTTGTTGTCTTCTGGCGTGGAGTGGCGGCGTCATTAGATGTACACATAGTCATTTCACTAAGTATACCACTACTACAGCATATGTACTATCCTTAGGCTAGCGTGCGTGCGAGTGAGTTTGAGTATGTGGGTGCGTATGTGTGTGTGTTGTTGTGTTTGTGTGTGTGCACGCACACGCACGCGCGCGCATGTGGGTGATGGTGTGAGTGCATGTGTATAATATGTGTAGTTCCCACTGTATTCCTTGCACAATAGGTCTTCACTTACTTTTCTTTCGCATACAACCAGAACCCATTCCTTGTTCGAAATTAGATTTTTTTGGCCTGGTGATCCCGCAAGCGTGGAACTCGGAGTGTAATATATTTTTGTTTCACTTTACTTGCACTATTCCAAGGCTGTCCAGACTTCTAACAACTGCTCTGAGTGATATGGTATTCATGCAACCATGCCTAGAAGTAGGGTAGCTGTTATAAATAGAGACATATCCACGCAATCAACTTACACTGGTTCAGTTTGGCAGGATTGGTGAGACAGTTCGTCGTGCATGCTGCCTGCACATCGCAAGCAAACAGTTCTGTAACCTTCGTACTTGCTGGGGGTCTGTCTGTTTGCGTCCCAGTTGATGACAGATGTGCACAGTTTGAGTACTGGTATGCGCAAAGTTACTGGGGTAATATCGTTCATCAGCTAGCTGCAGTCGGAGTTGATGGGGTGATGTACTCTTCTGATCCTGATGGGACGTATCTCGCCCTGCTTTCTCAGTTGCAGCTTGTTGAGTTCGCTTTGCTGGAGGCTCACGGTTCGGAGGGCACTGGTACACTGATTAGGGCTTTCCTGGACGGCGTACTCGTCAAAACTCAGCTCTCAAGTCCCTCTGGATCATAAATGCAGCGAGCAAACATAGCTCGTGCTGCGAAAATAGGCTTGAAATTTTCACGACGCATTGCAACATCTCGGCGCTTTGCCAGGTCTCCATCCTTTGGGAATTTGAGAAAACTAACCCCAGGAGGATGATGTGATACTGGCACAATCAACAACACAACAATTTGGCATTGCAGCGGCTCAGGCGACTTGGCAAACTACTTTCTGAAGTGACTTTCGTCCTGAAGAAAGTGAGATTCAAAATCCAAGTATTTTCGCACATTGCCACAATGACGTCACACATACATTGGTATGGGGCGTGGCTAAAATTGAAATATCTCAAGAACGCTTTCTCGTAGAGACTTCGGACCAAGACCATTCGACTCAGCGCCCGAAACTCTACAGGCTATCAAATTTTCATTTTTTCGTGGAGTTCCCCTTTAAAAAGTGCTGAAAAAGTGTTGAAAAATGCCATCATGCGTACGATAGAATATAGATTATTCGTTCGATGGAGGGCGAAATTATTCGATAGATTATTCGTTCGAAGAATCCGTGTTCGGTTTAAACACTAGTAAATAGTTTGTATGCTATTTTTAATTATGCGTTTTAATGTCTTTCATACATTCCACGCGCTGAAAGTTTCGTACGAAATGAAATGCATATGAAATTACCAGCGTCAATCGTACTAATACAGGGTGCTCTCTCTCTCTCTTCTCGCTCTCTCTCTCTCTCTCTCTCTCTCTCTCTCTCTCTCTCTCTCTCTCTCTCTCTCTCTCTCTCTCGCTTGCTCGCTCGCTCTGTATAAATATGTTGCGATGAAGTTTCCGAGGTCCTAAGAAATGAAGGAACCTCACCAAATTTGGCACGGAGTGGTTGTATTCCTTCTCTCTGTTGGTACCAGAGATCTGGAAAGACTCATTGCGAGTCCCAGCATTGGATCCCAGTGTATCATTGCAAGTCCCAGCATTGGATCCCAGTGTATCATTGCGAGTCCCAGCATTGGATCCCAGTGTATCATTGCGAGTCCCAGCATTAGATCCCAGTGTATGATACAGTATACTTGGTATAATGAGTACCGGGCGAGCTTTGATGTAGCCGGCGTGCAGCGATTCTTTCATTTCCGCACCACACAATGCTCCGATTTCCTGGATGTCAGTGAAACGAGCCTTGATGAGGCGGCCCTGTGCTTAAGCACAGCCGTGCAGTTTGTATCGTCCGTTCCCGCCTGTGGTGCATTGAGGGCACTACACTGAACCACTCATGGGGACCGTGCAAGACGTAGTGTATAAGCATGCAGACTGCACAGTTACCTGGCCAGTAGAGATTTCGTCAAACGTTACCAGGACTGCCTCGGGGGAGGAAGGGATGATGGCCATGTGCTTCGGCACTCGCACTGATCCTGGTCGAAAACACATCATTTCCAGCATGCCTGAGCAATGTAAAATAGTCTCTGTGCACTTCAGTCCTATGGATGGGCGTGCACGGCTTCAATTTCTAGTCGCAGCGTGGCAGCTGCAAAGCGAACATGCTAATCACCTGGGTGCTAATTGATGACACTTCACACATGCATTGATGTGTCAAGACCTGAGAACCCCTGATGCTGTTGGCATCTCATGGTCCTGCTTGCTGGCGTTGTGTGGGCCTTGGCAGTGGCGACTGGCTTCTTCTTGATGTTTTTTTTGGGCGTAATGCAGGTAGGAAGTTGTTTGAATAATTTTTGGAACTTGAACCGCAATAGCTGGTGTTTAATTTTAGATGACTGTGAATATCTCGGTGCTGATGTGCCATTGCTGTGTGTGTGTGTGTGTGTGTGTGTGTGTGTGTGTGTGTGTGCGCGTGTGTGTGCGCGTGTGTGTGCGCGTGTGTGTGTATGTATGTGTGTGTACATGCGCTCATGCACATACGTGTTTAAAAACTGTGCCTTCTGCAGCACCCGAAGACATGCACCATGGCTTTCTGCGTGCATCGCCGGTCATTGTACGGGGCCCGCAGAGCTCGGTGGTGATTACGGATTACCACCCGGAAATACGACTACCGTGCGAATACGCCAATGCTAATGGCACCGTGGAGTGGCAGTTCAAGCCATCAGGTCTCGCACTAGCTGTTGATCTTGCAGAGTGGAGCAACGTTGAGTATGTTGTGGAGTCACGCTGGGCTCGGGAGGGAAACAGTCTGGTCTACAAGCAGTCGGTGGATTTCCTTCCTGAGTTGGAGGGCTACTACCGCTGCAAGGTCAGGGTCGAGCCAGTTGGCTCGGTCATCAGTAACGAGGCGCACATCCGTCTTTCAGGTAGGTGGATTCTGCGTTTTGACCATGGCATGGCGCCTGCATGTGAGCGACTCACTGCCCTGGGCTGCGTACTTGTAGCTACTGGCTATCACTGCGGCTGTTGCGGTGGCTGTTGTGGCAGATTCTCGTGCTGCTTGCTTCGCCTTGGGCGACTGTTAATCATCAGCATCACGTGCATGGTCGCCAGTCACATCACCAGCAGTTCGCCTGTTCATGCCAATAGTTGGCGCCTGTTCAAGTAACTTCCTGGGCAGCTTGCTTGCTACACAGCTGCGCACTGCAATGAGTACGCCTGTTGTACTGAGGCAGTACGTTCTAGTGAAAACCAATGAGAGCTTTAGCTGTTAACATCATTGCATTGAGTCCGTTTGCCATGCATACTATGCCTACAGGCCATCATTTTCTTTTGAACTTCCAACACCGTGCTTTTAAAGTGTTCTTACCACACCATTGCCGGCGGCACCCTTGGCTCTCTGTGATGCTAACATGAGTGCATGGGAGTATTGGAGAATGCACTGTTGGTCTGCTGTGTTGCGCAGTGGTAGTACATGTACCATAGCCAATGAGGTCCAACCGAGGCGTGGTTATTGCTAATTCAAGTAGTTGAAAACTTTTCCCGAAAATAATGTGTCCGTAATGGCTTATTCGGCATGTATATCTTGCCCCGTCACCTTATTGCCCGCATACAACACAGTATGTACTTGCCCATTGCATGTGTGTGTGTTTGTGTGTGTGTGTATATGTGCTTGCAGACCTCAGCGGCCGCACAGGCGAGCATGGCTCGGTCAGTGGTGTCAGGGCAGTGCATCTGACACCTGGCTCAAGCCTGCTCCTACCCTGCTCTGATGTGGGAAACGATTGGTCTAGCTACGAGCGCGTGACGTGGCGTGTGAACAACGTTGTAATTGCTCAGCAGCGCAGCGAGTTAACAGCGGCCAATAGCACTTCGGCCGGCAGCATGCTCTTGGACAATGGAGCACTTTATCTGTGGGACATTCCGGAATCCATGAACGGCAGCACGCTGCAGTGCTGTGTTGCTTCGGCTGTGCTTGAGAATGCTGCGTGCTCGGGACGCACTCTGCTGCTAATTGGCAATAACGGTGAGTTCCCTCCCACTGCGTAGTGGGTTGTGAGGCGCACTGGATGTTGTCGTATGTGAATTCAGCAAAGTGTCTTCTCGTGCTTCGTTTGTGAATGTATTTTGTATTTGCATTTATGGATTCTCCACAGGCCTTAGCCTAAATCGAGGGAGTCTCCGTATGTGTGCATGCATGTGTGTGTTTGTGTGTGTGTGTGTGTGTGTGTTTGTGTGTGTGTGTTTGTGTGTGTATGTATGTGTGTATGTACAGCTAAAAAGGTGGCACCAGCTTCAGTGCGTGCATGGACAGCTTCGAGCACATCCGCCACTGGCGGCCGCATAGTGCTGGTGTGCGATGCATCCAACTTCGACTCGAGAATCACTGACGTTTCCTGGACACGCAACGGCTACGGCGTCAGTAGTGAGCTGCCGTTGGTAACGACCAGTGATGTCAGTTGTGACCAAGCGGACATGCCGAAGTCATCATCGTGGCCGGTGCTTGCTGCCGCCTCGAGAGTTCTCGTACTGTGTCGCACCGACGAGGACTCTCAGGGAACATACAGCTGCGCCGTGACGACTGCTTCACAGGTGAAGGCTACGTCGAATGACGTGCCTATTGTCGTGCAAGGTGAGTATAGCCTGCGAGGCTACAGGATGTAACGTAGGAAGTCTGGCCAGTTGGACACATCACATGTAGCAGTTACTGCACTCACATTGCAGCACGGACTACCATGTTTTCCCCGGTTATAAGTTTGATCTTTGCAGGGTGGTGGCGTTTCTACGGATGCTGAAAACTCACTGTAATTGAGTCTCAAGCGAAATGTGGAATTTTCTTAAGTAAACGCTTTCTGACCTGAAAACCGAAATTGGGTAGTCGACTTACAACCGGGGTTTAACCGTTATTGATCATATTGATAGCGAACCGTTAAATTGAGGCCCTAAGTAGTGGGGTCAACTAAAAGCAGGTAGCACATGGTATGTTAAAATTCCAACCAGTTGCGAAGCTATGTGCAAGGCAGAGCGGTCTGCCTCGTGAAGACCTGCGAGAGGCAAGACCACAGACGCAAATCGTGTTGCCCATGCCCATATGTCACTTAAACTAGACACCTCTCTCTCTCTCTCTCTCTCTCTCTCTCTCTCTCTCTCTCTCTCTCTCTCTCTCTCTCCGTGTTTCTTCTCTTGTCCAGATCCACCGCATCGAGTTGGTCTGGGCGCAACGGAAGTTTTAGAACTGCCTACGCTCTTGCCAACCGATGCTGTGCAGCTGAACTGCAGTCAGCATGTCAGCGTGCCGAGCGGCCCTGCTACCACGCATGTTGTCTGGTACTACAACGGCGAGAAGTTCAAGCACGGTCAAGGAGCGCATGCGTACACGCTGCACGTCAATGCGTCCTACCCTGGACTCTTCCAGTGCACGGTTCAGAATGTCCAGGGACGAGCTGAGGTGATGTATCGCGTTCGGGTTTCAGGTAGGCTGAAACGGTCAGCGGCAGCAGATCAGTGCTAGCTGATCTCTTTGCCTGAGTGCACATACATGATAAACACATATGGAAATAGTGCACGTGTGCTTGCTTCCCTGCCCGCCTGCCTACCTGCATCGAGTGTGTGTGTGTGTGTGTGTGTGTGTGTGTGTGTGTGTGTGTGTGTGTGTGTGTGTGTGTGTGTGTGTGTGTGTGTGTGTGTGTGTGTGTGTGTGCCCCCACTTACTGAGGTGTGGTGAGCCCATAAGTGGGATCATTTCAAGTTCACCCTAGTTTGGGGATTTCAGGGGGTGTCGGCCATTGGGCGGTTCAATGGCCAATTGAGTCATCTTTCCAAGATTCCTTTTGAGTCTCTCTCCCCTCTCCCGGGGAGACCCACGTGACCAGTTTTGGCAGTGAGCAAGTACAAGTACAAGTGTGTGTGTGTGTGTGTGTGTGTGTGTGTGTGTGTGTGTGTGTGTGTGTGCGTCTGTGTGTTTGCACTTTGCACGTTGCAGCACACATGCATTTGGGATGTTTGTATTGTATTCGATGTATTCTATAGTGCACTCCCAGTTCATGTGTTCCTCGATCATTCTCTTGCACTGCTCTCTGTGTTTTGCCACTTCAAAGTACGTTGTACACCTTCCCTACACATGCAGCGGGCCTGCTGGGAGCAACGTTTTGATGTGTCCGACGGTACCATAGCCGTTCATGCTTTGTGTGTGCCATAGTGGGTAAAATATAACCTCGCCAGCAGTGAACATGCATTACTGGCCACCCAGCCGGTCCGGTGATAACCCGACCAAGCGACCGGTTCCGGCGGGTGTGTGTAGGGAGGTCAGCTAATGCTGTCGACTCTTCATGTATATCTCCCGTGTGTTCGCCAGGAGAGCCATCAAGAGTTGAAATGACGCCCTGCGTGGATGTCAATGTCGTGTGCTTCCGGCCACCTGAAAGCTTTGAGAGGCCGATCACACGCTACGTCGTCGGCCAGCGCAATGGCCGGTATCCGAGGTACAAGGTCTTCTGGCACTACGACGTAACTCGGGTCGACCACCGCGGCATTGTTGCCGAGCTGTGTCAGACGGACTGGAGGTCTTGGCGCGTGTGCAACGTCCTGGTGACGGCGTGCAGTGAGCTGGGCTGCAGCGCTCCTAGTTGCTTTTCAGCCAGTGAGTTGCAGCAGCTCTACGCAGCTGCTGGCTGCCATGCATGTACATGTACTTGTAGTCAGGGACTCAAAGCGATATACTAGCATGCCTGCCGCCACACCTGCTCACTGCATATTGAGTGAGTCTTGAATGCGCACTCCAACAGCCTTCCAGCGTGGACTCAGGTTCTAAGTTATAACGGTAACGTAGGAGGACCTTCCAAGCCGGAAGGCTGTTGGAGGGCGCATCCCAGATATGCTAGAGCTGATTGGCAGTTAGTTTTAGACCGTCAGCACCGTTGGTCAGTGTCGTGCAATGCTATCGCATGAGATGATTGTCAAGTATCTGGTGGTGTTAGTGGATATTATAGCGTAACTTGAAGTTCATTGGTCCTTTTTTTCTCCCTATAAACCCTTTGGCTCTGCATTCGAGTCTGATAGTTGCAGGGAGATATTATATGGTTTTGAGCCCAGTTTAACCCTTTGGAGCTCATCGTTCGAATTCGAACGATGCCAATGTCATGTGTGCAAGTGCACTCAACGAGTCACAACTCAGTCAAATCTCAACCGAATTCAACAATCGAAATACCTACGAGGTAGCAGAAAATCTAAGCTGTCGGCTCGAAAAACTCCGGGGTCGATACGAGCTAGTATAACAGAGCGGCGAGTGCTCGAAAGTTCGCTCGATTTCTCATGCGTCAGCGAAGTGCAAATTTCGTTCAAAAGTGGGATTTTCCCTCTTCCTGCCCACGCAGCGTGTGACATCACTCCCAGCGCTTTTTGTCCCGGCTTTTGTGAGCCTGTTAGAAAAAATTTGAATGATTTTGAGCTAGCACGAGTGAAATGGCGAGACAAGGACTATTCCCGTTTTGGATTTGGTATTCAGCTGGCGTTCCTGGCATTCGGTAGCAGACAGCAATCGCTCTCCTGGATGAGTTTGGGCTCGCTGTTATCCTCGTTCCAAGAGCTTTCCAACGAGCCCAAGATCGTCAGAATCGGTGAAGTAGAACCAGCGTTATGATGGAAATTGGAACGAATATACTTGCAATTGCAGCTATCTCCTGACGTCGTGTGATCAGTGCAGTTCCAAAGGGTTAACCTAAATTTGGCTTGAAAAAGGTCCAGAGCTCAATTCTTTCTGAACAGCACGCACAACCTCAGTCCTTGGCGGCCAAGTTTTGCTCTCGCTCGTGATGGTGATGAGTATGTGGCAGGAGATCGTGCTGATCGGCAGTGTGATGTGTTTGTTTGCTCTGTGCCTTAGCTTTACCAGGACCACCACCACCACTGGGATTCAGCGCGCCCCGGATGGTGGCGAGGAATGAATCGGTCGTCGACTTCCACGCAAGTGTTCATTCCGGCCATCATTTCATCTGCAACGCCCTGTTCCGACTGCAGCACCCCAATGGTTCATTTGTCGAGCTAGCCTCGCAGGTTGGTTTTCACGGTTCTGCGGTCAAATCCCATCCCCTGTAATGCATGGTGCAAGCAGAATGCCAGTCTTTTTCCACACTGCATGCGGCCAAAGTTTTGTTTTTTGTTTGAATCGTGGCTATGAACAATAGTACATTGTTCATAAGTCGGCGAGGAGACACAAATCCTACAGAAATAATGTGTACGCACTCATACCACGACACTAGAGGAACAATAAGTACGGACTTTAAAACGTCGTTTCCAAGTGACAATCATCAGAAATCTTCGTCACACTGAGAGTTGGGCTAGTACAAAGGAAATATGATATGGTAACCGCATAAAGCGAATAGCATTGGATCTAGAACTACCACGAGAAACACTGAAATCCTAAAATAGCACTATTGAAAGCGTGATTAGTAAGCGGCGAGCAGTCTTAATAAAGCATGTGTGGAGTGGAGAGGTGCAGGTGAGAATGCTCTGGATGTGAGTATGGGGGTAATTACTAATTATGGTATGTGTGAGTGTGAGTTCAGCATTCACACTCACACATACCATACTCACGTCCAGAGCATTCTCACCTGCACCTCTCCACTCCACACATGCTTTCACACTGCTCGCCTTACTAATCACGCTTTCAATAGTGCTAGTTTTTTTTTAAAGGATTTGAGTGTTTCTCATGGTAGTTCTAGATCCAATGCTATTCGCTTTACGGCCATGTAATATTTCCTCTGTACTAGTCCAACTCTCAATGTGACAACGATTTCTGATGACTGTCACTTGAAAACGACATTAAAATCCCTACGTATTGTTCATCTGGTGTGGTGGTACGAGTGCGTACACATTATTTCTATCAATTGTACATAGTTCCTAGGCATTTCTAGATTAGGATAATGATCTTATCGAGGTCTACCAGCCGATTGATAACAGGCAATGGATGAAACATGGCGCACTCTAATCTTGTTGCGTACACAGCAATCCATGGAAGCATCCACCTAACGTACAGCACAGTTTTAGTGTTTATGTACTCGGACTAATCTTCTACCACTTCTACATTGTGATACATATGTCTACATTCTCAATTGCTGTTGCTGCTGCTGCTGCTGTCGCTGTCGTTGTTGTTGTTGTGGTGGTATCGCTGCTGCTGCTGCTGTTGTGGTGATGTGTAGAAACTTTGCCATGGCACGCAAAGCGATGGTGGGGCGAAGGGACAGCAGCTGAAGCAGTCGTTTAGCAGTTTGGAGTCGTGCATTTCGTACAGAGGCTGTGTGACGGCCAACCTTTCTGCGTACCACGCCGGCCTGGACATCAGCGATATAGGTAGTCTGCACTGTAAGCGCACCAGCCACTCGGACGAGCCCGCCGCCAACTGGGTGACTGTCACTACACCTCGATCTGTAGGTAAGCTACACCATCGACTTCCTCCTCTTTACCTTGCACCACTGCTCAGCAGGGGTGGGGGGGGGGGGGGGGGGGGCAGACTACAGCAACCAACTGGAGCTGGGCCAGAAGCCACCGGCTTTTGAGAACGGCACAGTAGTTCTTGGAATGAACTTCGATTTGCAAGTAAGGTGGAACAGAATTCTATTTACGCTTGCACTCTCATCTGGCAGAAATTATTCCAGTATGAAACAGGGAGTGGGGTTTTGTTACACGCACAGGAAAGTAACGTTTATAGTCTTTCCAAAAAGGTACTTGTTGTGCTGCTTCCTCACTGGCAGTGACTTGCGTTGCCTGCATGGCTGCAGAGCCGACTGAAAAAAATGGTGGGTACAAGGACCGGGCGGCATTGGATAGCTGTAGTGGATGCCATGCAGGCTGTGGATGCACGCCAAGCGCCATGTGCGTACAGTGCTGCTGGAGTGGAAAGCGATGCGGAATTCATCAGATGGGCTTCTGAGCTCTTAAAATATACCAGAACCTGCTGCAAATCAACAGGCTAATCCTAGGGAAAATTACTGTATAGCAGGAAATTTTCGGACGGGGATGTTTTCGGACAAAGCCGAATTTCAACCTTTCGTATGGATTATATTTTTGTACAGTGCTGCATGCTAAATGCACGTGTTCGCAAGCAGTACGCGCTTGCCAAGGCACGTATATATGTAGTTTTCAAGCAGCATTTTGATGTACATCGGGTATAGTGTACATAATTTCACATGAACAAATTTTAGTACGGAATTAATTTTAGTACAAAAGAGGCCGTGTACGAAATCGAAAATAGACTCCGTCCGAAAATGTCCTGCTATACAGTAGTTGATTTGCAAGTAGACGATTCATTCCTGTAGGATGAAGAAATGAGGGTGTTTTGTGCTTTCCTTCTGCTGCTGTGTTACTTTTTCAAGTTCCCAAGAAAGATCCTGTGATTGTCAAGACATTCCGGCTGGACTCTGAGCCTGACGCACTAGTGCTATGGAAGGTAAGTGCTGCGTCCCGGACGGATGATCAAACGCTACGTGTGCATTCAGTCCACAGAGCTGCACGACGTGGAGAAGTGGTAGTTGTTGATTATGATCTTCACAACGACTGCATGGTAACAGCGTATGCAGCAGTTGATCAGCATTTATAAGTGAGCATATAACGTTACACGGTCATCATTATGTTGTCTGGGGATCTCCTAGCGTATTACAAGTAGTTGCAACGAATCCTTCAGACGTTCTGTGTTAGAAAGCTCCTTGGCAAGAGAAATGTTCATGCTGCTGTCCATCTTGATCATCATCAGTGTCGAGAACTTGAGATGGTGCTTAGTGAATTTCGCAACAGTTGGTGAAGACTCGTGTGTACTTTCTCTTGTTGTTGTGCTCACGTATACAGCCGTCGCAATGGTGTGACATACTGCCTGATTCCATGTTCCGCTGGACGCACCCCAGCGACAACGGCGGCCAAGCCAGCGAGTACTTCTACCACCGCAACAATTCGATGACGGTGGACACGCACACCCAGCTCTACCGGAGAGGCCGATTGTCAGCTGACGACCAGTACAGCGTTCGGGCCTGGAGCTGTGCTCAGGGCTTGCAACCGGTGTCTGTATCTGAGAACGATACGAACAGCGCAGCAGATGATGATGATGCTGACAGCAGTGACATGGCCAATGCATCACGCTACTCCGTGCTGGAGCCAGAACGGACTTTCACTCGGAAGTGCAGTGGCGGTGTGGTAGTGAACAGTTTCCAAGGTGAGCATCAGACAATAGCACTGAAGCAGTTCAGTGTAAATTGTAAAATAGAACCCTTGATATAGCGTACCACGGGCGGTACTATTTTTGACGACCCTGCATCATGCTATACCAGTCATTTGACCTTGGATGGTCGGTACCTCGGCTATGTCAGAGATTGTGCAATGTGCAAGTCGATATTGTGTGTGTGCGTTGGTGCGTGTGCGTGTGTGTGTGTGTGCGTGCGTGTGTGCATGTATTCCTGCAGTGCCTGCAATACAGTCGGTAACCATTGCTGTGGACAACCGGACTGGCTCCTACAAGATCTACAGTAATTGGACAGTGGATGAAGATCTGCAGGAACACATTGAATATCTGTTCGTCAATCACTCGTGCTCTCATGCTGGCGACGCTATTCCCATTTCACAGTTCACTAAGGTCCCGCTAAAAAGCATGTCCGTGTCGAAGGAGTTCAAGTTTGTTGCAAACGAAACAGTGGAATGCAATGTATCGCTGAGCGCAACGTTCCGTAACTACGGGTCGGCGCCTGCCATGAAGTTATCTCCAGTGCAGCTGGTCACAGCGGGTGGAAATTGTAAGTTCTTGGGAGACTAAGAATGGATTGGATGGGATATAAGGCCATGGCTTTAAAGGTGCTGACATACAGTATTTGTTTTGTTAGGCTGAGGAGAGTACTAACCTAAGTTTTCGTTGGGATGCAATTTTGGTGCACTATCGGTCCCTGGTACGAATTCAGCAATGAAAAGAAGTTCTCGACGGAGGGTCAGAGTTTGACTTTTAATGAAAGCTTTTGCTGAGTGAAGTATGGAGTGCGGTGTGAAGTATGCAGCATGGGTGTGAAGTATGGAGTGCGGTGTGAAGTATGGAGTGCGGTGTGAAGTATGGAGTGCGGTGTGAAGTATGCAGCATGGGTGTGAAGTATGCAGCATGGGTGTGAAGTATGCAGCATGGGTGTGAAGTATGCAGCATGGGTGTGAAGTATGCAGCATGGGTGTGAAGTATGCAGCATGGGTGTGAAGTATGGAGTGCGGTGTGACGTATGGAGTGCGGTGTGAAGTATGGAGTGCGGTGTGAAGTATGGAGTGCGGTGTGAAGTATGCAGCATGGAATGCGGTGTGAAGTATGGAATGCGGTGTGAAGTATGCAGCATGGGTGTGAAGTATGGAGTGCGGTGTGAAGTATGGAGTGCGGTGTGAAGTATGGAGTGCGGTGTGAAGTATGGAGCATGGGTGTGAAGTATGGAGCATGGGTGTGAAGTATGGAGCATGGGTGTGAAGTATGGAGTGCGGGGTGACAACAGTGTCCAAAACTGGTGGGTAGGTGGAGAAGCTGGCCATGTTCTGCTACTTAAAAGAGTTACATTGAAATTTTTTTTAAATTCCTGCCATTTCCTGGTCATGTACACTCTTCCTCTTCCCTGCTTTGTTTGCTTTATTCCTGCAGCCATCTCTGACCTAATATCAAATTCAGGTTCCACTTCCGAAGGACCATCAGCTATAAAGGACAGCAAGATATCTGGTACGTGTCACCATGCACTTTTGCCATACATATGGAAACGTGATTCTTGCCATGTTGGGCATGCTAGTCAGTCATACAGCGTAATGTCCTTAAGGTAGCTTGACGGTCCCTGGCTTGAACCCCGTTGGCATGGCTATCTTGGCTTGGAGCAGGTAGCGTGAGAGTTGAACATGACTGAAGCAGTGAACACCACGCTGATTGTAAGTCTCGCCTTGGCCCGGGAACTGGATTTTCAGCCTACACTGCAAATGTGATAGCGGTGGCTGGCTGCATTCTTGGGCTACATCTCTGACTGAATCCGCCGTGTCGATTGCTTCATTTCTCTGCCTGCAGACACGGTGAGCCTGGAGATCGGAGCAGCGGCACTGTTTGTGGCAATGCTGTTGCTGATACTGGCAGCCATTGTACGTCACCGTCGCCGTCGGAAACACAGTCAATCCCAGCAGTAAGGACGGACCCCTTGTGTGCTACAGTGCTGCTCAATGAAAGCTGACCCAGTGCGTCAAGTTAGCGCCCTGCACCGGTTCACATCTTAGTGCTCGCAGGTCTAGGGCTCCACAGCACCCAGCGTGGCATTGACTCGCCCTGATTGGATTTCACTGAGCAGTACTGTACCTGATATGCCTGCATGTGTAATGGGACTACCCCTTGTGCATGTGTAATGGGACTACCCCTTGTGTACTTGCCTGCATGTGTAAAGGGACTACCCCCTGTGTACTTGCCTGCATGTGTAAAGGGACTACCCCCTGTGTACTTGCCTGCATGTGTAAAGGGACTACCCCCTGTGTACTTGCCTGCATGTGTAAAGGGACTACCCCCTGTGTACTTGCCTGCATGCGTAAAGGGACCACCCCTTGTGTACTTGCGTGTAAAGGGACCACCCCTTGTGTACTTGCCTGCATGTGTAATGGGATTACCCCTTGTGTACTTGCCTGCATGTGTAATGGGACTACCCCTTGTGTACTTGCCTGCATGTGTAATGGGACCACCCCTTGTGTACTTGCCTGCATGTGTAAATGGACCACCCCTTGTGTACTTGCCTGCATGTGTAAATGGACCACCCCTTGTGTACTTGCGCTGCATGTGATACCAGAGTCTGTTGACTTTGGGTATACAGTACTATCTGAGCGGCTGGCTGTAAACTACAGATTTTCACGACCCGTTGGTGAATTGGAGGCACGCTGTAGGTACTAAACTGTTTTACTGTAGTGTGTAGAATGTCCCTTTGATCTCAGCCGCTGCTCTAAGTAGTTGCTTCGCCAAAGCGTCTGTGCATCCTTCAAGTTCAAGTATGCGCATCCCTACCATTGGCCACAGCCTCAAGAAACTCTCAAACGCTTTGTGTGCTTCCTAACATTGCATTCCGTAGGTCTCCCGGCTCCCAGGGCAACACAAGTGACCGGCACATCTACGAGGAAGTGATGCAGTTCTTTCCGACCAACCTGCCAGGCTCCTGGGCCAAGGCAGCAAGCGCACCCCGTCCAGCTATACCCACTCCGACAATACCGCCGGCAGTGGTCGATCCCCTGCAGCCCACGGACCCACGCACGCGCCGAGTAAATGTCTACGTGAACAAGAGAGCGGAGAGGGAGGGCGTGTTCGGTGCGTACGTCGACGACGACACCAACAAGGGAGATGATATCGAGCCGTATGACACCACCAGCTGCGCGCGTGTCCTGCATCAGCTGAAGACCGAGGCAATGTACAAGCGCCTGACGAGCACCACTAGTGATGACGATGGCAGCGAGGAACACAGCCAATGATATTGGTGCCATAGTGACTTGGCACACAGGCCATTACCCGTCGTACAAGTATGTGTACTCTATTCCTTAACAACCATTGTTGGCACAACGAACGATATACAGTGCTGCCATAGGCAACGTGTGCAGTGCAATGTTTCCTAAAGTACGGCTTAGCACACAGCACAGCACAAGGCGGGATAGGCACCCAAGTCTTGTTCGACATTGTACTTGATTGTGAGTATACTCAAATTTGAAATGATATCTTGATCGAAATCTGCTACATGTACAAGTAAAAAACATGAGGTTTCTCTGGCCACATAAAGATTATAATTATGCATCCGATGCGTTGAGACTTGAGACACAACAGCAACTCGCTTGATATGTCGTGAACTATATGACGGCTACTAAAATTAGAGTATCGTGCCTACTGAAAATAGGTTCTATTTTTATACGCTTCACGAAATAATTATAGTAGTAGGAGTATTTTCACAGTACCCAACTATTTTCAATGAGTGGAACAAATATTTTTACCACACACAACAGAGAAGCCCGCCACGTACACCATTATTTTACGTAGCTTGAAGTGTGAAAATTTACATGCCATGATTTGAATATGATTTTTGCAAGTCAAAAGCTTGTTCGGTGCAACATTATTTTTAGAGTGATTTGTAGCTGTGGGGCAGCTGATCTGATCTTATTCGGCTCTCGTGCTGATGGTGTTTATTAGTGGTGAATTGTGGCTAGCTGGGGACTGCTCCTCTGGTGTATCATTTGGAGATGGTGAAAGGCTCGGTGATAACAGCTGTAGCCTCGCGCTGATGGCGTTTGCCCACGCCGACGGCGGGCGTGGCCGACTCTCCCCTTCCACAATACACCAGCTAGTGGAATGGAGAGAAAACAAAGAATGCAGAGACTCATATGGGTTTGGGTGCAAATTCGCGAGTCCACGTTTCGGGCTACCTGGGCCGGTGCAATTCTTACTACTCTCACAAGTGAGTCCCTGCTTCACAAGTTTGCGCAGACAAGTATACGGCGTGAAGAGTCTCTAGCACTGTCACATTAGTCTGCGTGGTACAACACTGACAAGAGAGACGACCACCACGGTGTGTTGGTGCTCTCTGCACACTTGTGATTCTCTCACCTCTTTACATGACCTTTGCCTGGCAAAGTCGCTGTTGTCTCTCTTATCACCCAGCTCCAGTGTCCCATTCTGCCTAGTCGAGGCCCTGCACTGGCCACGCGCCAACTTTGATAAATTGCTGACAGACGTTTTCGCGTCGATTCAATTTTAAAGTCTAGGCGTGAATTGCGGTGCACGGCAGGCCCTGGGGCCTGACCTACACAACGCTGCAGTGTGCTTGCCAGCAGATCAGCATGGCATCTGCCATGCACCGTATCTTGAATTATCTTCTATAGATCTCTGTAGTACAGGTATGGGTGCTGTGGTTTCAGTCAAACTGGACACGGACGCAGCACCCGTGCCTCTAACCAAGGGCCACAACCTTGATAAAACCTGCCCGACTAGTGAATCTCTAGATTAAAATTTTTAATGCGTAGAAAGTACGAATCACGTGTACTTCTAGAAGTACACGTATCCCGCTAGGAAGGCAAGTATAAGTATGGCAGAGTAGCCAGCCCTGTGTTCAGTGTAGAAGTATGGCAGAGTAGCCAGCCCTGTGTTCAGTGTAGAAGTATGGCAGAGTAGCCAGCCCTGTGTTCAGTGTAGAAGTATGGCAGAGTAGCCAGCCCTGTGTTCAGTGTAGAAGCATGGCAGAGTAGCCAGCCCTGTGTTCAGTGTAGAAGTATGGCAGAGTAGCCAGCCCTGTGTTCAGTGTAGAAGCATGGCAGAGTAGCCAGCCCTGTGTTCAGTGTAGAAGTATGGCAGAGTAGCCAGCCCTGTGTTCAGTGTAGAAGTATGGCAGAGTAGCCAGCCCTGTGTTCAGTGTAGAAGTATGGCAGAGTAGCCAGCCCTGTGTTCAGTGTAGAAGTATGGCAGAGTAGCCAGCCGGTGTTCAGTGTAGAAGCATGGCAGAGTAGCCAGCCCTGTGTTCAGTGTAGAAGTATGGCAGAGTAGCCAGCCCTGTGTTCAGTGTAGAAGTATGGCAGAGTAGCCAGCCCTGTGTTCAGTGTAGAAGTATGGCAGAGTAGCCAGCCCTGTGTTCAGTGTAGAAGTATGGCAGAGTAGCCAGCCCTGTGTTCAGTGTAGAAGTATGGCAGAGTAGCCAGCCCTGTGTTCAGTGTAGAAGCATGGCAGAGTAGCCAGCCCTGTGTTCAGTGTAGAAGTATGGCAGAGTAGCCAGCCCTGTGTTCAGTGTAGAAGTATGGCAGAGTAGCCAGCCCTGTGTTCAGTGTAGAAGTATGGCAGAGTAGCCAGCCCTGTGTTCAGTGTAGAAGTATGGCAGAGTAGCCAGCCCTGTGTTCAGTGTAGAAGTATGGCAGAGTAGCCAGCCCTGTGTTCAGTGTAGAAGTATGGCAGAGTAGCCAGCCCTGTGTTCAGTGTAGAAGTATGGCAGAGTAGCCAGCCCTGTGTTCAGTGTAGAAGTATGGCAGAGTAGCCAGCCCTGTGTTCAGTGTAGAAGCATGGCAGAGTAGCCAGCCCTGTGTTCAGTGTAGAAGTATGGCAGAGTAGCCAGCCCTGTGTTCAGTGTAGAAGTATGGCAGAGTAGCCAGCCCTGTGTTCAGTGTAGAAGTATGGCAGAGTAGCCAGCCCTGTGTTCAGTGTAGAAGCATGGCAGAGTAGCCAGCCCTGTGTTCAGTGTAGAAGTATGGCAGAGTAGCCAGCCCTGTGTTCAGTGTAGAAGCATGGCAGAGTAGCCAGCCCTGTGTTCAGTGTAGAAGTATGGCAGAGTAGCCAGCCCTGTGTTCAGTGTAGAAGCATGGCAGAGTAGCCAGCCCTGTGTTCAGTGTAGAAGCATGGCAGAGTAGCCAGCCCTGTGTTCAGTGTCTGTATACTGTACACCTACATGCTACAGAGTCACTGCTGCTCAATGAAATCCAGTCGCGCCACTCACGTGTGCGCCTTACATCATTTCACAGCTCAGTGCTCGCAGGTGTTGGGCTGCGCAACGCCCGGCGCGTAGTACTAGTAGTACTAGTAGTAGTAGTAGTGTTTGTGTTGTGTACTTGAGTAACACGACTGGATTTCATTGAGCACCACTGTACAGTCATATAGCATGAGCTGGCACTGTACTCTGTAGTGTATCAGTCGTTGCCCATGTCTGTACAGGCTGTACCCTGTAGTGTAGCAGTAGTTGTCTGTGCAGGCTGTACAGGCTGTACCCTGTAGACTAGGTGTGCACCTGCTTACCTTGATGTTGAGCTGTGCGGAGAAGCGCGCTGCCACGTGACTCCATGCACCTTGATTGCGACCTTCCTCCTGGCTCCACACAAAAGCTGTACGCGTTGGGATACGTAAATGCATACACGCACGCATGCATACACACACACACGCGCGCACGCACACACACACACACACACAACAAACAAAAGGACAACACATAAATTCCTGCTTTGTTGTAGTGCCCTTCCCAACACTCCAAGTACTACTAGTATCCGTGCTGCTAACACCAGTGCCACTGTGTATGCTGTAAATATCCAACATGGAAGAGCTGACATTTCAATGCCACAGTTGATATGACTAGATCCACAACGAACAGCAAAGGCAACTAAAGCAAGAGCACCATACTCTGAAAATCAAGCCTGCAAGTCACGCCTTATACGTATGCACCGAGGAAAGGCTCCAAAACGATTCACGGTGTCCCGCATCCGTAGAAACGCCACCACCTTGTAGGATCAAAGGCGCAGATGCAGCTCCTAAAGTGCTGGGAGGTGAGTAGATCAGACCCACCACCAAAGTGGTCAAAGGCCGAAAATCCCATTCGCTGCTAGGCTCCAGACTAATGGAACAAATCCAGTTGCCTGCTCTTGTCTGCATGCCTGACTGGGTGTATGCATGAAGGACGGCTGGCACAAAGGTGAAGACCGCACTTATAGTGCGAAGACTACACTGAGTCTGCCCTTGTTATTTGTAGCAGCACATCATAATGCGAGCTGTTCTGATGTACTACAGGCTTACAGATGGTCAGCAGCATGCAATGTGATGGACTAACAGCAAGAGTACAGAACCCCCCAGAGTGTGCAACGCCTGATCCAGCTCTGCATAGGGTCTTGGTCGAGGGGAATCGGATCTTTGCGTCATAATACCGTACACATCTGAGGGGAACCCGGGGAGTCGCGGGTACTCTTGGATCAAAAACAATGGTGCCCTGCCTCGAGACCGGCCTTGCGCTGGTGTGAAGTGTACGCATGACATCAGAAGATCCGATTCCGCTCGACCAAGACCCTACACAGAGCTGGATCGGCGTTGCACACTCTGGGGGGGGGTTATGTACTCTTGCTAACAGTACACAGGTGATGGACTAACAGTATACAGGTGATGGACTAACAACACAAAGGTGATAATCAAAGGCACTCACTTTTCGCCTTGGAAAACTGTGCCACCGCTTCAGCGACAGCGTGGACTGGGAATGGGGCTAGTAACTGAAAGAACAAAGAGAAGGGCATGACACAATATCAGAGAAAGAGGCATCACACAATATCAATTCAAGTGCTTTAACTCAATACTGGTGAGAAGAAAACGCACAGGAAAACGCTAGGGCTGAAAGGAATATTCGAATTATTCGAATATTCGAAATATGCAAGGCGGAAAAAGAATATTCTTCGTTAAAGTAGAATAGGAATATTCGTAAATGTACAGAAACTCGCCTTTTTGACATCGATCAAGCTTATTTGGTGCAAAATATAAGTAGGCTTGCTTCTTTCGATGTGTTATAATCAGCAAGACAAATGATTTTCAAATGTCTCTCTTGTAATTGGGGTGTGTGCCATTTAATGGTCTATGGTTACCATGGATAACACTGGGTATCCATGGAAATTGTATGGTTTAGAATATTCGGAATATTCTTCGTTTCGCATGTATTCGGAAAAAGAATATTCGTTCGCTTCATTGAGCATTCGTTTCAGCCCTAGAAAACACAACGCACAGAAAAGATAGTTGAAAATGAAAACCCACTAGAAAGCAGATTGAAACCCACTGGAAAGCTGATTGAAAACCCACTGGAAAACTGGCAGTAAAGACACTTGGAAAGTTCAAATAGTACTGATGACCAGTAAAATTAGAAGTGTGTCATCGGCATACAAAGTACAGAAACTTGCAAACACACACACACACACACACACACACACACACACACACACACACACACACAAGCCCGCACAAGCACGCACGCACACGTACACGTACACACGTGAATGCAGATACACACACACAGACACCAACACAAACAGATATCAAACAGGGCGCACAGCCAGTGCAGTGACCTACCTCAAGGCGCACGATGGCAGTATCCCACTGTCCGAGTTTCTCTCGCTGCTCAGCCAGTGCATAGTAATGCTTGCCGGAGCAGAAGATGACACGTTGTACTCTGATCAGCATACCATACACACACACACACACACACACACACGTACATACACGTACACACACGCGCACACACACGCACACACACACACACGCACACACACACACACACACACACACGTACATACACGTACACACACGTGCACACACACGCACACACACACACACGCACACACACACACACACACACACACACACATCCGGACATACTTATTGCCAAGTTATTGGGCAATACACCCGTAGCCCAGACAATGTCCGTACTACAGTACTATCACTATCGGACACCGAAGAATGGAGCACCGAGGAACGAACAGGCTAGAATTTCACCCAGCACAGCATATCAAACTATACACAGTGACTCCACTGCGCATAGACTGCAGTACATGAAATATAAGAACGACCCAGGCTACGATACTGACCCCAGTTCTTCGACGCCCGACAGTGCTGTAAGCAAGTGCACATCTCTATCAGAGTACGGTATGCACACTACAATGTCGGTGAGTTCCACTGAACTAGGAGCTACATGTATCAGAGATGAGTAAACAAATGTTTCGGAGACAGCAGCTTTAATTACACTAGTAGCAACAAGGACAGGTTTCAGTGGAACGTGTCCTCCTTGTTGCTATATCATAGATTATATTCGCAAAACATTACTTCAGAAGTAACGACACACTCACTTGCTAGCGTCTACATGCTGGTCAGAGATGACTTGTTGAAACGTCGTGCCAGCAGC
>NC_088643.1:17321872-17334372 GCF_964019385.1 Sycon ciliatum | reverse complement strand
ATAGCGCTCGTATCCTATTTCCAGTATGTATGTCAGCCTTGGTGTAGTCTAAGTCAGCATCTTGTGAACAAACTTGAAATCCAACATAAATCTCTTCTTAAAATTTTGTTTAACAGAATTCGCCTAGGTAAAATTCCCAATCAGCTTTCCATATTCAATTGGTTTTCTCTGTCCCGGTCCACTCGTAATAGTCTCTCACTTCCTCGTGCGAAGTCAGCCACATTTACCAACTCTCCTCTGTTTTTATCCTACACCTTTTGGCTGTAACTTCCTCAGCAAGTCAAGATATCAAAATGTCTTCCCAGCTTTAAAAATGCTCCCCGATCGCCTAATGCAGTACAATAGAATCTCTCCTTGCTGGCTGCTTGTCTATCCTTCTTTCTTCTCTTTTCCTTTATTCCATTTCTTTTCTTTTCTTGCCGTGGTTGGCTATTACCCCTCTCTCGCACTTTGCGTGCCAATTGGTCATGGACGACGAGTTGAGTGAAATAAATAAAAAATAAAAGGAAGCTGTATTTAGGCAGACTGAACCCCAATTTAGATTGTTTGTTCCAACGCTCTAAGGTTCCCTCTGGCTCTCCTAATTCTGACAGTGAGGCGACACGGTATGTTCGAAGTCCCTTGTCACACAATATTTTTTTGAGTGGATATAATCATCCAATGAAATGGAGAGAGGGCGATGAATCGCCCACTATAGGGAAAGAAGGGTGAAAAGGGAAAGGGCAGACAAAGCCTCCTCACCTCCAAGAAAGCTGGCTGGTCTGCCGTCATATGATTGAGTGGGATGTGGAGCTGGTCGGATGTCTGGTCCACTAACATGGCATGGCGATGGCTGAAAGTGCCACGGCCCACGTCTTGTCCGCATATGCGTACAGGCATGCCTAGAGAATAGCACACGCATACACACACGCACGCACACACACATGCACACACACACATACACACACACACACATACATACACACACACACGGTCATGTCAACATTCGTGTCACACACACACACACACACACACACACACACACACACACACACACACACACACACACACACACACACACACACACACACACACACACTTACTCCCTTCTTTTTCGGCTCGCTCACTCACTCACTCACTTCCTCATGCACAAACTGACTAACGCACACACTCACTCGCTCGCTCACTGGCGCGCAACCACCACTCACTCGCTCGCTCACAAACCAGTGCTAGCCCCTCAAAGTTTATTCCACATTGGACAACCTGACAGAATCTTGAGTAGCGGCACCCTGACACAAGAACTACCCATTCGACAACAACAAAAAAGCACGGACAACACGCTGTTCACTCATCCAAATGTCCCTACTTGGCCGGCCTACTGTACTGGACTGTACTGTGTGTGCCAGCCGCCACAGCAGCAGCAGCAGCAGCCACAGCAGCAACACTTGCTGTTGCTGTTGCTGCACAGTGCATGTATTGTACAACACACAACTCTCCTCTACCTTGCAGCAGTAGTGATCCCATGGCCATGCATTCAGCTGTTGCCCAGTCAACCTTGGAAGTGGATGCGTCCGCCACTTGCGCTAGCCGAGCATCTACATGTGCACGCTGAAGACGTTGATGAACATCCTGTGAGCATTGGAGAATGGAGGCAATGGCAGCCATTATTCTCCAAACTACAAGCATTGTGCATGTGCTGAAGCATGCAGCTTGTACATGTGCACAAAGACATGAAGGTTTGGGGATAGCTCGCATTGGAACTTGCACCCCAAAACATTATCCTTTGCGAGAAATGCCCGATCACTAAGATAAGCAACACACACACATACACATACACACATACCCCCCCCCCCCCCACACACACACACACACGTACCCACACGAAAAGCACAGAACGCTGAACAAGACAGAATACAGAACACGCGCAAGGCAAAGACACAGACACACAGTGGTCTCTCCCTTACCAACCCATCAGGTAGTTGCACTGATTTAGCAGCAATGAACTGAAGAAAGTCAGCTGGACAGCCTGTACACGATAGGCAACAAACACATTGCACAGGATACGTTGGGCTAGAAAGGGGGACGTCCAGTGTCCAGATGATGATGCAGATGATCAGCTACAATCAATACGAGTCGCAGAGTATGCACCATAGACTAGTTGCCTCTCAACGGAAGCTGCATACAGCTGCTACTGGTAGCCAGCAACATTGAATATGCATTGACTGCATTCGCGCATGCATAGAGTACAGCCCTGCAGTAGATTCTACAGACATGCAGCATACATGCAGTATGGACATGTAGTGTGGACATGTAGTGTGGACATGCGGTATAGACACGCAGTATAGACATGCAGCATGAGAATGCAGTGCCCACCAGTATCCCAGGACGTGATGCTGGCGGACTGTGGCTGCACAAGGCCGGCATCCTTCCACGGATAGCAACAGATCTTATCCTGCACAACAACACATCACACAATGCTTCTAAGTATTTAAAGAGCGGCCAGTACATTTTGACATGATCTAGGAATTTTGAACTTAGCCTATGGCAATAATACTCAGAAAAGGGACACGCTTCAGGCTCTTTAATTAAGAACATCTTGAAAGTTTTCAGTTTCACTAGTATACTTCTGAGCCTTATCGTCAGGTGAAATACAGGCAAAATCAAATGAACAAGGACGATGGACTAAAACAGCACAAAAGCCTATGGTATTAGCCACTAGCCTACTCAAGGTCAACTCGAGGAGGGGTGAGTTCCAAGGGGCGTTGTGGCTCGAGCAGGGAGCGGTGCTTTCTTGCAGATTTGCCGAGCAGAAGATTCGACATGCTCCTGCATGGCAGTCGCGAGTCAGTCAAGTGTCAAGAACTTTTGCAGGAAGCCCGAGCTTAACAGGTACATAGGAACTGGGGGGGGGGGGGGGGGATTGAGTAGGAACTTCATTAAATATAACCGCCAAAGTCACCACTTCTACATGTAAGTTCTAACATACACATGCACATGCACACACATACACATACAACATTATAATTATACAGACATACAGCAATCTAGATTGTGCCGTACATGCCCGACAAAGAGACATGGCTCACGCACGCACACACGCACAAGCTACATGCATATGCTGTTTCTCCATACAATTGGTGTGCATAGCATACGTACATCTACTTTGTAGTCAGAGAGTGAGGATTGTTGCTGGTCCAACCAGGCAAAGTGATCCGTACCGACAGAGCTCAGCTTGCCAACATCCACTGATGCTGCATTTTCCTGTGAACACACAACAACGACGACAAGAACAAGAACAACAACAAGAACAACAACAACAACATTAACAACATTGTACACAGGGTTTTAGCCAACTAGAGTAGCATACAGTTCTAATCCAGCACCCTCCATCATCCAGCAGAATTCAGCCCGTAGCACAAATTGTGGCGGATTATAAAGGGATCACTGAATTCAGAGACTAATTTTTTTAACATGTTCAAAGGTTTCACATGATATGCATGATCATCAAATCCTTGTCACGATAATCACAAGCTCTTTACTTGAGTGCAGTTGCGTACGGAAGCAAACTTTAGAGCTCTCGCATTCCTTTATCGTAAGTGGCCGCCGACCACTCACACGCAATGGAAGTCGTGGGAGAGGTATCCGGTGCTGACCAGGAAGTGGAGGCTAACACCTGGAAGGGGTGTTCAGCTGCAGAGTTACGAGCCAACACAGTCGTCTTTCCAGCCCAAAACAAGTAAAGCTCCCAAAATATGCGGCATCCTTGAAGATGGCTGGTGTTACCGTGCCGGACATCCATTTCATTACTCATTGCATTATTCTCTCGTTATTGAAATGCTGAAGAGCACACAGGAGAGATTGCCTACAGTACTCGCTGTGTACAAGCAAGGTACTGTGGAAGCTATGAGTCAGCGATTGTTAGAGAGCCAGTCTGTGAAAGATAAACTGAACCGCATCTTGAGCGGAGGTAGCTGTGGTGAGGTGTTCAGTATCCTTGCATTATAGTGAAGTACTTCATTCTACACTTCTGTAATAATACTTCCTGTCATAAAACCTGTCCTCTGAGAGTGCCATGGGGACGGTTTAGCCAGAGCAGCTAACACAAGTACAACCAGTTGAAAAACATCGATGTACTCTCCAAGTAAGTGGTTCTGGTCGCTGCAGAGTCACACTGACCTCATTCACGGTCGCACGACTAGTTTCAAGTGGCTTTCAAGTCGAGAGTGGAGAAATATTCCCCGCAATATTTCTCAGCAGCAGGAAACTTTATTCAGCTACACATTCATGACATGCCGGTTTGGGTTTCGAATTGTTGCGTGGTTGATGCACTTACACTGCACAGGACGGTACAGGGTAGCATACGGTACGGTAAATTCAAAGTTTGTGAGGACGTATAATTATGCTGCCTCTGGGGTCAGGTTTGAAACTTTCAGACCGAAACCCGGCGAAAGAACTACGGTGTCAGCCCATTGCTGGATTCATCCTTCATTGGCATCAGCAAAACATTGTATGTGGCCACAACAGTTCCAAGATTAGGTCCGATAATGTGTGAAAGAATCTACGTGTATAATCTTCTTCCTTCTATCAAATCGGATCCGATACCGTTTCGAAACCGTCTCCCCATCCAACACGCATAGTAGCAACGAGCAACACGTTCTCCACGTGCATCATAACGGCCACCAGGGTACTCGCAGGAGATTATGATGATGAGCCAGACAAGAACATCTAGTGGCAAACTGCACCACAGTGTACCAACACCAGCTCTGCAGCTTGCCTCCAGCTACATGTATCTCTCCCAACATCCTTCGCCGCTCCTTCCCCTACACCATCATCGAGGAATGGAACGAGTTGCCACAATGGCTTCTCTCGGCTTCTCTTCAGCCTAAATCTGCCCAAAGCTTCAAGGTGAAAGTTCGCGAGCACATTCGTCACAGCCGTTGAGCCGGGGCAACGGATTCCCAGTTCGCAAGGCTGGGCGGGGTTGTGAGCAGGCTTTCATTTATTCTTTTCTTATTCTTTCTTATTAATTCTGCTTTTCACCTCATTGCAAAAATTCTGCGCATTTTTCTCCATCTGCGCTTAAAATCTAGACTGACAACCTGCTTGTTAAATCATGCACCTGCTTTCAGGCGTAAAAACCCTGTTGTAGAGGTCTCAGTCCTCATTTGTTAGACTTACCTGTCTTTATAATATAAATGTACAAGTAAATTACTCTCCCTCCCTGTCTCCCCATCCCTCCCTCCCTCCCTCCCTGTCTGCCCATCCCTCCCTCCCTCCCTCCCTGTCTGCCCATCCCTCCCCTTTTCTCCCCTCCCCTCCCCTCCCCCTACTGGATCATTTTAAAAGACCTGATCTTGCACTCTTCCAGCAGACACTTTCCTCTCCTATACTTGGCACAAAGCCCGGTCAAGCGACCGGCTGGTTGAATGCGCAAGGATCGCCCTGGCTTCAAAGATCAACTGTGTTCAATGATCGCAATTGGGCATACCGTTCCATAGGTGGTTATTGAATCAGACTTTTTTTAAACCGTGTGCCTTGCTGGGCTGGGTGGACACTACCACACACACGCACGCCCCGATCGAGTCTTTGCTGAAGGACTAACCCCGGACACGCCGAGCACATACCTTGAGCTTCTCGACGTAGGCATCGGGAACGCTGGTGCGCTGGTTGATGTTCTCGTACATCAGCGGCTGTGTGAACATGGGCTCGTCCATCTCATTGTGGCCCCTGGAGAGGTGATTGAACCACACACAAGACAGTGAACAGCGTATGTCAAAACCAGAGCAGCAAGGTGCATAGACCATACAGGAAAAGGATGAATAAATGAACACACTGACAATCTTGAACTCGGATGGTGAGCCAATTAAATTTTGGTGAAAAAGACTGTATAAGATCTGGTTACATTGGTGGAAAGTTAGTCATAACCCGTAACATTTTGTCCTTCTCCTTTTTAACACTGACAACCACTAATAGATACTCTACTAAATACTCTTGCAAGAAATCCCATGTTCTTTGTAGTGCGTACAGTTCGTCCGTAGCTACAGATCATATTCTAAACAGGTTTTGCAAGGGAGGGGGTGCAGTTCGTTTCATCAATGAGTTTAAAAAATAAATTAATATCGATGTGCTCTCCAAAAACCTCCATGCAATGATAAGCCCATATGTTTGCTCATTAGGAGAGGGGGGGGGGGGGGGGAAGGGGGAGGGGATGAGGAGATATGTGTGCAGCTCTGTAGCTTTATGCCACACATGCATCATGCCTTGAATGTGCGCTCTTTGTGTGCACGTGTGTGCATGTATGAGAGAGAGGGAGAAAGAGAAAGAGAGAGGGAGAGAGAGAAAGAGAGAGGGAGGAAGACTCACCAGCGTCGGTAGCAGAGCATGTCGACGATGACGTCCTTGCGCCACACTTGCCGGTAGGCCAACGCAATCTCACACGCCCTGACAACGGCCTGAAAATACAACAAACAGCACGCCAAGCAGCCGTTTGATCAGCCGCAGAAGACGTCAGTAACTCAAACAAAAATTCGCCCGGCATGCAAGGTACGCTGAACTATAACACTACAGTGACTTCACTAGTATCCTACTGCCAGAAACAAATCAAAAACACACATCAGAGAGGAGCTTCTAACAGGAATAGCATACTCGCGCAGCTACATCAGTACAACCACATGCAATGAACTGGAGGAGTGGCATGCAGTGCATCCACATGCGTTATAGGCTTATAGCCCTTTCACACAACGGTAGGTGCTCACGATTGCACGCTCCCGTGGTTCTACGATGCGCGGCATGACACTTCACACGACGACTAGCTCTGCCGGCACAGTGCACGCAAATCAGTACAGGAAACGTGAAATCGAAAACACACAAACTGGGGTCAGTGTGCCGCGGACAGGGCTACGGTTCTGCGATTCACATTTCAAACCAATCGATGATCACCTTGGTGATCCTCACGCGAGGTCGAGAAGACGCGACACTTTCTCGTCGTGTGAAAGACGTACTAAAGAGAAGGAGCAGATGTGACCGTAGCTAAGTCACTTACTTCGGGATCGTCACCGTTCACGTGCAAGACGGGCGTGCCGATCGCCTTTCCAATGTCGCTGGCGTACGCCGATGATCTGAGAATGGTTGCACGTGAACACACGAACACACGCACGCACACACACACACACACACGCATGCACACGCATGCACACACACACACACATGCACAAGCTCCTACACTGCGGCCCACTGTCTACAAGCGTACCTCTACAACGTCCTTCCAGTGCTTGATATTGCCCCATCTAAAATTATAACTTGTCTCTCTTTTTTTGTCTCAGTTCTGCATTTTGATTTTTTCCTGTCTGACTGTTAATTGCCCCCCCCCCCCCCCCCCCCCATGACACGCATTCACTTGAACTTCCTGGACTGGGAATCTACACATACACCGTTCTGCCCCGTCTTCCACAACGCAAAGACGCTGGATTGTAGACCGTCTTGACGGCTGTAGAGGTCGGACGTCATCTCGACAAGCTTCAGAAGCACTGCCTAGGCGTTGTGGACAGTCTGCCATTGCTGAAGCAGCATGTGCCTGCACTGCCCAGCTACACTGTGCATGCACTCTTCCAGCATTTTGCGAAGGAAGAATTCAACACCCATGATGCTGCGGCCGACGTGGATGCTTTACGCAGAGTAATGCTAGCTGCTGATGCCAGCGGAGCTTGCAGCATTCAGCCTCACTCCATGTCGCTCTCCTCCGTTCTTGGTTCTTGAGCGATGAA
This sequence comes from Sycon ciliatum, assembly GCF_964019385.1. Lineage (NCBI taxonomy): Eukaryota > Metazoa > Porifera > Calcarea > Leucosolenida > Sycettidae > Sycon > Sycon ciliatum. Next base: position 17,326,630 of record NC_088643.1, on the reverse strand, counting down.
ATTACTTGCGTGATCACAGCGACCGTCTACACGCACTCAAGGGGCCTCTTGTGGCGAGCAACGTTGTCACCCTGGTAACTACTACTTCAAGAAGTACCAAGATTGCAGATAGTGTTTTTTTAGGTGGCAGTTGTTTTGTCCGTAGGTGAGGTCGTAATGGCAGATGACATGCATGTGGGGGTATTAGGATCGGTACAACGGCCAGAGCCTTGCCTAAAACCAAAGATCGTGGTGCTGACCGCTTTCGGAGCGTGATGGCCGAAACAACGACGGCGTGCCAAATAAAGGTGAGAAACCCCAAATGGGGGAAAAGGAAGATTTCAGCGGCAATCAAGACAACACACGCTATCTGACAGCATTGCTTGGCAGAGCTCAAGAGAAAGCAGACAGAGAAGGAAAAGAAGCATCAGCTACCACTGCACGAAAAGAACAGTTGACCAAGGAGATTGAGGCACATGGTTTGTGGACACAGGAGACGAACATCGATGAAAAGCTTGCATCAATTTCCTCTATCACTGGTCGAAGAGAAGCATTGCGCTCACAACTCCAGTTTCGGAAATTCGTTCTGGAGCAGAAAGCTTCCAATGAGCTGTTCTTTATGAGCTCTGCTGGCCATACTCTCCATAGAAGGAAAAGAAGCATCAGCTACCACTGCACGAAAAGAACAGTTGACCAAGGAGATTGAGGCACATGGTCTGTGGACACAGGAGACGAACATCGATGAAAAGCTTGCATCAATTTCCTCTATCACTGGTCGAAGAGCAGCATTGCGCTCACAACTCCAGTTTCGGAAATTCGTTCTGGAGCAGAAAGCTTCCAATGAGCTGTTCTTTATGAGCTTTGCTGGCCATCCTCTCCCAGTTACAACATTGGCGTCCAATTTGAGGAAGCTGATTCGCCAGCGCAGCGAACCTGGCAGTGATGATTCACCTGTGGCGAGCGCTGTTGATGTATAAAAGCGATCCAATTGAACCGGAACTGTACGATGAATACGCTCTGCAAGAGTCCTCGTTCAGCCATTATCCGCACATGATGTATCTTTCTCTGAGCTTTTCGGCTTAAATCTATTATAAATCTCTTTTATGTGCTCTGAAAATTCTCAAATTTAATTTAAGCATTCTCTTATCCGCTAAAGCGTGTAATGTCTGTTATGAGTGTGGGTTTGTTTGCATTTGATATCCTGGCGCATGCCTGTTTGTCTCTCCAGCAATGAACTCTTTGCCTTGTCATGCAATGCTGCATAATTCCAGTGATCTTCTTTGTGTTTTCCTTTCGGCACAGTCGAAATTGGGCAGCATTTCAAGGTAACCAATGTGCAACACTGACACATTGTATTTTGTATGGTTGCTATGGTGGTTGCTAAGGGAGAAATTTGAAAGTTGGTTGCAAAAATGGAAAATTGACTTCACAGCATTTACTTGTCCGGTGTTCGTGCTATGCACACGGAAAAAATAAGCAATCTGAGCAACTTTGTTTTTTGGGTTTGGATGGCAGAAACGCTGGTGTGTGCCATTGGCTGCATACTAAATATGTGCGTACATAGTGTGAATGGGTGAAAACTTCAACGGGCTACTGCGCGGCCACTTTTGCTTGTTTTCGCTGAAACTTCACCAAGATCCTCCTGAAACCTAGAGCTTTCGAATAAAAAAATTTGGTGCCAAAATCCAAAGAATAAGAGCTCACATGTCACGTGACTGAATTGGGTGAAAACTTCAACGGGCTACTGCGCGGCCACTTTTGCTTGTTTTCGCTGAAACTTCACCAAGATCCTCCTGAAACCTAGAGCTTTCGAATAAAAAAATTTGGTGCCAAAATCCAAAGAATAAGAACTCACATGTCACGTGACTGAATACCCTATCAAGAGCAACACATCCATGAACGTGACGGAGCCACAAATTCAAAGGTATTGCGACACATACCTTTTTGACTTGTTCTACAAGTAAACAGAGCTAAACGAAAGACATCGCCTTCGTGTGTCGCGAGAAAGGCTGGTGGAGTTGTTGCAGGAGGAGCACCAGCGGGACCACAGGCATGCTGAGACTTGTTACGGCACCCTGCAGTGCCGCTACTACCCTGTGGTCCGGGAAAGCATTATCACCCTGTATACGGAGCATGTCAAGTGTACGACATGCGAACACCAGGCTCCTCTGCCAAAAACGTCCTTGGTCCGCCACTCAATCCTAGCCACATACCCAAAACTCGCGATGGCAGATGGACCTGAAGAAGTTGCCGTCGGTAAGTGGCTTTGAGTATGTCTGCAACATCGTGGACTGCTACTCTAGGTTTGCAATGCGTGCAGGCATCAAGTCCAAGTTGGCGAAGGATGTATGTGCAGTGGTCCTCAAGTGCATTCATGCATAAGGCCCTCCAAGAATTCTGCAGAGCGATAATGACAGGAGCGCTAGCTTGCCTCAGGTAATGTCCCATAAACTTAGTATAAAATACAGATGCATGATTGTAGTACTTGTACCATTACTGGCACGCACATTGTATGAGTGTACAGACTGAATGAAAGAACTCAACTGTCAATTGATCCGTATTTGGTTATTTCGTACATAATTTGTGTGCAGTACAACAAGAGACTTTTCCCCTTTTTCAGTTCCTACCACTTCTGAGCACAAGGGGATGTACATATTATAGAAGATGGATGCTTGCCCGCTCCCTTATCCCAACAAAATGCCTATCTGAGCCCCCTAGAGACGTCTCCATGCCCAGAGGGGGCGTGGATAACCGACACTCTACGGTGGCAAGGATCATTGCGAGAGGATTTCCCTATCGATGTGTACTGCGTACGGCAGAGCACATCTCCCATTTTGAACTGTGTACACAGTGTGCACGCCTGAGTATTCGGACTCGCTACAGTGAATGCAAAACATTCGAATTGACTTTTTAGTTGACTGTACATCAGCTCAGCAGATGCTATGCTTTTCGTACATGCACAACTCACCGTCCTCGATCGCTGGGCGTGGTGAAACCCAGCTGATTGTTGACAATGAGGTGCACGTTGCCTCCCGTGCTGAAATGGGGAACTTGCGAAAAGCCGAGCGTTTCGTTGACAATGCCCTGAGCGCAAAACACAGACATGAGAGAAGAAAACCGAATTTTTCACAGCAACAAGGACACAAGACATACAGTTGCGCTCAATGCAATCCGACCCAAAGTGCGAAACTGACGCCCTGGACCAGTTTCGATTACATCACTGTACTTGTATATGTCATGTGTACGTCCAGCAGCATTCGTACCACCTCCAGGATGCCAAGGGCCGTGCAAGCCCAGGGCGCCAAATATGCACTTCGGGTCGGATTTCACCGAGAACAACTGCACGTCCGTCCTTGTTCTACGTTAACTTCAAAGCACATACATGTACTCAGTTTTCTTTTACTAGCGAGCAAAAACCAGCACAAACAGAGGAGTACCAACAATTGGCGGCTGGCGGCTGGCATCCCGATGGAGTGGTCATCCTCGAACGACCAGAGGTCTAGGGTCAGCAGATAGCCCATGCATCGGCATGCCACACGGTCTCTCTGCTACGGACGTCCACGTCTTAGCACCTTCACCGAATTCCCGGGCATGGCCAATCTTCAGCGTGAAAATTCAACTTCACTCCCACTGTATTTCGTGACAAAAATCTGGATACAGCTTCTACTCCAGTGCGGCCTATACTGCGGAAAATACGGTCCCTTTTGGATATGAAGTGTGCCATAGCCGTAGCGTAACACTGCACATGGGATCCTGGGCGTGCGCCATGGCATGCGCCGATGCATGGAAAACTATCATGACTGGGCTGAAGTAAGAAAATTACTGGTTTCCGTATCTGACTTACGTTATGCGGCCCAAGTTTATGGAACTCACGGGCATCTGTACCTGGCTACCTGCATCCAAAACTAATTTCAAGATTTTCGAAAAAAATTGAATTTGTGATTACCTGAGCAACGCACGCTGCATCGCCATGAACTAGGAAACAAAGAACCTAAGAGGAAAACAACAGCACATGCACATACATACACACACACACACACACGCGCGCGCGCGTGCGCACATGCACACACACACACGCACACACAAAATTGCTGCGGCAATGTAACATCACAAATACACAGTAGGCCGGGACACGATTACATACTCCGGACCAGTAGAGGCAGACTGTGCAATTTCAAGTGTTGCGATACTGTTAGGAGGTCCATCATCGAGTCTTGTCCTCTAATCCTATCATTCAAGATCTAACATACATGTTCATGTACATGCTGCTATTGAGCCAAAAATCTATGACCCAAGTCATGCCAATGCTAGACCTCGCCATACACAGCAACACAGACAACAACACTAGGGAGGTTCTGCTGTACGTTTTGGGAACGCGACGCAAAGAATCACGCGAACTTTCTTCGCGTTCCCGTAACGTAAAGAAATGCTGTTCTGCTCTACGTTTCACCTAGAGAAGTCACGTGGAATGTGTACTAAGAATTTCCCCTTCCATATTTGGCAGTTTTCTGCATGCAGTTGAACGATACCCAGCAAATCCGTACGCATTTTCTCTGCGTGTGCCACAACGTAGAGAACCCCATCTCCGCGTAGAAATCTGGAGCCAAAACACGCGAAGCCGTAGACTCTAACCCAGACACCTGCTCTCTACGTGATTTCTCTACGTTTCACGTATAGCAGAACCTCCCTAATAAGAAGTCGGGAAGCAGCAAAGCAGAGAACAATGAGCAATGAACGGCAGCAAGCAGTGGCAGCAGTGTCAACATGGCCTTGGCTAAC
>NC_088643.1:17271872-17319372 GCF_964019385.1 Sycon ciliatum | reverse complement strand
CTGCAGAACAAACAACAACAACAACGACATAAGCAGGACAACTCAAACACCACAGCTAAAGCGGACAAGGAAACGATACCAGTCAAGTGAGCACGGAATGCAACTCTTTCTTGGTGAGGAGGAATCCTCAATGTTACCATGCACGCAACGATTGGAGGCACATTTGTCTTCCTAACATGAGTTCACTTCGCCAGATACGCTGCACAGGCTCGGAAGGGACATAGAATTGGTAGATGTTGGCCATTACATCCAACAGACCAGCACCAGCCAATATCACCACAAAAACCAAGCACTAGATACAATCATATGCACGGTCAAATAGATCACATTTTGTTTCTAGCTTTCCTCAAAACCAAGTTTAGTTCCATCTACTAATACTCTTAGAACTACCTAGCAAAACTCACAATTTTTTAAACAAAACTTCACAATTTTACGGAATTTATGGGAATTTCGCTTAGAGTATGAGGCTACTAAGAAATGTCCTTTGGGGAATAAAGCTGTGTGCATGTGGGCAATATTGCTTTATCTTTAAAAAAAAAGGCTTACCTTATGGAACATGGCCTGTGGAGAGTACTTGAGCATGCCAGTCATCAGATTGAGACGTCCGCGGTGAGGCATGCCAATCACAACCTGCTCAATGCCCTCTGTGCACAGGGAAATGAACAAAAAAGACTATTGGAGTGCAATGAAGTTGAATGAACGCACGTGAATGCAATGGCACATACTAGGTAATCGAAGTAAGAAAAAAAAACAACCAGCAAGCTTTCACCAGCAAGTTGAAATGCTCGACATTATCTAACTTTTACTTTGAAAAAGGTTGCGGACAGAACTGAAAAGCTTTAATAAGTTAACCACGCCATGCTGCGTTCTTGGCCGGCCAATGTGACCGGAACATCACAAACATCACAAGCACAATTCCCCAATACTTGTCAATGGCAAAAGCCACAAGAAGCCACACTCTCCATCCATTAGACTGTTCTACAGACCAGTGGGTGAACAAAGGACAAACACTCGGATACAAGGGTAACAGGTGATCTTTAAATCTTTTCAAAGGCAAGATTTGCCTACGCTTACCGCCAGCACACGACGACACAAGCTGATCGACGAAGCAGAGCATACCCTCCGCACCTTCACCGCTATAGCGCTTCACCGTGCTGTAACGCTTAGTCATAAACTGATCAAAGGCCTAGAAACAGGAGCAATAGAGACAATAAATACCCACAGCTAGCCAGTAGCAAGCTGTTGCAATTGTATCGGCGCTTCATGCAGTCAATTTTAAATGCTCAAAAAAGCAGGAACATGGAAACAATACATCCAAGCAACGAGTCAACAAATTTCCCCATTCGACTCGACCAAAAAATATAACAGCTCGAAAAGTAGGATGGGGAGGGGGTATGCGACGGCACTGGATGGTACTTGGTTCACCGGTTCCCTCGCAAACCCACACTTGCATCAGACACAACCATTGGAAGCATCGAACTATTTAGAAGACTGTATTACCAAACATGTTCTCAAAACACCATTGAAGAATCAACTCAAAAAGAACAAAGAACGGAGAGCTGGGGACGCACGTACCCGGCCCCGTACCGGACACACAGCCAAGAAGGACGACACCGTAGCGTCCCCACGCTTGACTGGCAAAGAAAACAGCAAGCAAAGAAAATCGGCCAGCGGGCGCAGTTCAAACATCTTGAACGACACGCTCAAAGCAAAACACGTGACAGAAAATAATGCATGATGTCATCTGTACTCACGCGGACATGCAAAAAGGTCAAATCTACACAAAAGCGAGTGCCGCAAGAAACAACACAAATAAATAATAATTCAAACAGCGAAGAACTAGAAAGGCAGATTTCTAATTATCGAAGAACAAGAATGTATCGTAGAGTCCCAGCGCAACTGCCGGAGGATGCTGGCACCCACCAGACGGGTGGTGGTTGCCCCTGCCAGAGAGATAGAACGAAAACTGAAGCAGAGGAGCCACGTTACAAATAGTCACGAAACGCACGAGGTAAGAATAATCGAGCAGTGTCCAATTACGACATACTGAGTAATATACATGTTAAACGAAGACAAACACTAAAAAATGGAGAACGTTCCAACATTTCCCCTCTCACGAACGACTCCAGACTAATCGGAAGTCGTGAGATCATCATACTGACCGGTACCTTCATCGATGGGTTCAACTTCCAACGGCACCAACTGCGTTATCGGCCGCTTGGACTGCTTGGCGCCAATTCTGATGTTCACTACACGGACCAACCCATCAGATCCGGGGAACACTTCTATCACTTTGGCTAGCGGCCAACGCCCTCTTGGAGTAGACTTGTCCATGCAGAGGACAATGTCACCGGGCTTGATGTTGCGGCTGCGTCGAGACCATCGCTGAAGCACATTCAGCCGAGGCACTATTTCTCGAAGCCATCGCCGCCATACCTCACGTAGGAGCTGTTGGAGGAGCCGCCAACGACGCTGTGGGTGCAACTCAGCGACTTCTTCGAGTGGCAGAGTCAGCTCGCACTGTCCAGCTAGGAAGTGCATCGGTGTTAGCGGTGCGGCGTCATCCACGTCGGTCCGGACAGCGGTCAACGGACGCGAGTTGAGCAGGCCTTCCGCACTCACCATGGCAGTTACAAGTTCCTCATCAGTGAGATTGGCCTGGGACAGAGTTGCCATCATTGCGCGCTTTGCTGCCTTGACCACACACTCAAATACGCCGCCAAAGTGCGGAGCGAGAGGCGGATTGAAGCGCCAGTGAACTCCTTGGCTGGCCATACTTGCGGCCACTTCATCAGAACCTAGCGCTTGAACGGCTTCTCTTAGCTCGCGCTCTGCACCGACAAAGTTCGTCCCGTTGTCTGACACGACCTCAGCTGGCACGCCTCTGCGCTTGCAGAAACGGGTGAATGCTAGCAGAAACGACTCGGTGTCCAGGCCATACGCCATCTCGAAATGACAGGCTCGAGATTGCAAACAAGAGAAGACACAGAGGTACCTCTTGAGCTGGGTCTTGCCACGTCCTTGTTTTGTTCGGAACGGACCGGCATAGTCAACTCCCACTCTTGAAAATGCCCGGTACGGTGGAGCTGTTCGGAATAGCGGGAGCGGTGCTATCTGCTGCGAAGCCACAGTGGCCCACTTCTTCTTGCAGAGCACGCAGTGTGCACGGTGAGATCGTGTGACAACCTTGCCACGGATGATCCAAAACCGCAGCATCAGGTTTGCCAAGAGGTGGTTTGGGCCAACACTGTGATCACACTTGCGATCTTCGGCGTCGACTATCAGCTGAGTAATCCGATGGTGCTGTGGCAAGATTATCGGATGCCGGGTATGCTCAGGCAAGTGGCTGGCAGTCTTCAGACGACCTCCAACGCGTAGCACACACGGGTAATCCTTGTCGAGCACTGGATTCAGCCGCAGCAGCGGGTCATTCGCTGCAAGGGACTTCCCTGACGTCAGCTGCCGATACGAAGCGGGATAGCTCTCTGCTTGTGCGATCGCATACCAGTGACATTCGGCACGCTGGAGCTCATCAGACTTCAGCTCCACAGAGTCGACTGCTGCACTCGCTGCTTCCGGATCCCCTCTCGTGCTAGCATGACGTCGACGACACCGGTTGATGAAACGGTAGCACCAGGCCGTCACTCTTACTAGTCGTTTCCATGACGAGTAGTTGTCGGGGTGGAGACGAAACACCTCCGCTGACACTTGCTGCACAGCGAACGCCATCACTTGCGCTCGCTTTACCATTCCAGGCAACTCTTTTGGCACGGTTATCTGACGAGACGGCCACTCAGTGTGCTGCTGGACGAGGAACTCAGGGCCGTTCCACCATACTGAATCACTGGCTAGCTGGGCTGCTGTCAAGCCTCTGGTGCCCTTGTCGGCTGGGTTCAGCTTTCCAGGAACGTGGTTCCACTGGCTGCCAGCTGAATACTCTTGTACTTCAGCTATCCGGTTGCCCACGTCGACTTTAAACTTTCTGGAATGTGCTCTCACCCAGTGAAGCACGTTCATCGAGTCGGACCAGTAGGTGGCATCAGCCTGCGGCAGATCTAGCGCGTCATTCACTGTCTTGGCCAGGCAAACACCAAGCACAGCACCCTTCAGCTCCAGCTTCGGGATCGACATCTTCTTAATGGGACATGGACGCGCCTTGGCGAGTGCTAGCGTCACTCGCACATTGCCGTCTGGGTACTCAGCACGGACGTACACGTTAGCGGCGTAGGCGGCATCTGAAGCATCCGTGAACACGTGCAGCGACAATGTAGCGACAGACGACTCGCGACCCGGACACTTGAAGCAGCGCGGCGCACGGATCAGCGCCAGATCTCCCAGCTCGCTAAACCAGGATGTCCATCTCCGCGTGTGCTCAGCGTCCAGTGGATCATCCCAGCCCACGCCGAGGATGCACAGCTCCTGGAACATGACACGAGAGCGAATCGTGAAGGGAGCTAGTTGTCCGCGTGGGTCGAATATAGATGCCATCTTACTCAGCACGGCTCGCTTGGTCAGCTTCTCTGTTGCGGGCGGCTTGAACTCAAAGGCGAAGGTATCATCCTCTGCCGACCACATCACGCCTAGCGTCTTGACTGATGGTAGCGCACAGTGATCATGATCATTGATGCTAGCTACGAGTTGCGGTGAGCGGTCAGCTTCCGGTACGCCGTCCATCACCTCCGAGCTATTGCTGAGCCACTTGCGGAGGTGGAAGCTGCCCTGCTCAAGGATGTCCTGTACTGTCTGCTGTGTGCGGATGGCTTCCGGTACGGAGACAGCAGAGTGCAGCAGATCATCCACATACATGTCTCGGTCAACGATCTGCAACATGGCTGGGTCATACTTGTCGGCTGTCTCGCGGCACACCACTTGTAGCGCCTTGCATGCCAGGTACGGAGACGCCTTGATGCCGAACACCAACCTCTGGAACTCGTATACGCGTGAGTCCCACACAAAGCGATGATATCGGCGGTCTTGCTCAGCCAGCACGACTTGCAGGAACATCTCGGTAATGTCCGCCGTGAGCGCTACTGGCTCCTTGCAGAACCGCAGAAGCACTTTCACTAGGTCATTCTGCAGAGCGGGTCCAGGGTACATACACTCATTGATCGACGTGCCGTCATACTTGGCAGCAGCATCAAAGACGACACGTACCTTCGTGGTGGCCTTGTCGTCTCGTACAATGGCGAAGTGCGGCAGGAACCACTGGTCGTCGCCATCTGCCTCAACCTCTGCTGCCGACACTGCGCGCACATAGCCTTTGTCAATGTGGCTACGGATGACCTTGCCGTATGCTGCCTTCAGCTCTGGACGCTTGTCCAGCGATTTCTCTAGCATGCGCAGGCGATGGTCCGCCATGGCGCGATTAGCGGTGACACCAGGCTCGCCGTTGCTGTGGACCCATGGGATTGCCATGGTGACTCGCTGATCATGGAAGCTGATGGATTTCTCAACGATCTCCTCAGCCAGCTTCTCTGCAGGGGTGATGTAGGTGCCTTCGTGCTTCATACCGACTGCCTCCAGATTCCAGAAATTCTGGACCAGGCTGTCTATGCTGCATTCGCCGTATAAAGCATGCACGAAGTTGACAGACAACTCGTCATCACTGGGTGCACTGGGCGTTGGGCCCATACACACCCATCCCAGTGGCGTCTTGCGGGCAATTGGTCCACCGCTGCTGCTTCTGTACTCCGCGAGTGATGCGTGGGCATCAATGACGTCTAGACCAATCAGGAGGTCGACCGTGGTGCTGGAGATTTCGGGAAAGTCTATGAACTTCAGATGTTCATAGCTGGACTTGTACCGGCTCCAGTCGACGACCTGCGTCTTCTTGGTCACACGATCATATACCCATGCCTTGAGCGGGTATGACACTGTTCCATCAATGGATTCCATCTGCACCTTGACCAGTTCCCGATAGCCGGAGGTCTGCTGCGCACCAATCGTGGATGTATTCAACATGTGAACTTCACCTGCCATGCCCAACTCATGGGCTACATCCTCCCGTATGAAGCTTGCAGTCGAGCCTGAGTCCAGCATGGCCGTACAGATTGCCGACTTGCCAGTTGGGCCAATAATCTTCACTGGCACGGTAGCGAAAGCGGTAGTCTGCGGCACGCTGACACTAGCATGGTGAGAACTTTCCTGCCGAGGTGCCGTAGCTGCTGGTCGCATCGTAGCTGGATTCTGCGCTGCAGCTTGTGGCTGCACTGACTTGCTGTAGTGCAGAAGTGAGTGGTGCCTCTCTCCACAGTGGCAACGTTCCAGCTTCTGGCACTCACGCGCCCAGTGTCCATGCTCCAAACAACAGCTACACAGCTTGGCACGCTTGACCAGGTCCCAGCGGCGCTTGGTTGTCAGCGCCCTGAATTCCGGACACTCTGCTGTGGCATGGCTCTTGCTGCACTTGGCACACTGCTGAGTACTGAGCTCCACAGCATACACAGCAGATGACCTAGGCTTTGGCGGGACCGCAGGAGGTGTCTTGTTCAACTTCTCTGTGCCGACTGTCGCCAAGATGTCATCGGCTCGCTTAGCGTTCTGGACCCGTTTTACCAGCCAGAACGACAACGTGGTTGCGTTGCATTTGCTGTCTGGATGTTGTTCGTAAAATCGTATAACTACACTTCTGGGTAGCTTCTCCAGCGCACTTAGGAATAGCTCCCTACCAGGGGTCTCTCCAGCCAAGTCCAGGTTCATGAGCACATTTCTGAGCTTGACAGCAAACTTCCGGACAGACTCGGTGTCCCTGTCAGAGGCAATGCGTGGGTGATTCAGAATCTCTCTCTCTTGCAAGGCAAGATGGCGGTCGGAACCACCAAACCAGCGCTCAAGCTCCGTCCAGGCTGCAGTGTATGCACCCGGACCGTCGAACATATCCGCGATAATGTCTTCGGCCGAGCTACCCTGCAGCGCCTCCTTCAGTCGTGCCAGTTTATATTCGTCAGAGACGAAGCGGTCCTCGTCCACGAGGCGCTTAAATGTTTGTTTCCACCGTACAAACTGCTGGGTCCTGCCACTAAATTTGGGCAGCTCTAGTGGCTTCAGATGGTGAAAAGCGCTTACTCCATGTGGCCGTTGCATACTGGCAAGCCAATCGCTAACATGGGGGTCGACAGCAGATTCCGTTAGAGGAGACCACTCAGAAAGTCTACTGGCAGGAGCACTATAACCAACTGACGTCACACTTAGTCTGCTGCTCAGACTACTTGGCTTTGGTGGTGGTGTTGGCCGTGTGCGTGGTGCTGGTAGAGGTGGCACAGGCCGCATGTGCGGTGGTGTTGACGGTGGCACAGGGGTAACCTGTTCTGCGACTGCTGATTGTTGGCCTGATGCCACTTGGCCAGAAACCGACTCAACAGGCGAATCCAAGATCGCCTCAGCAGCAGCCATCACACCAACACTCTCCTTATCAAACTTCGCCTCCCACTCGTCCAACTCATTCAGCAGTTGCTCACTCTCTTGGGATTCCAACATGCTGCGCATAATTTCTAAAACCGAATTCAGCTCTGACCGTACAAATTCTAATTCACGGACATCAGGCTGCAAATATCGGCGAGACGGCGACGAGCAAGCAATCAGAGTTCGCAAGCGGTTACTGATCCGCGTGTGGCGTCTACGGAGGTTTGTTCTCCGACGAATCAACTCTTTCCAGCGGTCCTCAAGTTCCTCAACAGGAGTTTCACCCACGCTCGTACCATAATGGCGTGGCGTAAAACTACGAGTCACAAACTCTGGTGGTGGCGGAAACGCCATTACCACCGCTGACACTACTAGTCGAAAGTTCTCGAAACCTGTCGGATCCGGCTCGAAGGACCAAATGGTTCACCGGTTCCCTCGCAAACCCACACTTGCATCAGACACAACCATTGGAAGCATCGAACTATTTAGAAGACTGTATTACCAAACATGTTCTCAAAACACCATTGAAGAATCAACTCAAAAAGAACAAAGAACGGAGAGCTGGGGACGCACGTACCCGGCCCCGTACCGGACACACAGCCAAGAAGGACGACACCGTAGCGTCCCCACGCTTGACTGGCAAAGAAAACAGCAAGCAAAGAAAATCGGCCAGCGGGCGCAGTTCAAACATCTTGAACGACACGCTCAAAGCAAAACACGTGACAGAAAATAATGCATGATGTCATCTGTACTCACGCGGACATGCAAAAAGGTCAAATCTACACAAAAGCGAGTGCCGCAAGAAACAACACAAATAAATAATAATTCAAACAGCGAAGAACTAGAAAGGCAGATTTCTAATTATCGAAGAACAAGAATGTATCGTAGAGTCCCAGCGCAACTGCCGGAGGATGCTGGCACCCACCAGACGGGTGGTGGTTGCCCCTGCCAGAGAGATAGAACGAAAACTGAAGCAGAGGAGCCACGTTACAAATAGTCACGAAACGCACGAGGTAAGAATAATCGAGCAGTGTCCAATTACGACATACTGAGTAATATACATGTTAAACGAAGACAAACACTAAAAAATGGAGAACGTTCCAACAGTACTGGTGCTGTTATTGTCTTGGACTTATCCTCTACCAGGAACATACATGGTTGATTCATATGGTGGTAAATACACACCTGGCAATACGGCGATAAATACACGTCCTGCCCACACACGCTCTCTTAAAGCTGCAAAGTTACCCTGGCACAGAGCTCTCCTTCTCACCACCACCGCCACCACCATTAGTCCGCACATGGCGCCTAGTCGATGCATGGTTAGTGAACATACACCTCACGGTGAATTGATCCATACAAAAGAAAGAGCATAAGTTACCTGAGATTTGAGCATGATTTCTGCCAGCTGCTGGCGACAATCGTCGCTGATAGGAGCGAGCCGCCGAGATTCGTACTCGCGCACAAACCACTCGCGCTCAGCCTCGTTCTGCACAACACAGCAACAGGAGCAAGATACGACAGGAAAATGATTTAGAACCTGCACACAGCCAGCTGTCCCAGAAAGTAGAAAAGAAGAGACCTAGCATAAAGGTTGCTTGGGATGCTAAGCCCTTCAAAATACTCAATATAAATAGTAAAACTAAGCTACGCAGTACACAGAACAGCAATGAAGTACATTCACACTTCCCTTATCTAGACTCCCAGTGTCTGGATCATTCCATCAATTGCACGGTCTAAACATTGTGCATGCACTGAAGCAAAACTAAGAAACTAATTTAAAAAACCTCAGCCCCTTTTCCCCCTGCTAGGCCCTGAGTCTGTGCCGCATGATTCCGTTCGCGGCTTACAGGCATGTGCTGCGTCTCCACACTTATAGATCCACAGTAGAGTGACTGGAGGGTGGCTTCCATCTCCTCAACATCCAGCATGGTGCTGTCCGACGGTGCGCTGTGGACAATGCCTGCAGGGAGAGGACAGAAACGATTACTCGTACCTGCAGCGGTGAGCAATAGACTGCCCCAAGCCAGTGACATTACAGGGGTGGACCCAGAGATCTCTACAGGGGGGTTCCAGTGCAGCCAAAACTGAATAGCTAATACATGTGCTTGTACATGCATACGGTTTCCAGAAGTACATCTGCGAAATTTAGGGGGTTCCAACCCCCGGAAACCCCCTGAATCCACCCCTGCATTCTTCTTCAGGGTATTTGGAGAAGAACAGTGTCAGCGTCACGCAAATTGCAACTGCACGTGTGCAGACGGTTGCCTGAGTATCATGCGCTCACAGAAAGCCTCGCCTCCTGCTCCCAACTGTGCCATTCACCCTCGAGAGTGCAGTTGTGGCTCCATACATGCAAAGAGTCTATAATTCCGTTGACACATTCCCGGTCGCGGCGGCAGAGATGTGTTCCAGATTTCAGTTGCAGACGACATTCCTGACCCAGGACAAAATGCCACTACCGGTACTAATGAAGAGCCGATGAGGAGACAAAAGGAGACCGGTACTAATAATAAATGGATACTCTGTGCATTACCACGGATATGTACATACTGCAGTGTTGCGCATGAAAGCATGACCTGTATAGAAGCATGACTCGAATAGAAGCCGGTTTTTCGAAGCGCCGTGACACAGAAGCACGATTAGACTAGAAGGCGCTCTTTGCAAAAATGCATGTGCACGTACTTGCACAATACATGCATGGCAGCATGCACTGCACAGTGTAGACTGATGATGTTGACGTAGAAGCATGTTTTTGAATAGAAGCATAACTTGAATAGAAGCATTGTTTGAACCCCGGCTTATACCGTGAGCACCTGCTTTTATACACGGCATTGCGGTAGTTGCGTTCAGTGAAATCCGACCTAGAGTGCATATTTGGCGCCTTCAACTACACGCCCTTGATGCCCTGGAAGTGACACGAATGCGGCTGGACGTGACGATGCAATCGGAACTAGTCCAGGGCGCCAGCTTTGCACTCTGGGTCAGATTTCACCGAGCGCAAATGTACTAACCGGCTGCAGGGAACTTGTCAGTGGGTGAAACTCGGAAAGCATCCGTACTGAGCTCGGGCCGGTCACTGCAACAAACACAGCATCAAACGAATACACATCGCGATAAGATTGCGAAAACAACGAAAGAAAGAAGAAGAAAAACTTCAAGAAAACACAACGGCACATCTCAACACCCTAGCCTGGGCAGGTTAGACACCGGGGAGTAATAAAATATCTACTCCCTGTCCGGCACTGGTGCTACAGTTCAGACTCAGTGGAAATTGATAAATTGTCAAATAGTCAAGTGGTGTGCTTCACTGTCCGAAGAGTGCTTAATACCCATGTAGGGCAGAGCCTTGTACCAAGAGAGATTGGAAGCGTTGTCACAACTCTGAGTTTCACGTTGCCTGATGATCGTAGTAATACGTTAAACTCAGAGGTGTGACAAAGCTTCCAATCTCTCTTGTCAAGTTCATTTGAAAAGCCACAAGTTAGTCGAACAGAACATGCTTTTTGCATGACACGGAATAATGTGACTGCCAGTGGGCAACCTTGTTCAACTGGTCTGGCCTGGCTTTGGAAGTCAAAGGTTTTCAAAGCCTGATCGCTTCACCATCAGAATTTCAAGCAGCTAGTCCGAAACTCTCATAAATCCAACTTTCTCGAAGATTTCAAATCAAATTTCCTATCTCCCAGCTCCAATTTTGTCAAGCTACAATGCACCAGAACAAGACAGCACGAGGATTGACAGGAGGAGTTTATCAATCCAAAACAATCAAAATCGATACGATTCCGTAACGAACACCCACCTGGGCACGTCCTCTGCACTGCGCAGTGGGTTGATGTGCGCATAGCGGTGTCCATGGTCACGGTATGCGGTCGCCAGACGAAGAATGTTGGCGTGGGCGGCACGATTGTCCAATTCCGTCTCACCCCATGGTGCTGCATAAAACCAGGGCCAGCAAAAAATAAACGAGAAAAAAGACAAACTAGAAAATAAGTTTCAAAGCAAAACACAACATGACAGTTAGATAGCTCTTACGACAGCTAATAGTACATGTTCTCAGTGCAGTGGAGGACAAAACCCTCTAGCCTGCCCCGCCGCTGCAAAAATATCAAGCAACTGAATTTCACTGCCCGTGCACTAGTCAAAACAGCACGCGGTTGTATCTGAACATCTCTTCACTCAAGAGAGTGAGCCCACATAACGGTAATTCGAGAGGAAAGAAGAAAGTGAGGACTGCAGTCCACCAATATATCCAGACTGAGCAGGCGATGGAACGGGCAATAAATGCACGCACCACGTACAGACTACTCGCGATAAAGTCATGCATTCGTGATAAATCAAGCGCCTTTGCAAACGGGGCAACATGTCTTATGTGTAGAAATACAGTATTTGTACGCCACATATTCACAATAAGTCACGCTGTACTGTGGACTGAGTGCGGGACTAATCGAGAACGACTGCTGCATTCAGCAAGCATGTGACAAGTCAAAAACGAAGGAAACTTTTCACACACACACACACACACACACACACACACACACACACACACACACACACACACCATGTACCATGTATACGCCCGTCCCAAGAGAAGCACGCAAATCTGCAAATACACTGGATGTGCACCCACAGATTTCCTCTTATAGCAACGATAGCAGACAAGATCTGAATGAGACAGATCAAGACTAGCGCCAGATAACTCCCCCCCCCCCCCCCACACAGACACAGACACAGACACAGACACAGACACACACACACACACACAAGTACACACACACACACACACACACTAGTACACACTATGCTGCACATGAACATGGGTAAATACTGTACACGTACGCTGTCCAATACACCAGTCCATATTCTGCCCGGCACGTGGATTCAGAATATGTTTCTTCTGGTTAGTGTCAATGTTATCGACCTTCGTGCAAAGCTCGCTGTGATTCTCACATCTGGAGCCCTCTGACTTAGCTGCAGTGAGCTGTTCTTCTCTCAATTATGAACCATAGTGTCAGTGCCACTCTGAAATGTCCTACTGTACACTATCTCACTGCATGGCAAATCAGAACCGGTACGGCAGGTGCAGCCAAAGCCGCACAAATAATTTCATTTTTAATATACAGGGAACAAAACAAAAATGACTAAAACAGCAAGTATAAAGGCAAAGAATTGAGAGAGATGACATGACGCTACAAGTGTGAAAAGTCATCAAGTCAAAAACAGCATGAAAATCAAATAATAATACTAACAGTAACACATCAAACGTATCAAGCGGAAATGTGTGTTCAGAAGGGAAATGTTTTGTCCCTCCAGTTGTTCGGTGTTAGTCCACATGTGATTGCTAAGATTAAGACTAATCTTTCCGTTTGATAAGTTTGATGTGTTAGTATTATTATTTGATTTTCATGCTGTTTTTGACTTGATGACTTTTCACACGAGTAGAGTGATGCTTATCTCTCTCAATTCTTTGCCTTTATATTGCTGTTTTATACACACACAACAGAGGCGAAACGCTGTGGAGCTGTAACTTCAAGTTTCAGGCATTTCAGCGATCATCAGACAACAGCATTCACGTCTGTTGTGTGTGTATACTGCTCTGTACATTCGTGCATTGAGCACTCTACCTCGAGCTTCCTAGATCGGCCTTGTTTATTGCTGTTTTAGTCATTTTGCTGTTTTCCCTGTAAGAGCCGGTGAAGAAAAGGGAACGAAAACCTGTCCCCGGGGAAAATTGCGGAAAAAAATTGCAAAAAACGCGGGGAAAACGCGGCATAATATGGCATAATTTGCGGTAAATATGCGGTGAACTTATTATTCAGTTCGCCGTGGTTGGCTACCACCCGACTTCTCATATATATTGGCAGTCTTCTGACGAGCCAGGAGATGTTGAATTAATAATAATAATAATAATTTGAAACTCGGGTATTGAGCCAATAATAAAAGTAGAAAGGAAAAGGACATAATATTATGGTGGAGAGTTACTCTTAACTCGTTTCCATAATATTATGTCCTTTTCCTTTCTAATAATAATAATAATAATATTGATGTGCGGCAATTTTCAGTGAGTATGTAGTGAAATCAACCAGTTACAAGTCTCTGGTGTAAGCACTCGTCATATTTGAGTAAAAAGCCGCCACGATGAGACGTTGCTGACCGAACAGTGCACTGTGCATGTGTGTACGTGTAGTGCAACAAAAAAGTTCAAAAAACGCGGGAAAATCGCGGAAAACGCGGTCTTTTAAAAAATCGCAAAAAAACGCGGAAAAAAACGCGGCCGCGGAATCGCAATTTTCCCCGGGGACAGGAAAACGTTCGGTTCTAACTTCTAAAATCTCTTAGTGTTCATTTGGACTGGTGTGGATTGCGCAGACGCATGTACTGCATTGAAGAATTGGAGACCCTTCCAATTTGTTCTAGAAATGAAATTCGTTTGTTGATTATAATCTGGTTGGTCAACAATACACTACGAGGAGTATAGTTTTAACTAATGAAAAAATCATTCATGTGTCTATATAAAGAAGAAAAGAGGACCAAGGAACTACAAGTTACGCTGTAATGTCCACTAACACCACCGGTTACTTTACAATCAGCTCATGCGATAACATGTGTCTCATGCGTCTCTTATTTAAAATGGATCTGCCGTAGTGACGCGCATATAAGCACAATCAGTCATGTGCCTATATCCGGGCATAAGCGCACCCTCACAAATAAGCGCACGGGCTTATAAGTGAACCTAAATGCAGTTCATCCCGCGACACACAGACACTACAAAACACCATGTTCACATAGTTCAATGTGCATTGCGGTATTGCGGTATTGCACTATATGCATAATTATGCAAGGTACCGACCGGTACACTGGCAACTCAAGCGCATGCGCCTATGTGTGAGACAAAACGACCCGCGAAAAATAACAAAATAACGCAAAAACTCACTCATAAGCGCATGTGCCTTTATGTGCGTCACTACGGTATATGACCAAAACAGCTTGCTGTCTACAGCATTTGGGTAAAATGGAAATAGAAACTGACACAACGCCACGTACTAGTACTGTAATTTCACAAATGTTCGGTGTACTTTTATATTCAGTACTTTCGGTGCATCTTTTTCATACCTAATATTTTAATAGCTGCACAAACACTGACGTGCATCATCCAATAGGGAACTGCTCCTCTGTGCCTGAAATTACTGCTCACCTAACATGGTCTTTTGGCCTCATACCTAAAGTTTTGAGCACCTAAAGTTTCTGAAATTAGAGTATCTGTGGGTGTGTTCGTGTGGGTGTGTGTGTACCTTCTGTTGCACCTGAAGACCTGGCCGCTTGCCTGTGGCCGTAGCATCCCTTTCCGGAGTGATAATTCCGTCCTCGGAGAAGGGACAGGCGCGGGCAAAGTCGCCACATATCACGCGCAACGAGTTCGCGAAGCACTAAATGGAATTATTTGCAAGGTATTTCCGAACCATTTACCACCAGTCTAGTGCTTGCTGTGCTGAGTACATGTAGTTGTAAAAAATAATGCACACAGTTTGAAAGACAAAAATTGAAGGACAAACAAAAATCATCGTAAAAATCAAGACGACCATGAATCATCGATGCATCCACAGGATCACATGCTGACTGATGCACAGGTAGATATCTACGGGATTTCGATGGACAACAACAGGTGTTCCAGTTTTTTGAAATGTCCAGAATAGCAGGAAAAGCAAACCTATCCAACGACGTGTTCTGTATGTGGAGTGTAGTGTCTCAGATCTAGATAAAGAAGCAGAGTTGTGGATAAGACGCGAAAGCGCCTGAATGCACTGCGCCCAACAACTGGCATTGGCTCGTGGTTGTGGGTGCTTTAGTCAAAGATATGTCAATATAAAATACCAGGTTTCTGAATGAAGTGCCACGAATTGTTTGCGCAAGAATGGACGTGAAACAGGTCAAACTTGCTGTTAACTCTGAAGAATCAGTGCTGGATTTAATCAGGCTCGTGCGACCTGAGTGGAAATCGGAGGAGCTGGCAATTCGTGTTTTCCAAGGTGGTGTTACGAATCGCTTGTATGGCGTTCTGGCCGATGGGAATAGTGTGGCTCGCACCCTGCTGGTGAGGGTGTTCGGGGAAGGGAGTGACTTATTCATAGACCGACGCAAGGAACGGGAGTACATTGAGCTGCTGTGGCGCCACGGGCACGCAGAGCCTCTATGCGCCACGTTCGACAATGGATTCGTGTATGGCTACATTGTGGGTCGCCCACTGACGGTAACTTCAGTGAGACTTCCCCATGTCTTCCCGAAGATTGCGAGGCAGCTCGCCCAGCTACACAGTGTGCCGAAACCTGACGGAATCTCGAATCCTGAACCTGCCATCCTGAGAAACCTTGTACATTGGCTAGACCTGGTGCCTGAAACGTTTAGCAAGGCGGATGTGCATCAACGTGTTGATGCCATTCTACCAAGTCGGTCTGTACTAAAAGCAGAGGTGAAGGCGTTAGTGGATCAACTCCAGTCTCTCAACTCACCCGTGGTATTCGGTCACAATGACACCACACCAGGAAATATCTTGGAGCTTGATGACAACCCCGATCAGGTAGCTTTCATTGATCACGAGTACGCTGGCTGGAATTATCGGTGCTTTGAGCTGGGCAACATGTTCTGTGAATACTGCGGTGTCGAGCGCATGGATTTCTCGCTGTTCCCAAGCCGTGCAGAACAGGAGAGCTTTCTGCAAGTATACAGCACTGAAGCAGCAGCTCTGCAGAGCAAAGGGGATCACGATGTCGCTACTCTATACAATGAGGCGAGCCTAGGTGCACTGGCCAGCAACCTGCAGTGGACAATCTGGGGTCTGGTACAAGCAGAACATTCCCTCATAGAGTTTGACTACGTTGACTATGCTGGTACCCGCTTGGCCGAGTACCACCGCCAGAAAGCCTTGCTTGGTTTGAATGATTCTATGAATGGAACTACCCGTTGAGTTTTACTGCCGTGCCACCAAGCTCCGAATTTACGTTCAGGCAGCGATAGTCCCTTTGTTGTCATTTATTATATTAGTTAGGTACCAGCAGGAGATCTAACTGGAGAGATGTACTACATACGTGTGTAGTCCCCTGCACGGGATATTGTGTAGAACGCGTATGCATGATTGTACTCTTTAGAGACTGTATTGTAAAGAGTCTATTAACTTAAAAAGACCCCGGTGTTCTAGTACTTCATGTGTCAATATGCTGCTGGACGGCTTTCTCACTACAGTTCTTATTGAAACTTGTTCTACAGTTGTAACATCCCCTGCTGAGCTCTGTCCAAAAATCATCCTCTTATGGTTTGCTTCTTATCTGGCATGACTTTTGCTGCAATGTGCCTTGGAAAAAATTATATTTTCAAATTATTTACAAAAAGCCCCACGCGATCTGATCTGTACCAGGCACACAGAAATAGCTTTCTGATATGTTTTCTGATTAGAAAATAACGAATACTTTTTTGCTCACGAAATGTGCACATTGTACAAGTACCTCGATAGGCGGACATGATTATAGAAAGCAAGCATGAACCGGCGCGGATGTTGTTGTGTTTTGGTGGCAGAGAAGCAGAACGCCTACAGTACTTGTAGAAGTGTGCATGGACATACTATTGATTAGGGCTGAAACGATTATACCGAATAATCGAGTACTCGTTTGATAAATCTGACGATCGAGCAATCGTTTAGATTACCGATTACGATTATTTTGCGTTTTTAAATTTTTAAATTTCTCATACGCGCAGTGTATGCAGCGCGAGTTCAAACATAGAGTACAGTCCTAGTGTAGTATACAACGAAGCTGGAGCATGAAGCTCGAAGGTCAAGGTCGCGTCCGGTCTACATACATATACATAATACTTTTTTGTGCAAAATTTTGTACATATTTCCACTTTTGGCCATTCCACGTACATATTCCAGGTGCAGCCTCTTAAAGATTATAATAGAATAATCGATCGTTATGATAAAGAGTAATCGATTGGGCTAAATGCATGATCGTTTCAGCCCTACTATTGATGTACATGCCGGTACGCGGTGTACCTCTCTGCTCTCAATAGCTCGGTTGTAGCAGGTTACTCTGTCTCTTGCTCTTCCCCCGGCTAGCGGCTAATAACCGCTATGGCTTGTACGCATTAAGCTTCTTAGGTGCAGATCGCTGGAATTCGCTCCCTGCTTCTGTTCGTATTTGCTCCACGCTATCAGACTTCCGCTCATCTATACAAAAACATATAGGGTACCCCGTAAGAAGGCCTTAGGCCTGTGGGAATGCCCTATTAAAAATTTAATAAAATAATAATAATAATAATCTACCAGGGAGTATTACGATATTCTACTACCAAGAGTGGGGGTTATAATCTTGCTACTACATAATTATTAAACACTCCCTCTGTCCTGCCGGGTTGTACAGGTGCTTTCAAGAAATGACAATGAAAATATCTGTCCTCCCGCACCAATCAAAAACAAATGTTTCTTCTCTACTCTATCTACATCATCAGTGACTCTATCTTTCAATCTACATCACGAATGAGAACTAACTAAATACTTGAAGCTCTGATTCAAGAAGGATATGCATTATATGTACCCGAGTCCACTTGACATACATGATTGTACTCGTACCCTCGCGCACTTCGCGGCACACGGCACTTTTTAATCCACACTAATCCACAATCCAACAAAGGCTCCAAGGCAGAGCGAAGGCACAGCTGCTATGTACTAAAATTAGTTACTTGTTTGCAAATTATTAATTTTAATTAATCTGATCGATCACTGGTATTGGTGACAGGTGTTTGAGTGGTTTGAGAAGTCCAGGACAGTGAAGAGAACAAGAGCTAAGAGACGTGATAATTATGAGGAGTCACCAAGCAACCGAGAGTCAGAACGACGGGTGAGTGTACGTGTGCGGGGTGTCTCGGATCTGCAGAACGGCTGATATGAGTTGTGGATAGGAAGAGGAAGCACATGAGTGCACTGGATCGTGGTTGTGGGCGCTCTTGTCAAAGACATGTCGAACTGTGGTTCCTGAATGGAGTGCTACGAATTGTTTCCGCAAGACAAGAATGGACGTGAAAGAAATCAAACTTACCGTCAACTCTGAAGAATCAGTGCTGGATTTGATCAGGCTCGTGCGACCTGAGTGGAAGTCGGACGACTCGCTAGCAATTCGTGTGTTTCAAGGCGGTGTTGCGAATCGCTTGTATGGCGTTCTGGCCGATGGGAACAGTGTGGCTCGCACCCTGCTGGTGAAGGTGTTCGGGGAAGGGAGTGACTTGCTCATAGACCGACGCAAGGAACGGGAGCACATTGAGCTGTTGTGGCGCCATGGACACGCAGAGCCTCTATGCGCCACGTTTGACAATGGATTCGTGTATGGCTACATCGTGGGTCGCCCACTGACGGTAACTTCGGCCAGACTTCCCCATGTATTCCCGAAGATTGCGAGGCAGCTCGCCCGGGTACACAGTGTGCCGAAACCTGACGGACTGTTGAATCCTGAGCCTGCAATCCTGAGAAACCTTGTACATTGGCTAGACTTGGTGCCTGAAACGTTTAGCAAGGCGGATGTACATCAACGTGTTGATGCCATTCTACAAAGTCGGTCTGTACTAAAAGCAGAGGTGAAGGCGTTAGTGGATCGACTCCAGTCCCTCAATTCACCCGTGGTATTCGGTCACAATGATGTAAGACCAGAAAATATTTTGGAGCTTGATGACAACCCCGATCAGGTAGCTTTTATTGATCACGAGTACGCTGGCTGGAATTACCGGTGTTTTGATTTGGGGAACCTGTTCTGTAAATACTGCGGCGTTGTTGAACACATGGATTCCTCGCTGTTCCCAAGCCATGCAGAACAGGAGAGCTTTCTGCAAGTATACAGTACTGAGGCAGCAGCTCTGCAGAGCAAAGGGGATCACGATGTCGCTACTCTATACAACGAGGCGAGCCTGGGTGCATTGGCCAGCAACATGCAGTGGGCAATCTGGTGTTTGGTACAAGCTGAGCACTCCCTGATGGAGTTTGACTATGTTGACTATGCCGGTAACCTCTTGGCCGAGTATTACCGCCAGAAAGCGTTGCGTTGAATGGAACTAGCCATTATTAAAGTTCTTTTGACGATTTGTGTTAAGGCAGCAATAGCCTATTTCTTTAAATTTATGTATTAGTAAACAGCCTACGGGTATCAACCGGATCTCATGTATCAGCATGCACGGCAAGATCTAACTGGATGTAGTCAGTAGTCCTGCGGCGCGGTGGTATGGGGAGACTGATGTGCAGAATTCGTATGCAGCCTGTGTTGCAAGACAGGGACTGAAGCATGGCTCGGCAGTGTGAATCAACGTACCAACTTACCATGCTGCGCTTACTCAGATAGCTGTTGCTCTTTCCTCGGAGATAATAAAAAAATCAGAAAAAGGACACAATTCAGGTTCAATAACATTTTGACGAATTTGAACTGATTTTCATGAATACTCTGATATTTTCAGTACACCCAACTCGCAACACACCAACAATCCTTGGCTACACCACGTACAGTAAATTTCCAAATGTTCACCCAGGAGGGCATCATCAGGCCGAGGGATATAGGAGAAGAATGATACAAAGTTGGCTGATATAGGACAGTACTCTGATAATAAATCAAATAAATAAAAATTGCACGAGTTCGCATACAGGACGCCGATGGGTCAAGAACAATTAACCTTTCCGCTTCCATAGGACGCCACCACCCCATGATCAGCCGTCAGATGTGGCTCCTAACTGTGACAGGCAGGCACAAGCAGGCACTCGGATAACATTAATTTTGGCAAAATGTATCTTGCAACAATCTCTCCTCCTCTTCTCCTCAACTTACAAAGCACTATCAGCATTCGACTGAGAGCGCATTGAGGAGAAGAGAAGGAGAGATTGCAACAGCCGGATGGTACCGTTCACAATTTTAATAATCTTGCGCACAAAAATAATAATTTATTGTTGAAGATTATACTCCTCGTGTCTTGGCTCATTGATGGACTTGAAGCAGATTTCCATGCAATAACAGGATGGAGAGAATATTTGAATTTCTCGTTTTTAGATCTCGTTTACCGACAGATGCGTTAATCCCCATATGAGTAATCTCCTCATGGGCTTCATACAAACTGTTTTTATTGTAACAATGTGTCGTAAAGACGTACCTCGCACTGCTGGACGACATTTTCACAACAGTTCTCACTGAAACTTATTCTAGCATCCCTCAGCTCTGTTCTAATATTTCCATTCTCTAATGGTTTGTTTCTTTTCTGACAAGACTTGCACTGCAATGTCCTGTGCCAAGAAAAAGCTATTTTCAAATTCACAAAAAGCACCACCAGGCACGCAGAAAAGGCTTTCAGGTAGTTTTCCGATTATTATTAAAAACCTTATACTTCTGCACACTAAAATAAAGTGTACCTCGTTAGAAATCATAATAAAGCAAAGCAAGGGTAAATCATGGATGATTCTGTGGGAGAGTAGCAGAAATCCTAGGAAAAGTGTGTATTCCTTACACAAACCAGCTCGGTTGTACACAGGTGATTTGCAGAAATGAGAAGGAAAATACCTGGTAATCCGGCTGCACCAATCAAAAGGAAGTACTTCTCTTCTCTCTCTCTCTCTCTCTCTCTCTCTCTCTCTCTCTCTCTCTCTCTCTCTCTCTCTCTCTCTCTCTCTCTCTCTCTCTCTCTCTCTCTCTCTCTCTCTCTCTCTCTCTCTCTCTCTCTCTCTCTCTCTCTCTCTCTCTCACACACACACACACACACACACACACACACACACACACACACACACACACACACACACACACACACACACACACACTCTCTCTCTCTCTCACGCGCACACACACACACACTCTCTCTCTCTCCCTCCCTCTCTGCACAGCACAGGGAATGTGCAAGACCTCTAATTCAAGAAGGACAGCACCTCTAGAGTGTCATGCATGTCACTTGAAGTTCAGCTTGCGATCTGCAGGAACGTCTACTTCGCAGGTTCATCACTGGGTGCACCAGGGCCTTCTGACTCTTCCTGCTGTTGCTGCTGCTGGATGTGCGCCATGCCCGACTCCTTGAGCAGATTGATAACCGTGTTGTAGTCAAAGTCCTGTGGCTGGTTGGTAAACACCTCAAGAGCGGCGCGATGCGGAGAGCCTGGCTGGGCAAGGTAGAACATCTGCAGCTGATTGGCCAGGCACTGAAGCTCCAGGACATTCTACAGCACACGTGCGCAACACACACACACACACACAGACGATTACACCTGGTGAAAAAGATCAGTTGGCCCAAGCATGCAGCATGTACTGAAGTAGTTTGTATGGAACACTGTAGGTGCTGGGAATTGCTCACAAAGCCACACTAAGAGCAGATGCAGCATTCGTATCCTTAAAAACTCCATTACACAACAGTTATGAAAAAAATTCTTCAGACTTTTCCCTTTTCCATTCCCTCGCCTAGTGAGTAAGTTACGTAAAGATTCAGGCATCACCTTAGTAGAATCAGAAGCTCGAGAAGAAAGCCCAAGCTCAAGGATTTCATGTGCTTGTGCCCTGAATTCAACTGAACAAAGTGTGACCACACTAACCAGGAATTTGTTGTCGAATTCACCGCGCATCAAGACGATCCCTGTAACGAAGCACCACACAGACAGACACACCACCCGTTATGCAAAGTAGAGGGCATGCCATCAAGATCAATGCGTATGCGGAACTGCCAAAGTACTGAAATTTCACAAAATCCGGGTGTACATGTACATGTACTTATATTTTCGGTACTTTCGGCGCATCTCTTTCATACCTAAAATTTCAATAGCCACACAAACACGGATACATATCATCCAGTAGGGAACTGCTTCTCTGTACCTAAAATTTCTGTCCACCTAAAACTGAGCTAAACTGGTCTTTTGCCCTCATGTGTAAAAGTTCGAGCACCTAGAATTTCTGAAATCAGAGTACTACTGTACTTGTAGTGCCAGTAGTAGCAACATGCAGCTTGTACAGCCAAAGGAGATTGTCGCTTACCGTGGCTAGCCTGCAGCTCAGTGTAATGGCTGATTGTCACCTGCGCAGGAGCACTCTCTCCCAGGGTCTGCACAGAGAGAAAAAAAGCAGCGGTGCAAGCGCATCAAAAGCATACGGAAAAAAACCCCACTCGAGACGCGACCCTCCTACTACTACATGTACTTCAGTAGTATCACTCCCCACCACAAGCAAACGTACAGTGTACCAGTAGATGCAGATACAGTCAGACCTCGCTTATCCGCTCCTCTTTTATCCGGATCCCTCGCCATCCGGAAGAAAATCGCTGGTTACCGATTTACAGCATATGCCATGCATACATACAGTGTGTGTGTTCGATTATCCGGTTCCCTCGCCTATCCGGATATTTTTGTGGAAAACGGATGTGTGCGGTTATGCGAGGTCTGACTGTATGTGGGTTCACTGTTCATAATCAGGGCCGTCGGAAGGTATTTTAGTGTGGTACGGTCAGCCATCTGAAGTACAATCTACTCGTGGGGGAGGGATGGCTGAGCTGAAAATTTTGGAATTTTAGAGCCCAAATCAGTGCATTTTATTGATTCATGGGGTACCTGGGGCCAATAATGGTACAGTCAATACCGTAGTGACCGTAGCGTGTGCGACATCCCTGATAACAAGTAAGTACTCTCCCAAGAACAGAGGAAGGCGGTTTGCAGTGCTACGTAACGAACGCATCAGGCCGGCCCGGTGGAACCGGTGCGGGTGGTCAGGCCATGGCCGGACCAACGTTTTGGCCACCAACGTGTGTTTACTGCTGAGGAGGCCATGTGTACCAGCCATATCAAACAAGGTCATGTGTACCAGCCATATCAAACAAGGTCATGTGTACCCGCCATATCAAACAAGGTCATGTGTACCAGCCATATCAATACACAAACTGTATGAAAGGCACTGATCCTACCAGACCAATCAAAGGCACTGCTTTCCGACGGTTCTGTGCATCCAGAGTGGCCAACGTACCTTGTAGTTGAGCAGTGACGTCATCTGGAACTGATGGGCGGCATACTCCACGTACATTAGCTCGTACCCGCTTTCACGTGGCAAGGGCAGAATGAACTGGAGCAGTATAATCACATGCAACAAAAACACACATGCACAAGTACACTGAATGTAAGTGTTTGCAAAGTGGGACAGGTGCCAGTAACGTAAGCCCTGGTCCTCGACTTCATGAATAATGCGGCCAAATCAGGCAGTGGCATGCAGCTCGGTACGGCAAGACAACAGGTACAGTCAGTGCAAATAACGGCAGAGTACTCACCGATTTATATTTCTCCGCAGTCTCGTTCACAGTCGCGTATTTCTCCACCTGGTGTCATCAAAGCATGCACGAAAAGCCAAAAACAAAACCAGTAAAACCAGTCACCACAGTCAAATATAGCCATGCCTGTGCTCACAGCAGACTGTTGGTATGTGATCGATATGTGATTGTCCTGTACATGTCCTGGGAGAAAAGCTTCAGATGCTCGGAAACAAGCTCAATATCAGCCATGGAATTAGTTGGCATTGCATCCAGCAATTTTTTTAAATTAAACAGTCTGTTGATGACACAACTGAACGAATCGCTGCGGCTTTGGCTCTTACCGGAATAGTAGCCGTGATGCAGTCCTTCTTCAAGTGATGTTCTTTCCAGATCTGCAAATCACAGCGAGCATCAGAGTGTCACCCAAGAGCAAAATATGCCCAGCCGATACATGCGCACAGCGTACATAGCGCATACATGCTACAGGCAGACCACACCGTATGTTAGCTGTGATCTGCCAAGGTCTGCCTTAGCCACAATAGCAAGTGATGTGCGGAGGCATCACATCTCAGACTCGATATCTGGATGTGTTACGAGTTGAAAATCAGCTACCCCGGTGGCGAAGTGCATTCACTCTTGAGCAGAGGACCCGTCGAATGGTCAACATACCACAGGGCACTCCAAATGGTCTCAGGCTGAAGGTCAGGCGGTTGTATTACTAAGTACCGGGCTATGGCTCATTCTTGGTTAGTGTGTGCCTCCACTGCATTCTTCCTTACCCCTACAGATTCTTACACGTACTATCGTAGTCTGGGAATTGCACTCAGGATGAAACATGGAACAACACAATCCTGATCTGCTGTCTGTGTAAGGACACTCTGCCAGCAGGTACTGAGCACTCTAGAAACAGTAGCACCTATTGTGTGAAACATGTGCGCGATATCTGTACATGAGCTACCTGGGTCACATCATCCTAGGCTGTGTTTACATGAGAATGTTCAACCCGGGTCGAGTTCAGCCCGGGTCGAGTTCAGCCCGGGTTGAAAGTCTGTATGATGAAAAAAATAGGTGGGTGTTTACATGAAGACAGTTGACCCGTGTCAAATACTGATTTGCCGCCAAAAGTCCACTTCTAGAGTTCTGTATGGTCACGCTAATACTTTCGCGCGAAATTATGCCTGTGCAGTGATGTTCAAACCCGGCGCGAGATACGCACAGAAGTACGATAGTACGATTTCTCAACCCGGGTCAGGCGCAATGCGTCATGTAAACACGCCAGTCAATCTGTGTTCATGGCGGGTTGAAACTTGACCCGGGTCGAACTCAACCAGGGTTGAAACGCCTCATGTAAACAAAGCCTAACTACATTGTAGCGGTGGTTACCATCCTTCACCATGGATAATACAGTAAAACACGATATTTTCGGTGTAAGTTTAATTTCGGTGATTTCGGTAGGGAAACCAGGCACCTAAATTTAGATTACACCTAAAAGGCACCAGAGTATACACTGTATGTGAAGGGAATGCTGGTCACCTAATTCTACATTACACCTGAAACCTGGCAGGTCCCTGGTACCGAAATTTTAATACACCCAAAATTACATGTTTTACAGTATACTTTTTTTTTGAAGTACACCATGTACGCACGTGCGTACCCCCCCCCCCCCAAACACACACACACACTCACACATACACACAGAAGGAACCGTCATCGAAACACAGTGCAGTGATTTGCAGCTGAACATCGTAGTAGCAGGTTTTCTGCCGCGAGCAGAACCGGACATCATGCAAAAGTGAGCCGCAAATACAAAGAGGACACCTCACCTCCGAAATCTCCTCCGCAGTCTTCGTCTTCAGCATGTCCAGGTGAACAATGGAGTTTAAACTCTACACGTACAGGGAAAAGAGAGAGGGAACAGACTACTTTAACAGTCTCAAAGGAAGCTAGTACAGTGAAAGTCAAAGAAAGCTGTTTGCAAATGGCAAGTACATAGAGGCTTCTGGTAGTGCACCATTCTATGGCCTACAAGAGAGCACACTGGCCAAGTTAGGACATGGTATCCATCAACTGCACGTACCCGAATCTGGAAGGCAGAGATCGAATTCGGCTTAGGTGCGTCGCGCTCAGGGCTGTTCTCTTGTGCAGCTGGCTTCATGCGCGCTGCTATGGATCCACCACGGACCTGAGCAGACAATGCAAGAGCAGTCATATTTAGAGATGCATTAGCAGCAAGCACACAGAGAGGGGTGAAGATGATCTATCGTTAACGTTGCCCCCCCCCCCCCCCCCCCCCCCCCGGGGAAGAGGGAGAGGCTAGAACATGTAATAAACCTGTACAATGTGGACTTGTTTTTATCGAGTTCAGCATGGCAAGAAGAGCGTTCATTTCCTCTCCCACATGCCCAGTGTCACACACAATGTGACGTACATACATACATACCCCTTGGAGAAAAGAGGAAAGGGAAAAAACCGATGACAACGACACAGCAGCAGCAGCAGCAACAACAACAACAACAACAACAACAACAACAACAACAACAACAACAACAACAACAACAACAACAACAACAACAACAACAACAACAACAACTATCTCTTATTGGCCACAGGCCAGCGTGAGAATAAAGATTTGAAACAACAACAACGACAACGACAACAAAAGTGGCAGCGGCAGCATGGTACTGATTGGGCGAAGCAAATAAAATCTTGCACCACAAACTGTCAGATATACAAGCCTTGGTGGCCTCTTACATCAGACACTTCATCCTCTGCTGTGGTGGTTGTAGTAGTGGTCGTGGATGATGGCTGGGATGCTGTAGCGGTGGACGTCTTCGATTTGCTGGGCAGCTCAACAGCCTCCCCTTTCTCCTCCATCTCCCTGGAATGAGACAGACATTCGCCACAATCTGTCAATAGTGGGTCTGGCTGGGGAAATTAAACCCATGAAAGAGCACTAGATCAATGTGGTGCATTGCGCTTCAGTACTCTCAGCTGTCATGTGTACAGTGCCTGCCAGTGAAAGTCCCCCCCCCCCCCCCTGGCTTGGGTTCACGACCGTGTGTTGCTAATACAGGTCTACCCTCGTTAGTAGACATCCCTTTGGGGGGGGGTTCAAATTCTTAGTCTTTAACAAGTATTATCTACTATCCGGACTTGAATGTACGCATTTCAGGCGTAAGGGGATTTTGGATCTTTGTTGTTGTTGTGCTTTTATTTCTAGTCGTTCAAACAAATAGGCAATGGTGCCTTCTCACAAGGAGACCACTTTGTCTACTAAAGAGGTTTGTCTTGTAACCGATGTTGTACTAACGAGGGTAGACCTGCAGTTGATCTTGCGAATAATGACCCTCGATCGTGCAAGAGAAAAGTGCCGTTATTCGTGAGTTGTCATTATGTGAGATTGAAAGTATGCAGTCAAGAATTAATAGTCACTAGGCTTGAAGATTTTGTCGTTATTCGGGAGTTGTAGTACTCGAGGTCGTTACATGTCTACCTCGTTGGTACGACATCGGTTACTAGTACAAGACAAACCTCAATAGTAGACAACGATCCAAAATTTCCCTGACGCCCGAAACGCATTGCGTACGAATGCGCTCATGGCCGCGGCCACACAACCTCGGGCTGTCACAAGTTGTGCTACCTGAGGTGCAGAATTCAAGCCAAGAGCCAGAGGTGCACTTCATTGGCCAACACGGTAGCCCCTACAGCGCTGCGAAACGCGCAGATCCCAGCCGAAAATTGCCTCAGTTGTGTCCATGTTTTAATATTACATGTAATGAGTGACAATGGTTGGCGACTGTTGGGTGATGTGTAAATATCTCTGTCATAATTTGTGCAAGAATTTGTGCACTGTGTATGTGTGTGTGTTGCTAGAAGTGTGTATTTTTCTGCTTTGTACTCACATTAGTAATGCTGCACTATCACTGCACTATATTTTCACTTCATACATATCACACAGAATAATAATCTCGCTTCCTGTGGTATTGCAACATTTTACGCTATACCATCACACCTTTGGCCACTAGTACTTGTCACATATATATAAAGCCCTGTTTTGTCTACAGTAGACTTATTCCTGATGATGGGCCTTGCCCGAAAATTTGATCTAATGTATATCAATTGCAGTGTAGCCTAGAGACCGTTAGAGAGAGTGTGTACAAGGTGTGTGTACAGGATGTATGGAATGAGTGACCAGTTTTGTATATTTTCAAATTGACAGGTTTGAACTGGTCTATACTCCTCCCATGTTTCTCACCAAATACTTACTTTAGTCTCTTTTGCAGCTTCTCCTTATACTTGTCATAATACGTGTTCTCTTGGATTTCAGAAGGCGCTTCTGAAGAAGTTGAGCTCGCCAGATATCTACTAACCCTTTGAACGGTCTCAACTTTCTTTATGGTCCTTCTAACAAAGGCAGAATTGGCCCGACGCAGAAAGAAGACGTGCGACATGGCGACTCCACTTCTGCAAGTTGATTTTATGGCAAGCATTACCCCCTAACTCCGTCACAACTACAACACGGATGACTGCAGAAGCTGGTTCAAATACACCCTACTTCGAACTACTGAGTTCACTGAATGGTGCCAGCTGCTGGGCACGGAATACTACTACTACTAGTAAGTTACCGATTAGACAGTGACATTTCACAGAACATTTTGATGGTGCCAATGGGTCAACTCAACATCGATCTTGTTCAAAATCAAACTCATTACTGCAGTCATTACATCATGCACAAACAGTGAAGCGCCAAGACATCGCTTTTTGGACGCCATATCCGTTACCATGCCACCAGCGGGGTTTGGGAGGAAGTTTCCGAGAAACAGATCGGATTGTGTGAATTTGCTCGTGAGTTTGGTCATTTGTTAGGGAAATTGCGTCAAAACAGTGCGAAAGAAAACTTTCCGTGCCCGATGAGATTTTGAACTTGTTGAAAACGATAACACCATCATCAGCCACCACAAAATCCTTTTCAATTTTCCAGCATGGCACATTGTGGATGATTATGTAGTCAGTTGATTTTCATTGCAAAGATGCGTCTTCTCACACATAATATGCTGGCGTCGCACGTCAAGGGTGTCAAGAAGGGATTTCCTCTCGCTATTGAGGTAACAATGTCCTTTCTTGCGCTTCGTTGAATTTTTTAAAAACTATCTTCTTCTAGAATGTACTCACTCATTTCTATAATTCAATGAGAGAATTTGTGAACATTACTTTTGTTCATTCTGGTTGCTAGCAGTATCGGCTACCAAGTATGCATATGCAGTACTCATGACTAGTTAGGGGGCATTACAGTGAGAGTGCTGTTCAAGAACCAAGCCCAAGGGAGTCATTGCCCTTCGTTGGTAGTTACTGCACACATGTGTATTGTTTGATTTCGACTTTTGCAGTCGTGCATGATGGCGATTGTTACATGCCTTCTAGTATACTGAGCACCTGGAAATGCGAAGTACGGAGCACAGAACCAGTGTGGCCAACAGGACTGACCCATGTAGAGGTTTTCCCCCTGGAGCACAAACGTTGTTTGAGTTACGACACCATTGTCACAAATATGCACACACACACACACGCGCGCGCGCGCGCGCGCGCGCGCGCGCGCGCGCGCGTACTTAAAACTGTACACAGACATGTACACGGACACACAGGGTATGACTAGTGTACGTACTCTGGTATGATCTGTTACATGTCCTGACGTGCCATCTCTCATCCTGCCTACAGTCCATTCATTGGAAACTGGCACCCTAACGTTTTGGTGTCTCCCGCACATAGTTGTAGATATCTCTTAGGCTAGAATCAGGATCAGTTTGGGCAGCTCGAATACAATGTCATTGTACTACTACTGTCTGGTGACTGCTTACAATTGTAGTGTGTGAAACCTGAGAACAGCCTCCTATCTTCTCTGTGTGTATGTGCGTTCGTTCGTGTGTGTGTGTGTGTGTGTATGTGTGTCCCTTAGGCTACAAATGTTGTCGTGAAGGCGGTCGATTTCAACCCGGACTTCATCTCTCGCATGATTCCGCGACTGGAGTGGTCGGCGCTCTTCCAGGCAGCACAGTGGGTAAGTAACGGGTAGCTGAGGTGACTGGTGTTCTCGTGAACAGTGCTGGTGTGCTTGTGACAAAGTACTTTCGGTGAATGGCCAGCAATAAACCCATTGCGCACTGACGTGTAATTTGTACCACCAACACCCCGCACACCCACCTGGGCACGTAATGGTCGTGTAGGGTGTTGAACAACTGAACATCCTGATCCCAGCGTACATGTACTCACATGCATTACTCATTCATTCCGTATATGGCAATGCCAGATGGGCGTATTACCCGCTCTTTTGCTCTGACCTTGGCCGCCAGGTCCCAAAGAACAGCTAATTGTGAGACTACTGTATTTCTCGCACTAGTGTGACCGCTCTTTGCCTTTGGCAAATTGAGCCCTCTACGGACGGTGGATGAACTTCACATAGTGCGACTTCTCTGCGTGTTGTTAGATTGGTCATGCTGACAAGTTGCCCGCGACCGTACCAGAGGGCTTCGAGGAAAACGAGGAGTTTCTGAAGGCAGCGCACCACTGCCTTATGGAGGTGAGTGTGTGTGTGTGGACGGTTCTTCCTCTAAACGCAGTGCTGTAACTCCAGAAATAGTATGCATCTTTAAAGTATATGTATAGAATAAGGGTTGAGACCGAGGATTTGTGGCTAATAAAGACCTGTTGTGCAAAAGGACCCTTGTGTACGGTACTGAATTTTCACTCGTGGAATGCTATGTGTGTATCTGTGTGTGTGTCGTGTGGTGCATAGATCGAGGTGATGGAGGGACATCTGGTGTGCCCGGAGAGCAGTCACAAGTTCCCCATCCTCAACGGCATTCCCAACATGCTGTTGGCTGCCGACGAATAAGCAGAGCCAAGACTAGCCTGATACTGACAACACACACCATCTTTGGCAGTTTCCCAGCAAACCCTCTCAGTATTTTTTTAACTCGTCTGTACATATTTAGGGAACTCCACTGCTGATTGTAAGTTTGTCTGAGAACCTGCCAGTGCATTGTTGAGTTTGCTTGATGACGTCATGCACAGCTTTCTTCTATACTCCACCAGCATTCTACATGTGCCCAATAAAGTTTGCTTGGAAGCCCCACAGCAGCATGATGATGATGATGTATATGTGTGTGCTTGTTCATGTATGACCATGTATCACCAGGTCATACATGTCACCATATTAGAAGCAGGCATGACCAGGGAGTCGTAAAATACCGGTATTTTACGACTCCCTGGGCATGACAGACAGCAGTACACAGCAGTAGATAGCCACACAACAGGAGCAACACTTGATACTGACAACTGTTAACGTTTCGACCGTATATGTCTTCTTCAGAATGATGTTAAGAAGAAGGCATACTCTCGCACACCCCGTTTGCATCAAATCTGGCAACCATGTGGAACGCTCCAAAGTCTCGTTTATTGATGCTGCCTTATTTGGAGTTATTTCTGCTCCATGCAGCCATAGGCCATGTGCGTTTACATTGTAGAAGAAAAAATCAAGAATGAGCACGATTGGACAGTTTCGCTGTACGTACTCGCGTGAAAAGAAAGTAACAAAATTAATTCGGATAGATGTGTGGCGGTGTACACCACAACGCAGTCAAGGGAAAAGAGGGAGAAAGCAGCATGTGTGCACGGTGTACATAATGCAGCAAAGTTAGGAAGTCTGCGACTAACACGGGGGAAAAAAAGGTCTGCGTTGATGCTTTGCTTCTTTCGACCTGTAGGGTGTATACTGAGTTACACAGCCGCGTTTTTTAAGACAGGATGAAGCATGTGGGGAAACATAGCTAGGGTGAAGTTAGCCAGCCTATCTATGGCCTACAGGGATGGGTCGATGGCCGTGTTGTTTGCAGGTCCCCTATTAAGTATTAGGTGGGCTACAAAAGCAGCAAAGGGCAAGCAATTGAAAAGGGGGAATAGCTACACTTAGAAGCAATTCTGTCTTGACCGAACCAAACTCGGCTGCGCACATGCAGTGCTAACTCTCAACCTTGTCTTAAAAATGAGCTAGGCCTAGTGTTGTCAGGAGTTCAGCTGCTCACGGAGGTGAAGCAGAGATAGGCACGCGCTAAAAAGAAGATACTTCCGAAGAGACATGCTGCAAAACAGAGAGAGAAAAGAACAGAACACAGGGAGTCACTTTTCACAGTCACACAAAACAGCTACGGTTTAATACAGGCTACCAGCACACATGGACTAGTTACAGAGTAGTCGAAAGTAGATTCTGCCAACAATAGGCATTGAAGGATTAGGCAATAGAATCCAACAGGATGCACACAATGTAAACGGCTGAAGTAAAACTGCCATTCACAGAACAGCTCATAACCACGGCCGCCAATACTCTTCATTCAAGCAAAACAGCAGAAATACAGTGATATGAAGCGTCGAGACTATCGACATTCTGCCAAGCCAGATAACACCAACACTTCACCACTTTCGTCTAGCTGAAGCCAATTCCTGACACGAGCACCGGCTTTGCGCAGGTCAGTGTGTTACTACGGACACGGGGACGTCCGTCTGACCGACTTGCACGTCAGCCGTGAACTGTCATATCTCATTTTATTATTATTATTATAATGGTCTAAGTGGGTTCCAGCAATGTAGACTCACTGGCACAAGCAGAGTACACTGTACAGGACAAAACAAAAGAGCAGAAGGAATACAACAGACATTACTTGTGGATACCACATATACGTACATCATTATACTGTAGGCTGAAAGCTGAGACGCTCCCTTCCTACTTGAATCCCAATCGAACTCGCGCACTTCCACCGAAACTGGGTGACTGCGCCCTACTAGATGGGGATTTGTATGCAAAATGTCACTAAAAGCGCCATTTCGTTCTTATAAAAGCACGGATGACCGCGATTGGCCCATATGTTGTAGTCTTTTGGACGCTGAGTCGACTGGTTTTGGTCCGAAAAGGCTGCGATGCAGCGTTCCTCCATTATTCCCAATCGAACATGGTTGAACAAGCGGTCACGTGCTCCTGGGTGCCCAAATCACCTGGCCACCACGCCAGCAGGCGATAACTTTCACACCAAGGTTCAACTCGAGTGACAGGACGGCACCCAAAAAAGGTCAAACAGGCTAGTAAGTTGTACCCTGCAGGCACGGTGACCAGCTGACTGGTGTACGCAGGAGCACGTGACCGCTTGTTCAACCATGTTCGATTGGGAATAAAGGAGGAACGCTGCATCGCAGCCTTTTCAGACCAAAACCAGTCGACTCAGCGTCCAAAAGACTACAACATATGGGCCAATCGCGGTCATCCGTGCTTTTATAAGAACGAAATGGCGCTTTTAGTGACATTTTGCATACAAATCCCCATCTAGTAGGGCGCAGTCACCCAGTTTCGGTGGAAGTGCGCGAGTTCGATTGGGATTCAAGTAGGAAGGGAGCGTCTCAGCTTCCTCGGACCACGACCATTCGACTCAGCACCCCGAAGACTACAACTGGTGAAATTTTGATTTTTGCCTTAACTTCCCCTTTAAACTGTGAATAACAAACAATAAGAGGACAGAGAAAGTGTTTTTGTAACTGTGAATATACTAGTGCACCGGACATGCAGCTTCAGGCCTCGTTAATATGGATGGTCGGATAGATATTGAGCCAGGTACTCTCCTGCTCAGGTACTGCTTCGACACTGCATCCTCATGTGATGAGGTAGCAAAGAGTGGACTTGGCGGTGTAAACAATTTACCGGACTTATGATCATTGCATCACGAAACTCATGGTTTATCAAGACAAAGGTGATGTAGCACTATACCAAGTTAGTATGGGGTCATATTGCACCCTCCCCCCCCCGCCCTTCCCAGAGGGTTACAGTACGAGCCCTAAAAATAGTAAAAATAAGGGAACCTTACGTCCATGGCTTGCCGAATACTCAGCCACCAGCACCTATCAACAACAACAACAACAAAAACAACAAACAAGTCAAAAGGAAAGATCAGTAAAAACTTACTAAAAAGTGAACTAACTGCCCGACTGTGCAACAATACACCCAAGCTCACTAAATGAACAGTACACTGCAAGCAGGCATACGCATACTGCATACGCATACTGCATAAGTATTGCATGTATTCTACGAGAACCCACGCTAAATTCAAGTAAAGTAAACTCACTAAACTGTCTACTCTGCAAACCGGTCTAACAGTGGGGGTGGGGGGGGGGGGGGGGACGGGGGCGGCGGCGACAGTGTCGATTCACTCATGTTCTCTGCTTGTAGTTGTCGGAGAGAGCGGTGCCACCGAGATTGTTTCATCTACTTCGAAGCACCCTCCCGACACACAGCAACAAGAGTCCAAACTTCCACCTGTATAAGCCCTCGGCGGAATGGCATAATCATGAGTGTGCACGTAATGCTTGTGAGCACATACATGTAGTTCAGGAGTGAAATGAACAGCGCGAACAGTCACACACACACCATTGGACGCCCATCGCCGGAGGCGATGATAGCGATGCTACAGCAGAAGCCATAGCAGACACACACACACACACACACACACACAGGCTGGTCCTGAACGGCGCCACCAGTGCACACTACTTACCGTATTTTCCGGAGTAAAAGCCGCACTTTAAACACTTGTAGCTCATCCCAAAAAAAGTTTGGCCTGGCTTATACTACGATGGTCAAATGAACCGTGCACTACTAGTACATGTACAGGGTAGATGACTGTATTGAGTGCCGCTTACACTTCAGTGCGGCTTATATTCCGGAAAACACGGGTAATCATTGCAAGCGGAGCTCTTTCAACCAGCAGACTGGCACACCCTGAACTAGTTCGTTGGCTCAGCCATGTCTGCTGAATCTCGATCATCCACCAAGACTCTCTTGGGGTTCCCTGTAAAAAGGCGATGACGCCTATTGGGAATTCCCTAGTAAAATAAGAATAAAAATAAAATTAGCTCATGACAAGCAAGGTCCCGGGTTCGAGTCCTGGTGGGTCTGGAGATTTGTTCTCTTTTCAGGCAGTTCACTTCCCCGACTGATCCTTTGAATTTGAAGTTCTCCCAACCCTTTCAAAAACAAAATAAATAACGCCTGGTACATGTACTTACAACTCCGGCGATTGAAATAGCAAAGAAGAACAAGCCGAGCAAGAGGTAGAAGAGGCCCCAGGTCTGTGCATGCCTACGCATGCGCGCTGTGACGGGTATTCTACGAAGCGGATAGGTGGAAGGCAAGAAACACATACAAATAAATTCATTTTTTTAAAAGGCCCTTCGTTCATGAATAAAATGGGGAGCGGGTTCGGGCAGATTTCTCCTTCTTTTTTCAGATTGCGCGAGCGAAATCTGAAATATACACCAAGCTCACAGATGCAGGTGATAGGGGATCAACATTATGCAGTCCACACAACAGCATGTGCATGGACTCAGTGAAGGGAGTTCAATAGAATACATTAGTAACAGGACCCATCTAGCAGCTGCCTTATTCCTCCGGTACCGAGCACTCGTGCATACAAAGAATATGGGCAAAGTGACAACGGGTCAAGTACCAACATGTGGCAGCCATGCACACACACACGCACACACACACACAGACACACACACATGCACACAGACACACACACGCACATACACATGACGTTCCAACAGACTGTACCATTGTTCTTACACATGCAAGCAGCTTGTACATCGGCGAGCACTGTAGCCACGAGGCCGCCACTGCCAGGGTAAAACAGAAACAAAATATGCACACACAGTAGAGTTCAGACATCTGAAAACTTGAAAGCTACACATTTTCACAACACACACACACACACACACACACACACACAGAGTCTTGGAGTCCAGGTGCCGGTACATGTACATGTATACACAAGGGCTCACCAGTATGAATATCTAAGTGATAAGGTAACAAACACCCAATCGACCTCTTGTCGTAAAACCCATACATGTACATGCACGTGAAATGCACTGTAGAAGCTCAACAGTGCCGGTAAACCCTTACGATTTTAACGGTTTGACACTGAGGGCAAGTGAGCTGATTGTTTGATCCCCCGCGCGACGCGGCAGCGGCTGTGTTTCTGGGACGCATGTTCGCAGGCACAGTGACAGTGCGACCGCTGCACAAACGAGCACAACACAACACAAACATTCAAGCACAATGCAAAAAAGGAGTCCATGTACTTCGAAGTAGGCATGTACCTGTGCAGCCAAATCCGACCCTGTCAACCTCACGGCGCGGTACCAGCACCAACAACATGCTTAGACGTTTAATGAACAGTTGCACTTCCGTCACAATTAAGATCGGATTTCGTCAGTTGCCGCTACAAAGTGTCTAACTGTGACTTGTACTTGAAGTTGAATGCTGCAAGCCTATGCACAACAGGGTTTCGGCATGCACCATACACACATGAAGCGCAGCGGTAGTAACGAGTGCATCACGAGAACAACTGGCCATCACAAACGTAGTCCATGGTGCTATGCCACCTGGTCACCGGCCTTGTATATCCACCTACTGCTACTATAGTGGTGGACGATGAAATCCAACCTCACGAATGAGCCAGAGCTGCATAATTATTTGAAAAACTCTGGCTCACGCTCGTATACGTGTGTGTCCATTTGTCAATAAAACAATTCCCATACCCTCTTAGACTATACAAAGATCAGACGTCTAAACAGGAATGCACATTCGCTCTCTTGTAATTGGGTCTACCGCCCACTTGATTATGCGAATTAAAATAAAACAACAACAGTAGCGCTCAAGTCGGGGGTGCCAGTGAACTGCAACATACCAGGTGACACGCGGGCAGTTGACTCGGCGAGCCGTGGACGAGCACGTCAGCAGGCAGTTGCAGACGCAGCGGAAGTACATCTTGCCCAGCGGCGGTGCATCCACGGGCTGTGGACAAGCACCAACATATGCACAGGCATTACAAGAGAAAACCTAATAGCGTAGTGTATTCTGTCTCGTATAGATACCTGCTTTGAATACAAGCCTGATTTTCAAGCTTCACTATTGGCACATGAGCCTGGTTCTAGTGTTCACTGTACTTCACTAACTGAACAGACATAGTTGGTTGGTTCTCGCAGAAAGAGGAGCAAAGCGTCATGCAAGGTCAAGGCGCACAGCGCGAATTCTGTAGTGTATGGATTCTTGTCTACCCTTCTTCCTTCTCTTTTTCTTTATTCCTTTCTTTTCTTTTCTTGCCGTGGTTGGCTATCACCCCTCTCTCGCACTTTGCGTGCCAATTCGTCATAGACCACGGGTTGAGTGAAATAAATAAATAAAATGCCAATTTCTAATACAAGACTCCATATTGGACTGTTCACTGGTGTTACTCTCCCGGAGTCATACCACCACGTCATGCAAAGACGCCTTTTTTTCTCCGGCCCCGGGTTGAAAATGTACAGATAAGGCTTGACAGTAGAGAGGTTCTGCTATACGTGAAACGCAGAGAAATCACGTAGGCCCGGGAACTCTCTTCGCGTTCCTGTAACGTAAAGAAAAGCTGTTCTGCTCTACGTTCACGTAGAGAAATCACGTGGAATGTGTACTGGGACTTTCCCCTTCCATATTTGGCAGTTTTCTGCCTGCAGTTGATAGATACGCAGCAGATCCGTACGCATTTTCTCTGCGTGTGCCACAACGTAGAGAATCTCATCTCCGCGTAGAATTCTGGACCCAAAACACGCGAAGCCGTAGACTCTAACCCAGACACCTGCTCTCTACGTGATTTCTCTACGTTTCACGTATAGCAGAACCTCCCTATTTATGACGTCAAAACGGCCAGGGAGTAGTAAGTTCACGTCAGATTTCTACTTTGGATTCACTAAGGTGTGACTTTGCTATTAGCAATAGACACCCTTTAATAGCAAAAAACGTTATGTTGTAACGGTATTACCGTAAGGGGGAAAATACCGTGGTTTGGGTTCGACCTTTAGCAAGATGCACGCTATTTTTAGTACGCTGTTGCCACGAGAATAGCTTTTATTTCGCGCGGTACAGCCATTAAAAAAAAGAAGTAAATTATCGTGTCCGTTCCCAAAGGGAACTCACGACGGCCGCTAACACCCGGTAAACCCTAGCGGCAGATGCAGCGCCTAACGGTGGGGGTGAGCGGATAAGTCTCACAACCACTGGCACAAGTGCCGAGAAAGACCCCATTAGCCGCATCCAAAGCGACCACCTGGACAACCATTAAATGGTTTTGTGTCACCATATACGCGATACAAGGTGAAATACATACGGAGAATACGGACTATGCAATATTTTGCTAAAAAACGTACCGTTTGTCACAACGATAAATCAACCCCATAACGTTTTTACGCTGCAGCTTCAACGCCATTTGGGTGATCAAGGCACGGGTACCGTAAAAAAATAGTGTTACCGTTGTTTGCTAAGGGTGTCTATTGCCTCAGCGTGTGGGTGCATAGCAACCCACGCATGTCGTATGCAGGTGTGATTTTGTCTTCGCCACCAGTTGTCACCCCACCCCCATTAGCCAACCCAGTCAATTTCAAAGGCTATATCACCGTGCTGTGAGTAAGACCACTTGAAATGTGCTTGGATCCATACAAAACCTGGATCCATGTGGATCCAGTTTTTTGAATTTTTGAAATTGTT
Organism: Sycon ciliatum; assembly: GCF_964019385.1. NCBI lineage: Eukaryota > Metazoa > Porifera > Calcarea > Leucosolenida > Sycettidae > Sycon > Sycon ciliatum. Next base: position 17,281,079 of record NC_088643.1, on the reverse strand, counting down.
GCTATGCTGTGACGCAGGACTTTCAAGCCCTATTGATTCATGCGCCTACGTTTTCGATAAGCACTTCCACGTGTGCACAGAGAAACACCAAGGCACACGGTGCAGCGGCAGGTGATCAGCAATCTTAGTACAGTAAAACCTGTCAATGCGACCACCTGGATAAGGCGACCACCTGTCCTAGAAGACCACTGAAACCAGGACCAAGGGATGCTGTTTCCAGTCAAATGACCCTGGTAACAGGGACCACGTTATGAAGGTCCCTCGAGCGGTCATCTTGGACAGGTTTCAGGCACGTGCACCCCCCCTAGAAATTTCGACCTAGGTTCAGCATGCACTTTATGACTATGAATGATATGCACCAGCCATCCTACACATGCATTGAATGCGGCCGTGCACCCCCCCCCCCCCCAAAAAGGGGGGACCAGCTACGCCCCGGCTGTTTCACTGTGTTGCTTACCGTGGCCTCTTTGCACTGGCTGCAGGTGATCACACGCAGGCTAGGCCGGCTGGCGAAGGTCAGACTTGCTCGGCACACGTCGCACACCCTGCGACTGTTCTCGACGGACGTGTAGGGAGGTGGTGGCTCACGCTGGTCCTCATCCGATCCTGCGACAGCGACAGCGGCAAAGAATGCAACACAATGACAGGTTGATGGCAGCAGGCACGTATGAAACTCTCTCTCTCACACACACACACACACACACACACACACACACACACACACACACTACTACTACTACTACTACTACTACTACTATCAATCAGCTACCCCTTGGGGTCACGCCGCCCTCCACTCAGAGAACTGAGCGCAAGGTGAGGGGCAGTGGCGCAAACAAAACAGAAAGTACAGCAAAATGAATTGAAAAAAAGGAAATCAAAACAAGCTGCCATATTGATGGAAAGGGACTCACAAACAGAGGAAGTAAATATCACAAACCACACAAACCACACACACACACACACACACACACACACACACACACACACACACACACACACACACACACACACACACACACACACAGAGCATCTCAACGTTGTCATGCAGCAGACGAGGGTGTGGTGAAATCTGTCTCCACAGAATAACGCAGACAGAGTTGGTAGGCCTGCATGTGGATATCAAAATTCAAATTGGGCTCTCTCTCTCTTTTAAATTGTTATTGGCTCACTTGTAAATAGTAATCAGGAGCCTCAGCGAACTCCAATTGGAGTTCTTAGAGGCCCTCGTAGCACACAAGAGCACTGTGCTCCTTTATAATTATGAAGAAGGATGAAGTATAGGCCCGATAGGGAGAAGCTGGCTAGAGACTCAGTAGAGCGTAGAGTTGAAAGAATGTGAAGACTTCTTCGCGGCCACTCAAAAAACCGCAAGCATGCACATAGAACAGCAAACAAACAAACGCTGGCAACGAGAGCTAGAGGCAAGGACGTTATGATAAAACTAACTTTACTTGGAGAGTCCCACCATGTCAGTGACGGTGTGGCTATTACGACTCCCTCATGAGCTGCCGCTTACCGTTGATAGTATTCGAGACGAGAGGGGCTCGTTCCATTTCTTCCGAGTTAGGCATTTTGGCTCGACACCGCGCAAACACTGTCACAGATACGGTTTTCTTCAGGTCAGGCCGGCAATAAATCTCCAGCCCGATTCTTTGCAGAGTCCACTCGAACGTCCAGACCCAGCAGAACTACAAAAGAAAAAGCAGACTGAAGAAGAAACACTTCATGCGACCAGTGCAGCCACAGTCTTGCTTCGCAGTTTGTGCCTCTTGCTTGATCCGAAAAGTGAAAGGTCATGCATGTGCGTGTCAACATGACGCCACAAAGTGTGACCTTGACGTCAAGTACTCAGTTTGAAACTACCGGTACCGCGTACCGTACCGTCCTTATGACTTTTCGCCTTTTTCAAGTAAAGTTTTTGTCGTTTTGTCACTTTTGGTTTTGTGTAGATCTACAAGTAGTTTTGACTTTCTGCCTGTCAGTGCTGCAGTTTCCGCAGGCCAGGCTACTGTCGTACTGAAGCATGCGAGACGGCCGGATCCGGAAGTTGATGCCTACTTCAAGTACTTGTAAGGTTTAGCGCCAATGCACTGATTGAATGTAGTTGAAAATGCTTGGAGCTACTGCCTCCAATACAAAGATAATCATCTAGCACAGACACAAACTACCGTATTTTCTCTAATAAAATCCCAGATCGCCAACAAAATCTCTCATGGCAGAGCAGGTACTAGCAGCTAGGTATAGGTAGAGCTGTCCTTGAAATCATAATAGGGTTTGAAAGTGCTACGTCACAGCAAAAATTCACTAATGACCTGGATCCAGTTTTTGTATGGATCCAAGCACATTTCAAGCGGTCTTACCCACAGCAAGGTGATAAAGCCAGTGAAACTGACTGGGTTGGCTAATGGGGGTGGGGTGACAACTCAGGGTGGCGAAGAAAAAGTCACACCTGCATACGTGAGTTGCTATGCACCCACACACTGAGGCAATAGGGAGGTTTTGCTCTACGTAATTACTTATGAAAATCCGTATGTCGTACGCGCCGGGGAGCGAGGGCAACTTTCATACGTAAATCTCTCTACGGATTTCCGTAGGAAAGCTCTTTCCTACCTTGGGTCCTCCGTAGGACTTTTTGAAATATTTTTTCGCATTTTCCGCATTTGTTCATGGCAACATTCAAGCCGCGCGAAACACAAGGTACACACACCGTACACCACGTGCAAAATATCATGGAAAACGCGGTTTCGGTTCATGGTGCATGCGGTGGGCGCATGCAGCCAACGCGTCTCCAAAGCAACAACACATGTTGAGCAGTCGTGGAGAAATCACGTAGAGCGAAACCCAACAGCTCTGATTTTTACGTATGAAAATTCCGTGCAGTTCATACGTTATTTTCATACGTAATTCCGTAGAGCGAAACCTCCCTAATAGCAAAGTCACACCTTTGTGGATCCAAATAGAAATCTGATGTGAACTTACTACTCCCTGGCTGTTTTTGACGTCATCACTTTCAAGCCCTATGAACAGGGCTCTGGCTTCTATCAGAGCGGAAAACACGATACTGTCCCCACAGAATGACGCAGAAAGAATCCTCAAATAATTATAATAATTACACGCATGCTATTTTGCGGGCGTAAACAGGTCATATGCCAGGGTCCACACGGCTTTATTTCGTATGTGTGGCGTGGGGCGGTCATCACGTGACGCGCCATGCCTGGCGCGCTATCCCATTAGGGGTGAAACGGTTCGGGTAAGGAACCGGTTTTGGAACCGCCAGCTGAAAAGAATCGGGTACCCGTTTCGTCAAATTTCGAACCGAAACTCCAAAAATCTCGTTCTTGTACAAATACATGTACATGTCAAGTCTACTCAAGATTTTAAATGTCTTACCTTACGATCCCCACTCTTCCAAAGAGTTCTCCGGTCATTATCTTCTTCGCACTTTGTACTTGGACTCTCCGATGTCTCAGTCTTGTTCGTAAAAATGTTTTTTTCTCAAAAATAATTGTCGCGAAAACATTTAGTCGGTCTGGAGAAAAGAGTGCATGGAACCGATACCCGAACCGTGGGAAACAATGCTGGCATTCGGGTGCCCGAACATGAAAAACATGGAACCGTTTCACCCCTATATCCCATACATACATATACAGTAACACCTGGTTTGAAAGAGACCACCCCACGGTGTAAGGAAAAGCGGTCGTTAAAGCCAGGTGGTCTTTAGAATCAGGTCCCACAGTGTCTGTGCAGAACTGTTGGTACATGGAAAACGGTCGTTATAGAGCAGGTGGTCACTAAATCGAGAGGTCGCTTACACCAGGTTTTACTGTGCTTGGAACCCAAAGCTATCTCTGTTGTGTGACAGTAGTGAGTGTGCAACTGATTCTTTCTATCTCCATGCAAAGAGTTGTCCTTTTGTTGATTGTTCGACTACCACTACTTTTGTCGCAGGTTTACACCGCCTAGCGCCTGCTTGTAAGTACATGTACTCTGATTGGCTCAATCCCTAGGCAACGATCACATGACATGTCGGAATCCAGAGCGACTCTGAGTTGTAACCACAGTACGAGCTATGTTACGTAACCCGTGCTACAAGTGCTCAATACCACGAGGGCAGAGCCGAAACACAAGCCAGCAACGGAACTAGGCCGAAGTATGTTGTTACCGTCAGAGTTTCGTCGTGATCCTCCAATCCTCAGAAAACAAAGTTCAACATACTTCAGCCTAGTTCCATTGCTAAATTGTGAGCTGTAACTATAATTTTTCTAAACAATCGTCGCGGAGACAGTGAGCGTAAAATGGCAATGAATAAAACAAAATTGCGCAGTCATAACAGTGTAAAAGATAAATGTACTAATTTCCAAAATGTTTTCGCGATAATATTGATTGTTTTTGTTATTTGAAACTCGGGTATTGAGCCAATAATAAAAGTAGAAAGGAAAAGGACATATGGAAACGAGTTAAGAGTAACTCTCCACCACTGTAACTAGATACTATATACAGTCAGAAAGTGCAACAACTTGGCACAAAACTGACAGAGTACTGAGACATTCGACGTCCTGACACCTAGCTTCAACACATCTCCGTAGCGCTAACCGACAGCCTTCCAACTTGGAAGGTTCAAGGTTATGGAAAGACCAAAGAGGGGAAGGCAAGCGCAACGAAAACGAGCACAAGCTACCAGTGACAATCGACATTCTTTGTTCCGTTGGGACTGTAGCTTGTGCTCGTTTTCGTTGCGCTTGCCTTCCCCTCTTTGGTCTTTCCATAACCTTGAACCTTCCAAGTTGGAAGGCTGTCGGTTAGCGCTACGGAGATGTGTTGAAGCTAGGTGTCAGGACGTCGAATGTCTCAGTACTCTGTCAGTTTTGTGCCAAGTTGTTGCACTTTCTGACTGTATATAGTATCTAGTTACAGTGGTGGAGAGTTACTCTTAACTCGTTTCCATGTCCTTTTCCTTTCTGTTTTTGTTATTCCTAATTTTAAATACAGTGACGACTTTCCATGATCCACTGATGAGTGTCATGCGAAAATGTTTTGGAAATTAATGCATTAAATTTTATCTTTTACATTGTTACGACTGCACAATTTGTTTTACTCATTGCCATTTTATAATTTTTCTCTCTGCTGGCTACTGTGTGTACAGGCTCCACGTCACGTTTTGAGCGCTCTTCAACGGGTGGGGGACTCTGCTTATACTCTCAGTCATAAGCGAACAATACCAAGCAGTCATCTCGACAAAAATGTGACTGAAAAGTTGTGAAAACCCTAAAGCCAACAGGGTTTCCTAGAAAATAACAGGGTTTCAGGTACGGAATAGTGCTAGGAAATACACGTCAAAATGTGAAAGCCGTCGTGCGCTGGCAGCTCAGCTGCAATTCAGCAAAGGCTACACTGTCCAACGAGTCATAGTGAACGAATCTCCTAATATTTGGTATAAAGTAAGAAAGAGAGCACTGCCCCGGCTCAAATTATTTCAGATTCCGATAAAAAAAGAGAGTTCAAAATGGGTTAATTCGGTGCAGGTGCCCAATAAAAAAAAAGTGCCCAGTGATAAATCATGCACAGTGCTAGCAAGAATAATGTGTCTATATTGTCAATGCTCGTGCAACACAGGTACGATAATAGTCCTAGGAAAGCAGCCTACGTGCGCTGTACAAAAACTACAAAACAAAACAAGACGCCTGTGTGGCGTCTGATACCAAATAATCTTGCCATCGGGCAACAAAATAGCAGCTTCAATTCTGTGATCTCTTTTTTTCTTGCTTTTTCACTCCACTGGCGCCCCGTGAACAGCGCAAAAGTACATCAAACCCCGCACAAGGAAGTACGTTCCGCTGCCGTAAAAGCCTGCAGCCACAAGACACACGCAGAGAGAAACATGAATGTCGTGCCTGGTTAAAACTCGGCCGAGTCGGCCGGTCTTGGTGGGGCAATGTGCACTCCCCATTTCGTCGCCCTGCGGTGCTCAGAATCACTGGAACGAGGCGCAAGCTAGGTCGCAATTGCCAACGAACGAGTGATTTTAAAAGAAGCCTCCGTCTCGGGATTTCATTCATTTCACAAAGTAGGGCTGAAACGATCATTCAATAACTCCTAACGATCGACCGTTATCATCAACGATCGATATATTGGTTTTATCGATTCTTGTCAGCTCTACCCGTGCACCTCGAACACCAGTTTATGAAGAAATTCCATGATACCTTTGCTACGTTAGAAATTTGTGGCACCGCACTGTTGACATCTGTAGATATCTGGCTGGTTTTATTAACATGAACTAGAGAATTTGAAACTCGGATGTTGAGCCATAAATATATGTAGAAAGGAAAAGGACATAAGAATCTTGTCATCACCCTCTGGCAGCTGCTCTTCTCCGACCTCTCCCACAAATGAACCGAAAAGACAAAACAAAGTCTTCTCTCCCAATCTCTTTCAAAGCTGCAAATCAATTTTACTTCGCTTGAAAGAACATTATTGTACTAGTATTCACTATCTGATGGAGTGCAAGGGCTAGAATACTGTCACTGATATGCATGCATAAAAATCGTTAGCACTCGTTGAACACTAACGATTATCGATTACACTCTTAACGATCGTTATGCGAGTTATCGGTATAATTGTTTCAGCCCTATCACAAAGGAAAAATTGTGGCTGAAAAACAAGATCCCAAGCCCTGAGGCATGCTTTAATGGGGTCTAGGTGCGCAGCCCCAACACACATAGTTGGGAAACAGTTGGATGAAGTTGTTAGCATTGCAAGGTAAAAGCTGCTTTCAGCTGTCAAGTTTCTTCACATATCCTACGGCCCGAGGGCCAAGCGAGGTCTCTCTCTGCATCTGAGCCCCGCTGGTTGCATCTTGAACGGAAGTCAGAAGCCTGCCGGCCACCACCTCCTTTATGCCGATGCACTGTCGCTGGTACTGGCAGCCAGACAGGCTCGCCAGCTAACGCTAGTCCCCACCATAACCACCAGAGCATCTCATGCCTAATGGTGTCCAAATACACGTAACAGACCAGGCTCGGTAACTATTCCCCATCACGATCACCAGAGCATCTAATGACTAATAGTGTCCAAGGACACGTACAGCGACAATAAATAATGCAACCAGAATGAGCACCACAGAACATAACTTACCGACTGGCACCACGAATACGCCTGCAGGTCAGGGGCACAGAATGACATACAAAAGAAAGCTGTCATCAGCAGTGAACTTACTATCTGAGAATTAACTTGACGAATGGCTCAACTTCGCCAAGGAGTAGGGATGCTTAAGTCAGCAGTGAACTTAAGATCTGGGAAATTTTAGTCAGGGGACCCTTTGGGATTCTACTGTACTACAAGCCATAGGCACCATGGGAAGGAAATCGCGTGACACGTCCATTAAAGGTTCCTTTGTGTGCAGATAAACGGAAAAAGAGTGGAGGATCATGCATTGTACAATGCTGGACGTGATGCAGCTTCTCTTCATCTCTGTTCTCGTGGTCCAACTCACCTCCATTGACAGATAGCTCAACCGTCACCACCTGACACAGGCACAAAAACAGCAGAGCAAACGCACGGGTGTAACGATTAGCTCTCTACCCGTGTTAGGAACATGACCGGGAGAGGCGTACAATCATGGATGAATAGCTCAAAGTGTGTGCAGCAGACTACCCTCATATCGTAACCAAGTCACCATGTATTCTACTTCACAGTGTATGTCCTCAACCAAACCACTCAACAATCTGGGAGGGGGGGGGGGGATCTTTTGACCACCGGGGTATATTGCAGTGCCCTTCAACTGCGACCAGTGCAGTTCCAATGGTGAGCATTGACGCAGTTGTGAAACTTGGTAACATTGTCGCTAGAAATCACTCTGCTATTTCGTTACTTACCTCGCAGTGCTCAGGTTAGACACACTCGTCAACGAAGAGACAAAGGAGAGAGAGAGTGTGTGTGTGTGTGTGTGTGTGTGCTTGGTACAGTAGAGGTTGGTTGCATTTTCGAGTGCTCTGACCTCAAGTTGTTTGTGTCACGTAACACAGCCCTGTCCGTGTGGTGTAGACCAGGGCAGGGCTGTGGTGACCTCCGCCAGTGGCCTTGCAAGCTACTGCGGAGTTGTTGTTGCACCGCACTCACTGCACAAGTAGTCGGAAAGTTCATTTTGAGAATTTCGAAAATTTGAATTTGGAATGGTGAGGAGGACGACGACGAAGTCCAACCAGACAGAGAGGAGAAAGGAAGGAAGTGGTGGTGGTGGACGTGGAGCTGCTCTCGCTTTCGCGACGTGGAATGTTCGTTCCCTTGTCGAGGACTCTGGAGACGAGCGGATCTGCAGAAAGCGGCAAAATAATAATTTGTCGATCGATCGTAAATTGGATTTCTTGGTCGCGGAGCTTCGGAGATATGGGATTGCTATCGCTGCGATCCAAGAGACAAAGTGGTTCGAGTCCGATGTCTGGAGAGCTGATGGCTATACGTTCTTACACTCAGGTCGTCGTCTACCAAATGGCGATGGTCCTGCGCGTAGGAACGAAGGTGTTGGAATTATGCTGAACCCAGGGATGACGGAGGCTTGGAGACGTGCTGGTGAGCAGTGGACCGCTGTAAGTTCGAGATTGGTTGTGGACCGTCTCAAGCTCGCGGAGGCGGGGGAACTTCGAGTGCATGGCGAATGGCAGAGAAGGAATGATTTGTATGTGACAGTTGTGAGTGCGTACGCACCAACCAGTAAAGCTACTGCACCCGTCAAAGATCATTTCTTTACAGATTTGCAGAGGGTGGTCGATGGTGTGCCAGCCAGTGATGTTCTGTTGCTGCTTGGTGACTTCAATGCTAGAGTTGGCAGCAGCAATGACGCGGGAGACGAATGGAGGGCTGTGTTGGGGAGATACGGTCACGGTGCGCGGAATGATGCTGGTGAGCGGCTTCTGATGTGGTGTGCTACCAACGGGCTGTCTGTAATGAACACCCATTTCCAGAAACCTGTGTCGAGGCGTGGGACCTGGATGCACCCAGCTACGAAGCAAACCCATCTCATAGATTTTATCATCATGAGGCAGCCACACCGTCGCTTTTGTCTTGATGTCAGCGTAATGCGCGGTGCCAACTGTTGGACAGACCACCACATGGTTCGCAGCAGGATTCTACTTGATCGTCCATTGTGCCGCAGGCCTCGCCCTGTGCCGAAACCCGCACCTGTTGCTGTCGGAAAGCTGGGTGACCCGGCCG
>NC_088643.1:17256872-17266872 GCF_964019385.1 Sycon ciliatum | reverse complement strand
ATAATTGCATGACCATCATCTGTATAAGCCTCATGCCCGGGCCAGAATGATTGCAACATATACATACATGTACACGTACAACAGTCAGTCGTGTTTATTTTACACGTACCGTGGCCTCTTGGCAGCGGCTGCAGCGGACCACTCTCAGTCCCGGCCGATCACTGTAGGTCAGGCTTGTCCGGCACACCTCACACACCACGCGGCGGCGGTGCTGTGAGTCCGCCGCCGTGCCTTTGTCCTCAACCACATCGGAATAGGCCGGTGGTGCTGCCTGCATGGCAATTGCCGGACCTGTGCAAGGCATGCAACAAGCACATCGGGATGTCAAGAAAAGAGAACGGTGAGCAGGATTTGACTAACATCCGATTTCACTGCTTTTGCCTGGGAAGTGTGAGTAAGTGGGCATGTGTGTGAGTGCGTGTGTGAGCGCGTGTGTGAACGAGAGTGTGTGTGTGGGGGGGGGGGGGGGGGGGGATGTTGATGCGGCCCTCATTGCCAGACTGCCAGTGTCTTCTAAAATGCCATGATGATGATGTAATGAACGTCTCAAGTGATTATGTAATCGCGCAACCTCTGCCGGGTTATGATTGCAACCCCAAGGTTTATCCCCTTGCACCATCTTGAAGAGCAACTTGTGAGGAAGGTGCATGTGCATTGCATTATCATTTGTCATCTTCTTGGCATACAAATATACCCTTGACGTTGGAGCAGAACTACACTTTGTTGTTGATGACACGGGACAGAGAGAGAGAGAAAGAGAGAGAGAGAGAGAGAGAGAGAGAGAGAGAGAGAGAGAGAGAGAGGTCATGGGCCCTTTTTCTCGCTTTGCCACCGCTCTTGCCGCAGCGCCTTGCTGCACGAGGCACTGCAGCCGCTCGCCTATCGCCTACAGGTCCGCCACGCAGTAAATTGTACGGTGGCACGGATATAGCAGCCAGGCGTGGTCCCGGTCCGCCACCATGTGGTCTTAGGCACATGTGTTGTATACAGCGTATACAGGTGAACCTTGAACTGGGGATGTCCGGTTAATTGGAAGTCCCGGCCACGGAATCCACCTACTGTAAATATACAAAATTTCGGCGCTGCAAAATTTCGGCACTTCACGATTTTTGACATTTCGACAGCGATTTACTTTCGGCGTGGGGTAGAGGGCATGGTATAGTGCGACAGATGCTGTGAAAAATTTCATCGGCGTTTTAATTTAGGCGTTTTGGGTCGGTGCCGAATATAGCCGAAATTAAATAGCTGCCGAAAATTTGTATATTTACAGTACATAGAAAATGTGTAGGATTTGTGCTGATAGAATGGATGCCGCTTAATGCCAAGCGGTGCATGCAGGCGACGTGATAGACGTGCATGCCAGCAGCTCGCTCATGATAACGTGGTCGAGTGGCATACGCAAACACCGCATACGCAATGCGCGCCGAAACACCAGCAGTACAATAAAACCTGTCAAGGCGACCCCTCGGATAAGGCGATCACCTGTCCGAGAAGACCACTGAAGTCAGGATCAATGGATGCTATTTCCAGTCAAATGATCCTGGCTAAGGAGACCACCTGGTAACAGAGACCACGTTTTGAAGGTCCCTTGACACTCGTCTTGGGCAGGTTTCACTTTGTTTGGTACTCTGTTCTGGAACATTCATGTGCCGGTCTCGGCAAGTGCAAGGGTATACGGGTGCGGATAGAAAAGAGGAGTCGAAAGCGAGAATTCATGGAATCGTTCGCCAGACAAATTAATTCTGTAGTTTTGCCTATTCTAATGCTTTCAAGCTGAGAATATGTCAACATTTTCGAGCATAATACCTCCCCCTCCCCCCCCCCCCCCCCCTCTCCTGCGCAATACCCTCCGACCACATGTCACGAATCTCCGTCAATGAAAAAAACCAGTGTGAAGCATTCCGGACGAAACCCTCACATACAGTAGCAACTGAGAAGCGCAGCACACCTCGATTGGTACTCCAAGACTCTACTTTTCGAGTCGAAAATAACCACCTACAGCATCACACGCTCACGCGTCAGCCCGAAATTACGCACTTCGGACAGCAACTGGCAATGGTTAGTCGAGGAATCTCAAACTCACCATCTTCCGCGGACAGAAGCGGAGCTCTCTCGGGATCAGCCATCATGTGCCAGCTAGCGAACACCAGGAGTCAGGTGCGCTTCTTTTCGTCGGGACGAATTACTTGGAATAGAAGTTAGTTTAGCGACATGCACAGGATTATCCCCAGTACTATCCTACTCTTTCTCGGCGATCGTCGGTTCGTAGATCTACAGCTATCAGTTTATCAAGCAGAAGGCGAATCGATCGATCCACACAGGCGCCACAGAGGAATTATGCATTCGAGTTTCCGCCGTTCACCCGGTTCACTTTGTCTTTGCAGCCACAACTCCACATAATATTATAAGTCAATGCTTAGATTTTAGTTCACCGAGGTACAAACAAGGAAACTGCAAGTAATTAGTTTGGGCCGCCAAACTTGACTTGAACGTTACCGACGATCACTGTATTTTCGTGTCTGGTTTACATTCATGTTTTTTCCTCGACACTGACTTGCCCGGCAAGGGCCGGCATGCACGCTAGCGCTCTGGCCGGCCCTGGACCCTGGCACACTGCCATAGAATATTCGTGTAGATCTTATCTACTACTACTATCCTTAGTCAAATCCGGCTTCTCATCGAACTGAGCTGAGCTGACATAAGAACGCGTGATGTGTGGAGTTTCCAGTTCAAGGCTTCAGTCACAACTACTGACACGAGACTTGCGAGTCGTTGCGCACTCACAACACGTCAACAGCTGCTACAGCTGCAATGACGCATAGCATAGCAGTGGCCCGTAGTCATTGTATTTGTAGTCAATGGTAGTCCATGGTAGTCTGCCCGCCGTACAAAGACATCAGTAGTAGATCCACTGACCCGACTAGTAGTCGGACTACGGAGAGTCAACCATGCTATTGCTGATGATCACCAATATTGTTGTTGCCCAGATGAATTATTTACTTTAGTTTACTTACTGTCTTTAGAGTTCATAATTATTACTGTAGACGTGTTACAGGAGTTACGGGTGTGGGCTTATTTCCAGTTCATTTCCAGCTACTACATGTAGCTACGTGTATCCGGCAGCAGCAGGCGAGTCGAAGTAACCACTGGTAACCTGGTCCTTTATCATCATGTCAGACTTGTAGGAAGTTGGGGATGGGTGTGCTGGATGAGCGCCCTATTACCGTTACTATAACTACATCACGGTATTGTTTTAGTTTTGGTAAACTACCGGACACATTCTAGATTGCAGTAAAATTAATGCACTGTCTCACTTCAAGTGCCAGATCTAAAAAAAGTACAATTGTACAGTGTGCAACCAGCTACAGACCACATACACATCACTACGGGGCCTATAGGCTATAGTAATACTGTCAAGTGTCAGTGTCTACTGGAAAGGAACATGATTGTAATGTAGGACAGACATTCTGAGACATGTGATAAAAGCACACATGCCAGGTACATCCACTACCGACATGCATACACAAGGCCTAGGCTAAGGACTACTGGAAAGTGGTATAGTTATGGTGGTGTATGAACAACAATAAAAATTAGTAAAATGCATTGTTCAACAAAACAGTGTACTATTAGTATTTTAAAAATGATGTGTCACTCCTGCTCAATATGTCAGTGTAGTCCCTATACTGATCAGTCCACCGCATGGCTCAAGTCACTCAACTACAACATAGGTGTCATGATGGCAAGTCTGACATAATCAGCTTGCCTGGAAAATCATGCCATGCCATGCACCGACGGTCCGTGTCATGTGATGTGAGGTGATCAGGTGACATGCGGTGCTGGCACGCTACATCAGTGCATGCAGTCTGAGTGCAGTCATTGTAGTACTAGTAGATACACGCATGCCATTATTTTCAGGTGCAGAACATGTCATACCAAGAGTACATAACCAAGAGTACATAACTGGGTTATGTGCTCTTGGTCATACACAGTCATACTCTGAATATCCGAAATGCCATACAAATTAATGATGATACAATACAAAAATACTCTACCCAGTTGGTAACAACAGGCATACTCGTGCAGTGGATGTCTGCCAGACAAACTTCCATAATACTCTATGCTATTGACGTAGATCTACGCATACGGGACCCTCGCCCAACCCATGCCAGCATTCACCACAGCCTGACCCGAGAGCTAGAGCAGTAGAGGCGAGAGACTCTGGATGGTAAAAAATATCATCACAAAAGCAGGCCACAGTGCCTTGGAAACATCGCTTCTGATTTTCCCTGCCCCATTAGTGGCAGAGGAGGAGTCCTCACGGGAAAATCTGACGTTTACTAGCACCACGAGCATCCCTCACAGGAATGGTCAAGAAACGTCCCAGGCAAATACCGAGCGCCATGCTCCTCGCTAATACAGTGCAACCTGTCTAAGCCGACCGCTCAAAGGACCTTACAAATATGGTCCGGGTAGGGCCTACTTGTAGGGGTGGTTCTTTCCGGGTCATTTGACTTGGAATATCATCCCAGGGTCCTTGTTGTAAGGGTCCTCTGGGACAGCTGGCCACCTTTTCAGAGTGGTCGCCTTTTCAGAGGGGTCGACTTTTCAGAGGGGTCGACTTTTCAGAGGGGTTGACTCTTCAGAGGGGTCGCCTTTTCAGGGTGGTCGACTTTTCAGAGAGTGAACTTTTCAGAGGGGTGGACTTTTCAGAGGGTCGACTTTTCAGAGGGGTGGACTTTTCAGAAGGGTTCAGAGGGGTGGACTTTTCAGAGGGATCGCCTTTTCAGAGTGGTCGACTTTTCAGAGGGGTCGATTTTGCAGAGGGTGAACTTTTCAGAGGGGTCAACTTTTCAGGGTGGTCGCCTTTTCAGAGTGGTCTACGTTTCAGAGGGGTCGCCTTTTCAGTAGGGTCGACTTCTCAGAGGGGTCGACTTTCCAAAGGGGTCGACTTTTCAGAGGGGTCGACTGTTCAGAGGGGTCACCGTTTCAGAGGGGTCGATTTTTCAGTGGGGTCACCTTTTCAGAGTGGTCGCCTTTTGAGAGGGTTCGCCTTTTGAGAGGGGTCACCATTTCAGAGGGGTCACCGTTTCAGAGGGGTCACCTTTTCAGAGGGGTCACCTTTTCAGAGGGGTCACCTTTTCAGAGGGTTCGCCTTTTCAGAGGGGTCATCGTTTCAGAGGGGTCACCTTTTCAGTGGGGTCACCTTTTGAGAGGGTTCGCCTTTTCAGAGGGGTCGCCTTTTCAGAGGGGTCACCTTTTCAGAGTGGTCACCTTTTCAGAGGGTTCGCCTTTTCAGAGGGGTCATCGTTTCAGAGGGGTCACCTTTTCAGTGGGGTCACCTTTTGAGAGGGTTCGCCTTTTCAGAGGGGTCACCTTTTCAGAGGGGTCACCTTTTCAGAGGGGTCATCGTTTCAGAGGGGTCACCTTTTCAGAGGGGTCACCTTTTCAGAGTGGTCGCCTTTTCAGAGGCCGGCGGGTCACCTTTTCAGAGTGGTCGCCTTGACGTGTTTTACAGTACATGATTCTCACAAAAATAACACTTGAAGTGTCGACAAATTGCCGGCCTGATAGTGATACTGACATTGAGATGACCAGAGGAGGAGAAGCATTTTTAGTTCGGGCAAGGGGATATCATAATTGTATCATTATAACTTTTATAATTCTAGTAAGCACTTCAACTTGAGTGAGCATTTGCCTATTGAAATTGAAATTTGTCGTAAATCATAATAGATCTGAGCAGCAGTAAATAAAATCCTAGATATGGCAGCATAAACATGATCTGCTAAGTCCTGCTCCAGATGATACACAGGTATAGTTTTCTATTTTGGAAGTACACAATCATTTCTAGAGGGTATAAGTAGTGGCAGTGACAGTTGGAACCGCAGCGTCGTCGCCATGCAATACACATACACGGCCAACGAAATCAACAATGGCATCATCTGCTATACACAGATGGCTTGCTGCAGATTTATCCACGCATCACAATGATAATATTTTATGTATATCACAGCGCTAATTATCCTAGGAGACCCCGCCTAGATTTAGTCTTCTGCTTTTGGGGAATCCCCTTAAATAACAATAAAATGGTATAGTCCGGCCGAATAGTGAAATGTTCCTAGCACATACTTCGAAGTAGCAATCAGCATATGATCATGTTTCAAGTTTCAACTCACAAGACTGTGGCTGGTGTTCAGACAAAGCCTCGGATGTCTGCACGCATGCCAACGGCTAGCTCATCCAATGGGCCTGGCGGCGTGAAGGCCCAGCAGGCTCGGCTCGACCTTTCCGGCCCGCGCTCCGTTTAGCACGGGCTGCGCCCCCCAAACCTGTCTGGCCTGCAGCCGCGGCGTGTAGAAAGACGGAGTCTCCGCGTAGTTTGTCAGCACTGCTACAACTTGCCTGCACAGCGAGGAAAGCAGATAAACGTCAACCAACATTACACACATTACATGCGCACTCTATTCGATAATACTGGTCCAGGCGCTCAGTTATTTGGAGGCCTAAAATGTCACGCAATTTGACAAAATCCAGACAAAATCCCTGAAATGATGTGGCTCATATTTCAGACAGGCGGTAATAAAAGACCGGCCCCAATCAGTTTCACCGCATTCCCAATTCTTGCTTATCACTACAATGGAGAGCCAAACAAGCATGTACATGTATACATGCACACCCAATGTTGTATACACGCACACACGCACCCACGCACGCACGCACGCACGCACGCACGCACGCATGCACACACGCACACACACACACACACACACACACACACACAATGCTGTATGCACGCACAGACAAATGCAAGCTTGCACAAGCACCAGAAGGACAAGAGTCAAGCAAATAAATCAATCGTACCTGAAAAACGGCGGCACAATATCGGCAGTAAGCAGGGAAGACCGGGTGCTCAGAAGCCTGGAGTCAGATGCATCCACCTCTACCTGGATAGGCCACTCGGTCGTGTTCTCAAACACCTTCAGAACTCCACCGCCGTTCACCCTGCTTAGCGTAGTGAACACGGTGCCTCCGCAAACCACCTGCATTGCGTACAAGAATGCACGGAACACCAATCGTACCGGAAAGGGTGTACAATGTATACGTGTACATGCCATGTTGACAAAGTTACTCGTATGCCGCAGCGCTGGAATAACGCTTCACCAAAAATGCACGCCGTATTATGGCTACACTGGTCATGGTACAGCAAGGAAAAGCATGTACAATGTATATGTGGACGTGCCATGTTGACGAAGCTATGCACTGTGTAACAGCGCTTCACCAAAATGCACGCCGTGTTACGGCTACATTGGTCATGGTACGGCAAGGCAAAGCATGTGTGTACCCTGGCACATATCCAAGTTCCGCATACCTAGCCGTGCGCATGTTTGCGTGGAACCATACACACCATACACCGGCACGCTCGTAGGAATTCACACGCCTGGCAACGTCGTGCAGCCAACGCTGACTTACGTTACGCGTGCCGAGCCTTTTGGCTACAATCCACATAGCGTCCGCAAGGATGTAGCTATCCGGTGGCTTTGAGCACACATTGAGCGCACGAGAACTATGCACGGTGATGCAATACGACAGTCCCCTCCGGTCTTCCTCCTCTGCCACCGGTGGCACTCCTTGTGCCAGCGCGGACGATTCATTTCTCTGCCGATGCCAGATCCAGTGCAGGAACGACACGGGCAGCACAACGTAGTGGCCAGGTTCGAGCATCGCCTCGCAGCGCACAAAGTCACGCTTCTGCCGGAACAGCTGAGAGTGTGCAGTGCAATCGCGCAGGTTGCGTCCCTCGGAGTCGCATGACACGACCAGCAGCAGCAAGTCCGACTGCAGCGATCCGTCCTGCTTGCAACTCCTACAAACAGGTAACAACCATGTAGAACAAGGACATGTCTTGTAACACAGGATAACTAATTACTTATCATAAGTCAAATTATCAAAAGTCAAATTGAATTTTGTCAATAGTCTGTGATCAAGGCAGCACATTTCAGTACAATACTCTACTTGCAGTACATGTACGCAACACAGTTCAAACTGATGGTATTTTTTAAGACCACGGTTCACTCATTCATAAATGGCACCCAAAATAGTTTTATGTCTCGAACATGCTTGCATATAGCGGTACTATGGCAAGCTATACTTTAAAAGTGCGATTCGAGCCTAAACCCAGCCCACTGGAAATGGGTTCTTTTTAATCCAAAGGACAATTTAGGCGCAATGGATTACGGAACGTATCTTACCTGCCCGAGCGTTGGTGCAGACTAATCTCCACCTGGGTTTTCTCGGTCACCGTTAGGAACGCCACCTGCGACGCACCGGTTCCGTGAGGCCGGAACTCGCCGCACACGCGCTCCTCCGTCCAGCCGGGGCGGATCTTGCACACGGCCACAGAACTGAAGTAACTGCAACAGGGAAGAAGACAGGGGAGAATTCGGCACTGGGTTGGTGGTAAGAATATTGGTAGCACAGCCACCTGCTACAAAGACCCACTTCACTCTAGTTTAGCGGCGACTTTAAAATGCACCATACATGCCGTTGAATGATTTTTCATTTTCACCCTGAAGATGGGCCATGCCCGAAAATTTGGCGCATTGAATTTATATATCTAATATTTGTTTGGAAGTGAAGTGAAAGTGTGCAGCGAAGAGACCGTAGTTGGAGAGTTTGAAGTGAGGTACCCTGTAATACATGCCGTGCTTGAACATTTAAAAAAATGAATATGCACAGCCCTGCTCACTGAAGTACGATAGTGGGAGTCAAGTCCGGCAGCGCCCCGCATCAGTGTACAGTCCAGTGCCTGCGGGTCTGGGGCTGCATGGCGCAAGGGGTGCGCACTTGGCACGATCACTATTTCCGAGTCACTGTGCAGTGTGCACCACAGTACTTGGCCGTGTATCCCGATGGCACACATGTAGGTGTACCGGTCACTTACCGCTGAAAGTCTCCGTAAGACATCCAGAATATGCCGGCATCCTCTCCGTAGGGCAGCAGCTCATCGCGCAGGTCCCGGGTCCAGAGTGGCGACGAGTCGCTCCAGGCTCCTTCCCAGCTGACACGGCCCCAGGGATTTCGAAGCCGCACAAGCCTGCAATAGCATACAACAGCAAGACGTGGAGTGAGTTCTTTGTAACTTGGAAACCTATCCACTGTCAGCAGATGATGTGCTTTATGTCTACTTGCTGGACCAAGACTGTACAAGAGGATCGATTTGGAGCTTGGCCGGTCGGATGTATACCGTACTTGTCTTCCGGTTGTGTGTGCGTGTGTGTGTGTGTGTACGTGTGTGTGTGTGTGTGTATGTGTCTGTGTGTATATGTATGTGCACGCTTGGTGTGTGTACGCATAGTTACCAATGTGATGCAGCTCACCTGCTGTACATGCTGGCACAGATTAGTGATTAGTGATTGTCTTTGTGCCCCCCCCCCCCCCCCACACACACACACACAGGGGACAAGCACAGGCGCATTCACATTCAGCACGCCTTTCAGTCCCAGCCAGTTGGAATACACCTTGCAGCATTCACCATGAATGGACACTTGTTGTCATCCTGCCTGTCTTTACCCCCCCCCCCCCCCCCACATGCACACACGCACCCCCACACACACACTCACGAAGGGTGTCGTGGTCCTGATCCTACTGCATCAACCGGCACCACAGCAAGACACAGAGTAGAGCTCTTGCTATCCACCCGTGAGTTACACGCACAATCACCACATCACGTGCATTTCCGGGAGCTGAATGTACGGAGAAGAGCTTACCTGTACGACGCAATGTCGCGCAGGTCTACAATGGAATACACGTGCCGATCCAGCAGCCCGACACTCTCGTACTCCTCTGCCGTGTATGGAGACTCATCCTCATCAGCATTGCGAGTACCTGCTCCCATTAAGAATCTACAACACATACATGAATATAGAAATTGAGAAAATAATGGAAGCATTTTAAGCTCACAAGGACGAGGCTTGAAATCAGATACGTGCATGTACACGTACAA
>NC_088643.1:17136872-17251872 GCF_964019385.1 Sycon ciliatum | reverse complement strand
AGACTCAATCTCGCTTGCTGATAACCTTGCTACCAGCGCCTTTATCCGATCCAGCAGAGGCTCGGGCGACGGAGCTGGTGGGAGCCCGTCCATTTGCATGCGTACTGCGGGCGATGTTTGTAGCGCTAGCAAGCCGGTAGTTTCATCTTCTTGCCCAACCGCCCGCGGCCGCTTGCTCCCGACCGCCCGCTCAGTCCTGCAGTTGTCACACAGTGGGAGCAGTGCAGGGTGCACCAGCTTGCATGCTGTGCACATCCATACTAGCGGTGGCGGCATTCTGCTGCCAGCGCCTTCAGCTTCTGCTGCCTTTGCAGCGTTTGCATTGGCACTGGCCAGAGAAACTTCTCCTGAAGAAAGGCCATCACTGCTCTTGAGCCTTGGCTCTCTCCTGTCTTTCGCAACTTCACTGTTCGCCACTAAATGTGCTGCTGCTGCTGCTGGCATCATTTTTAGTAGGTGAGCTCACATGTGCACAGGTGTCCAACGATTTTTTTGCTTTTCAAGTCTCTGTCATGGAATTCAGAGCAGAATGCGCACCGTTTCGACTAACGCACAAATGCTGTATTGATGCTCGCTAGACCACTTTCTCCATCAACATCACTGCAGCGGCACTGGAGATTTAGCTTGATGTAGCTTGCTATTTTATCTTGTTACGAGAAGTAACTTAGTTGTTCGGGCTTGTTTGGGGTTGCACTGCTGCGGCTGCCTCCTGCAAACGCTGTTAGTTGTTCAGTGGGAAATACCCGACTGTCCTCCCTGGCCTGTAACATTTACAACGGTTGAACCAGGGCGCTACAGCAGCAGAGTTGCGGACCCAGCAAAACTGCAGAATGGCTAGCGATGCCATGGGTCACTTCGTCCCCTCTCCCACACATCCATTCCAGCTGTGGTTGGCTGAGCGAGTCACGGAAAGACAGTGGCTGTGTATCACTCGAACTCGAACATTTCAAGCCCTTTCTCTTCATTTTGCTAAGATCATCAGATGCTGTAATGAGTCAAAGACTAAAAAATTTCCAGACGTCAAACGTCCTGTCGACATGTCACTCAGTGAGTCAGTCAGCCTCGGTCGTGTGCGAAAAAAGGACACGTCCACGTGACGTTCACAGCCCGTCAAAAAAAGTCAACCCCTCGTTGCCGTGGTAATGACTCGAAACCAGGGAACTGGCAGGGCCCCCGGTTTGTACGACTCCCTGCCTGGCATGCCGGGGCATGCACATGCCAGGGCCTGACCAGGCACCTGAGCTGAGTCCTGACTCCTGAGCATGAGCTCAGCTGAGCCATAATTTCACATCCAAAATTTTCAAGCTCTGTATGTTTGCAGGAATCAAACTACTATAAAGTCACATTCGATAGTCGTAGGAACGACTTACGTGTTGATGTAATAACTGTCCAGATAGGTTGTTTTGAAATACATGTAGCGAGGAGTTTTGGTGGGGGCGTCTGAACGAAGCCCAACTGGGTGAACTCGGGACATACTGTCAAAACGTTTCTAACTCCGAATATTCAAGCCTTCGAAGACGTTAGGAGGGGAGGAGAATTCACGACATAGCTATGGTATTGACCAAAGTTCTCTTGTAGATGGATTTTTGTCAGCAGCTTTTGACGCAGACAGTTGTTGTGGTATTCAACTATGGTGAATGCAGGCGGAGATTGATGAAGCCATCAAGAAAATTGCGTCCCACAAGGGCGTTGTAGGGACGATCGTTGTAAACTCAGATGGTGAGCGCAACAATGGCCTGAAATTGCTGTTTTGTTCGTGTTTAATTCTAAGTGCTGAGTAATCATGCAGGGGAACGTGTTGTGTGCAGAAAACGTGAAAATCCACTTCAGTTCAACTGATTTCGTGCTACTAGTAGTACATGTATTAGTCATATGCCAACACAATCGCACATCACATGTTTATTGATGTATGCCTTCCTGACTACGCGTGCGCGCGTGTGTGTGTGTGTCTGTGGCCGTGTCTGTGGGCGCTTGTGTGGCTGTGTGTGCGTGCGCACGTGTATCTGTGTGTGTGTGTTTGTGCACCTGTGCATGTGCATCATTCGGTTGCTGCCAGGCATTCCGATTCGCACCAGCCTGGACAACACGACCACCGTGCACTACGCCAGTCTAATCCACCAACTGACGAGCAAGGCACGCTCGTGTATCCGTGACATCGATCCAGCAGTGAGTAGCATTCCGCTGTGCCCACTCTGCTTCTACCTCAGGTCTTTGTTACATATTTTTGAATGGCCGTTGGTGGTGAAGTCATGCGCTGAAGACCGTGGAGCCTGAGAACACGGCAGCCTCTAAAAATATGGAAGCATGCACCCTGGTGATATGATTGTGCTCACCAGTTGTAACTGGCAAGAGTAGATAACCCCCTAGAGTATGCAGCTGTGCGCATCGGGTCTGGCGTGGTGTGGCGCGCTGCCAACATTAGAGAGGTTAAGATGCACGTTATTTCTGATGTGACGTGAAAGTTCAGCTCGCGCTATTTGGCTCGCTCGTCGAAAAACAACGCAAGTGACCTGTAGCTCGCGTCGAAATTTGGAGTTTGACGCCAAATTTGACGTGAAATTGCGTGTCGCGTCGGAACTAACGTGCATCTTAACCTCTCTATTATGTAGCCACGACCTGGGTAATCAGCCGGCGCATTGCATCATAATTGATCTGCTACGGTTTCCAGCTTCCGAATTCGGTTTTATCTGAGACTTTGGATATTTTTGTACGTGATGCGTCGCACACAGGCATTGCTTTTGAACCTCCCGTATTATGCATGAATTTGTTGCTCGTAAACTGTAGGGAAAAACTCCAATCCAGTAAGCTTGATCATCATTTCACTACGTAATGGGGGCAGCGCGTGGCACACAGCGCCATTGCACGGAGCACCTTAGCCCAGCGATCAGAGTGGCACGCTCATGTACTCTTGTAGATACTGGTAGTGTGTCCTGCTGAGGATGTCTGAAGAAAAGATGATTGTTGCACCCTGACCTGGTGACAATCATGTTCCTTGAAGTTGTTTTCATTTTATTTTTTTATTTTTACAAAACAATACAGCATGGTAAAACATCCAGGTTAGTGCAACAGTCGTTGCGTGCAGGTGACTGTCACATTGCATGTCCCAAAGCACAACATGCCTCCACAAGTCACAGAAGAACAGGAAAAAGCCAAAGCCAACCTGGATGTTATAGTACCATGCTGTATTTGCTTTCGCTAGGCTTTACCGGGTGTTAGCTGCCGTCGTGAGTTCCCTAAGCCACGGGAACGGACACGATCATTTTTTTCTATTATTTATTATTTGCATAACTTGTGCCCCACAATTTTCCTTGTTTAAATTTTAAAATATTTTCCTTGGCTCACCATCTGAGTGATTATTTGCTTTCGCTCAGGACGACCTGACGTTTCTTCGCATTCGTTCCAAGAAGCACGAAATCCTCGTTGCACCAGGTATGTCCACAGTTGTTTGTCGCACCAGGTACTTGTATACAAAGGGAGTCTGTGTTGGGACGTAGAGCTATTGGGGGGGGGGTGGCTGGCTGCTTGAGTGGATTGCAATCCTGGTAGGGCAAGTACATCTCAGTACAAACCTGAATTTGAAGAACGCTGATTTGGCGTACGAGTATACTACCGTATCATAAAAACATGTAATTTTAGGTGCATTAAAATTCCGGTGCCAGGGACCTGCCAGGTTTCAGGTGTAATGTAGGATTATGAAGGTGACTAGCATTTCCTCCGCATACAGTTCATACTCTAGTGACTTTTAGGTGTAAATTAAATTTAGGTGCCTGGTTTCTCTACCGAAATCACCGAAATTAAAAAAAGTTACACCGAAAATAATTACATCTTTTACAGTACTGTAGAGGCAGAAAATTTCGTCGGTCAATAATTTCGTCCAACTCCAAAGAAAGGGAGTTCGTCCGGTTGTAAATTTCGTCCATGGATCATAAGAGTGTATTCAAAAGCTGGACTAAATCGGCATTAGTCCGGCATTTAATTTTGTCCAAAAGCTCCTTGGACGAAAAGTACGAAATTAAATTCCAGACGAATATTTCTGCTTACCGGAGTTCCGCGCATATAAGCCCATGGGCTAATATACGAAATTATGCAATGGTTCGTTTTTTAGCCCTGGGCCTATATTCGAATTTTGAAGGCAGCTGGCACGCGAAAAAGTACAAGTCCGTGCCGGTTGTCCGCCTACCATAGGTACCGGTACTGGTAATGTAGTCTGCACTGACATGCTGTAGTACGGTGTTTGGGTCTGTTTATTAGCCCATGGGCCTATAAACGGAGGTGGGCTTATATCCGGATATAGGCCCATGGGCTTATATGCGCGGAACTACGGTATACAGTATGTGAAGTTGTGAGCCCAAATCTCTCTTTTCCGGGCAGTCCGGGACCGGGCACTGCCCGTGACTAGGAAACATCCGCATTTCTGAATCACATACATTTTGGTGGGGAAGTACCGGAGATCTGGCATATGATGTCACTATTTCCACAAAAGATTGTTGTCAAAAGAGTAGTAATATTTCCACTAGAACTTGCCCGTTGGGTGCCCGGTGGACGGAGTTGCCTGTAACTTCGATATGCGGATAAGAGAGGCATGAGCATACGGGATGACGGCCCAGAATTGCCCTACTCTCCATTGACGGCCCCAGTTCTGCCACCAGGAACACTGCACCCTCTGCTGCTGCCCGTGACCAAGAGTACATTGCTCTCAAGAGTGTGCAACTACACCTGTACAACCTCTACACAGTGCTGCGACGGCAGAACTTCACATTACGTGACGTGGTTCGAAACGGTTACGCTGGCAAACAGTGCAAAATGACCACAAGAGAGTTGAACCTCTTCATCATTTGTGAGAACTAGACCTGGTCTAGTGAGAGGCATTCTACTGCCTGTAATTCTGGTGAAGTAAAATAAAGTAACAACAACAACAACCCTGTATCTATCATGCGCAGGGTGTGAAATAATCATGTTTGCGGGTTTGTCATGTGATGTGAAGTTCTGCCGTCGCGGACCTATAGCTGGAGTTGCACACACTCTTGGGGGTTATGTACTCTTGGTGTGACCCATAGTTACAGCCAGCCTCTGTGGAGTCACTCTCCCGTCCAGATCCGGAGGATTGTAGGGAATTTCCACTGCTCACAGTACTTCCACTGCAAAGTGAACAGCTGCGTGTGCTGTACAATGTACCTTTGGGATCATGTATGCGCGTTGACACATCCCATCTTTCTCATTGCGTGCGTACATGTGCATCTGTGCGTTGTGCTGTACACGTGTCCACTTCTGTCTGCCCTGTAGATAAGGAGTTCTTCCTAATTGTCGTTCAGAACCCCTCCTCCTAGGAGTACGTCTGCCGCTCGACGCAATTCTATATCTTCCACGTACTTGCCTTTCCACAAAATGACTCATGACTTGTGTTCTAGCTGTTGCAACCCTTGTTCAGCACAAGCGGTAATTGTTGTTGCTATTGAACATTGACCATGAATGCATGCTCTATAAAGTCTCAAAACATCTGCCCGCCGATGGGCCATGACACAGCGCGATAGAGCGCACGCTACATTTGTTTTTACTCCGCTCGCATAATTATTTTGACTTCTTCAAGATTTTTTGTTTTCGTTTTAGGATGCACTCCCCAGTGTTGCAAGTATGTGTAGTCAGCGGGGTCCCTCCTTGCAATGTTCTGTGACTTATCTGCCACAGGGACGATGTGGTGGTGCTTCATGTGCAAAGTATGACGGTCGGTTGCCATCAGGTTTTTCCACGTTTTCGCGCCGGTACACAGGGGCGTCCTGTGACACGGCACTATCATAATTATAATATGTGCCTTTCAATCAACGCTGGTATTGAATCGTGTTGTTTTGCGCTGTGTGTAGTGTCAGGGAAATAAGGAAAATAGATTCCCTATTTCAGAGATGAAGCTGCAGGAAGCCCTCAGCCCTTCTTGAGATTAGTGTAGGGGAGTAGTAAAATACCGTGTATTTTCTACTCCCTGGTTAGTATGTGGTGCGGGCCCTGCTTGCTTGCTGACTTGTCCGTGTTGGAGGGCATAGCAGCAAGACACTTGTTGTACTCATCAGGCCAAGATGCTGCACACTTCACCACCACTGGCCAGCGATTGGCCAGTTGTAGTTCACTCCACCATCACTTATGTTCTGTTCCCTTGATTTTGACAATCTAGCCTTCTAGGGCTCTTTGAAACGCTCTTTCCGCTGCCAAGGTTCTCAATACATGTACTTCAAAAGGCATGTGCATGTAGCCAAGAGTCCATAACCCCCCAGAGACAGAGTGTGCAACTCCAGGTTGGGGTCTGGCGCAACGAAATCCAAACATTGCGTCATCCGGTCCCCGGGCAAGCATGGGCGGATGGGGCCATATCCCCATGTGCATATCTGGTACATCCGGCGGGGGTTCCAATTAGTTGAAGGTTGCTTTGAAGCAAGCCACGGAAGTGTCACGTAAAACGTTTGCTGCACGGGCTATGCAGTGTCAGCAGAACGGCTTTGATTTCACAGTCACAGAATTTTTTTATTTGAAGAGAGTTTCTCTGCTCGTTGTCTGAAAAGCTTGTATTGGGAGAGTTCGTGACTCCGGGATAGCAAGAATAGGCATGGATATAGATTTACAAGATTTGATGGAAATAGCTCTTGGCACACGGCATGAAGACCCGATCGATTTCGAAGTAGATGTGCTTCAACCTGCAGTGAATGTTCCTGCTGGGTTCACAACCAGACGGTTCAAATTGACGGGTGTTCCATTGCATGTGAGAAGCACAGACTTCGAGCAATAAATCTCTATCCAGGTGCTGGAAGAATTAACAATTTCCAACAATCGAGAGAAGAAAATGAGGAGCCCAGATCGAACAAAAACTGACGAATATCGTCCACAGAGACACTGCACTCCGGCGACAATGGGGAGCGCTTTGCTTTAGGTTCAACAGTGGCCATTGTTCTTCTCTTATCGGAGAGACACTCAAAAGAGAAAACTGTTCGACAACTCTAAAATATTTCTTTGTGTACTTGAGCCTTTCCAGGCGTGTTACGTACCTGACCGTGGATGGGTACCTAGTACCTGACCGTGGATTCGTAAAGAAAGACCCCAAATTGGGCAAACGGGCGAAGTAGGTCCGGGCCAAACTTCCCATTTCGTCATAGCTACTCACTACATGACGTATGAAGTTTGGATTTCGTTGCGGCACTGATTTGTGCTGAGAAGGATCACGAGTTGCACACTCTGGGGGGTTATGGACTCTTGATGTAGCTGACAGCGGAATGTTCCTAGCCATGCCTGCACCGTAGACTACTGTGATGCAACATGTCATGCAGTAGGGGGATACATTTACGGTACTGTCCGAATGCATAAACATTCGAATAACCAGCACGACCAATTATTTCCCCATCTGCTACCAGATACTTGCGATGTCCGAATGCATACCGTAATTCCGCACATATAAGCCCATGGGCTTATATGTGAAATAATGCAGTTTGGGGATGAAATATTCATTAAAACATGTTCCTTTTTAGCCCATGGGCCGATATTCGAATTTTGAAAGTTCACGAAAAAGTACAAGTCCGTGCTCATAGTGGGTCTTTAGGGTTTTACGCCTGGCCCTAGACGACGGCTACTTTGGCCAACCGGACAAAAAGAAGTTGAGACCAAAGAGAATGATTTATTTTCTTGCGCATGCTTGTATGTATGAAGGGACGTATTTAGGAGTCAGGCCGCTACAGGTCTACCATACTCTACTGGTAAACTGCACTGACCTGCTGTACCATGGTAGGAAGAGTCCTGATTGTGAAAAATTCTACTTGACACTCGAATTGCATTTGTGTCTGTTTATTAGCTCATGGGCTTATATCCGGATATAGGCCAGTGGGCTTTAATACGCGGAATTACGATAAACATTCGGATAACCAGCACGACCTATTTCTCCATCTGCTAACAGATACTTGTGATATCCGGATGTATAAACATTCGGATAACCAGCACGACCTATTTCTCCATCTGCTAACAGATACTTGTGATATCCGGATGTATAAACATTCGGATAACCAGCACAACCATTTTCCCCATCTGCAACAAGATACTTGCGGTGTCCAAATGCAGGAGCATTCGAATGACGGGAACGACCAGTTTCTCTATCTGCTACCAGATACTTGAAATGTCCGAAAGAATTAACATTCAGATAACCATCACGATCAGTTTGTCCACCTGATACCAGATACTTGCGATGTCCAAATGCACACACACATTCAGATAACAAGTACGACCATTTTCTCCACTTGCCACCCGATACTTGCGACGTACGAATGCATAAACACTCAGATAACCAGCACGCTCATTTTCTCCACTTGCTACCAGATTCTTGCGATATCCGAATTCATAAACATTCGGATAACCAGCACGACCAATTTCCCCATCTGCTACCAGATACTTGCGATGTCCGAATGCATAAACATTCAGATATCCAGCACGACCATTTTCTCCACTTGCTACCAGATTCTTGCGATATCCTAATTCACAACATTCGGATAACCAGCACGACCAATCTCCCCATCTGCTACCAGATATTTGCGATGTCCGAATGCATACATATTCAGATATCCAGCACGACCATTTTCTCCATCCGGTACCTGATTTTTGCGATGTCCGAATGCGTACATATTCGGATAACCCGCACGACCAATTTCCCCATCTGCTACAAGATACTTGATTTGTGTCAATGCATACACATTCGGATAACCAGCATGACCAGTTTCCTCATCTGTTACCAGACAACATTCGAATAACCAGCACGACCAATTTTCTCATCTGCTACCAGATACTTGCGATGACCTAGTGCTCAAATATTCAGCTAACCAGCACAGGCAGTTTCTTGATCTGCTACGAGATACTTGCGATGTCCGGATGCATAAACATTCAGATAACCAGCACGACCAATTTCTTCTTCTGCTACCAGCTATACTAAGTATTGTTTATGCATGCGGACATCACAAGTCTTGTGATGTCCGAATGCATAAACATTCTTATAACCGGCACGACCAGTTTCTCCACCTGCTACCATTTTCTGCCCGAATGCCTTAAAACATTTACATAACCAGGATGACCAATTTCCCCATCTACTAATAGATATTTGAGATGTTCAGTGAGTCGAATGCATAAACATTAAGATAGCCAGCACGCTCATTTCATCCATCTGCTACAAGATTCTTGCGATGTCCTAATGCATAAACATTCGGATATCCAGCACGGCCATTTTCTCAAACTGCTACCAGCTACTTGCGATCTACTAATAGATATTTGAGATGTTCAGTAAGTCGAATGCATAAACATTAAGATAGCCAGCACGCTCATTTCATCCATCTGCTACAAGATTCTTGCGATGTCCTAATGCATAAACATTCGGATATCCAGCACGGCCATTTTCTCAAACTGCTACCAGCTACTTGCGATGTCTCTAAACGCACAGACATTCAGATAACCTGCATGACCATTTTCTCCATCTGCTACCAGCTACTTGCGATGTCCAAAGGCACAAACATTTAGATAACCAGCACGACCATTTTCTTCATTTGCTACCAGCTACTTGTTATGTCCAAATGCACAAATATTCAGATAATCAGCACAGCCACTTTCTTCATCTCCTACCACCTACTTGCGATGTCCAAATGCACAAACATTCAGATAACCAGCACGACCATTTTCTCCATCTGCTACTGATCAGCTACTTGCGATGTCCAAATGCACAAACATTCAGATAACCAGAACGTCCATATTCTCCATCTGCTACCAGCTACTTGCGGTGTCCAAAAGCACAATCATTCAGATAACCAGCACGGCCATTTTCTCCATCTGCTGCCAACCACTTGCGATGTCCAAATGCACAAGCATTCAGATAACCAGCGCGGCCATTTTATCCATCTGCTATCGGTTACTAGCGATGTCCAAATGCACAAACATTCAGATAACCAGCACGGCCATTTTCTCCATCTGCCACCAGCGACTTGCGATGTCCAAATGCACAAACATTCAGATAACAAGCACAGCCATTTCCCCCATCTGCTACCTGAGCTACTTGCGATCTCCAAACGTATAAACATTCAGATAACCAGCACGGCCATTTCCTCCATCTGCTACCAGCTACTTGCAATGTCCAAATGCACAAACATTCAGAAAACCACCACGGCCATTTTCTCTATCTGCTACCAGATACTTGCAATGTCCAAATACAGAAACATTCAGATCGCCAGTGTGGCCATTTTTCAATCTGCTACCAGCTACTTGCGAGGTCCAAATGCACAAACACTCAGATACCCAGCACGGCCATTTTCTCCATCTGCTACCAGCTAGAGTACTTGCGATATCCAAATGCACGAACCTTCAGATTACCACTACCAGCACGGCCATTTTCTCCATCTCCTGTCAGCTATTTACGATGTTCAAATGCACAAACATTCAGATAACCAGCACAGCCATTTTCTCTATCTCCTACCCGAGCTAACTTACTTGAGATGGCCAAATGCATAACCGTTCAGAAAACCAGCACGGCCATTTTCTCCATCTCCTGTCAGCTATTTACGATGTCTAAATGCACAAACATTCATATAACCAGCAGAACGTTTTTCTCCATCTGCTATCAGCTACTTGCGATGTCCAAATGCACAAACATTCAGGTAACCAGCACGGCCATTTTCTCCATCTGCCTTCAGCTACTTGCGATGTCGAAATGCATAAACATTCAGATAACCAGCACGGCCATTTTCTCCATCTGCTACCCGAGCTACATGCGACGTCCAAATGCACAAATATTCAGATAACCAGCACGGCCATTTTCTCCTTTTGCTACCAGCTACCTGCGATGTCCAAATGCACAAACATTCAGATACTGTAAAACGGGTAAGTAATGCGACGTAAAAGTGTTTGCGAATTTTGCGAGAGGCCCCGAATCGCAAACTTTGAACAACGCAAACTCGCGCCATGTAAAGTTCAATGCAACGACTGACTCCACTATGTCGCAAACATTAAACAGAGCAAACCTGTCTCAATTTGGAAAACGCAAACATTTATTGTCACAAACGTTACCTGTTTTACAGTAACGGCAACGGCCATTTTCTCCATCTGCTTTCAGCTACTTGCGATGCCCAATGCATAAACATTCAGGTAACCAGCGCGGACATTTTCTCCATCTGCTATTCGAGCTACTTGCGATGTCCAAATGCACAAACATTCAGATATCCAGCACGGCCATTTCCCCCATCTGCTACCAGGTAGGTGCGATGTCCAAATGCACGAACATTCAGATAACCAGCACAGCCATTTTCTCCATCTGCTTTCAGCTACTTGCGATGCCCAATGCATAAACATTCAGGTAACCAGCGCGGACATTTTCTCCATCTGCTATCCGAGCTACTTGCGATGTCCAAATGCACAAACATTCAGATATCCAGCACGGCCATTTCCCCCATCTGCTACCAGATAGGTGCGATGTCCAAATGCACGAACATTCAGATAACCAGCACAGCCATTTTCTCCATCTGCTTTCAGCTTCTTCCGATGCCCAATGCGTAAACATTCAGGTAACCAGCGCGGACATTTTCTCCATCTGCTACCAGCTACTTGCGATGTCCAAAAGCACAATTATTCGTCGGGATAACCAGCAAAGCTAAGTTCTCTATCTGCTACCAGTTACTTGCCATGTCCAAATGCATAAACATTCCGATAACTAGCACGGCCATTTTCTCCATCTGCTACCAGCTACTTGCGATGTCCAAATGCACAAACATTCAGATAACTAGCATGGCCATTTTCTCCGTCGGCTACCAGCAACTTGCGATGTATAAATGCACAAATATTCGGATAACCAGCACAGCCATTTTCTCCAATCCACTACCAGCTACTTGCGATGTCCAAATGCATAAACATTCAGATAACCAGCATGGCCATTTTTCCATCTCCTGTCAGCTATTTGCGATGTCTAAATGCACAAACATTCAGATAACCAGCACAGCCATTTTCGCCATCGGCTACCAGCTACTTGCTATGTCCAAATGCACAAGCATTTGGACAACCAGCACAGCCATGTTCTCCATCTGCTGCCAGTTACTTGCGATGCCCAAATGCATAAACATTCAGATAACCAGCACGGCCATTTTCTCCATCTGCGAACAGCTACTTACGATGTCCAAATGCACAAACATTCAGATAACCAGCACGGCCATTTCTCCATCTGCTCTCAGCTACTTGCGATGTGGAAATGGACAAACATTCCGATTACCTGCACGGCCATTTTCCCCTTCTGGTACCAGCTACTTGCGATGTCCAAATGCACAAACATTCAGATAACCAGCACGGCCATTTATTCTATCCGCTACCAGCTACTTGCGATGTCCAAATGCATAAATATTTAGATAACCAGCGCGGCCATTTTCTCCATCTGCTATCCGAGCTACTTGCGATGTCCAAATGCACAAACATTCAGATATCCAGCACGGTCATTTTACCCATCTGCCACCAGCTACTTGCAATGTCCAAATGCATAAACATTCAGATAAGCAGCACAGCCAATTTCTCCGGCCATCTGTTAACAGCTACTTTCGATGCCCAATGCATAAACATTCAGATCACCAGCGCGGACATTTTCTCCATCTGCTATCCGAGCTACTTGCAATGTCCAAATGCACAAACATTCCGATATCCAGCACGGCCATTTCCCCCATCTGCTACCAGCTAATTGCGATGTCCAAATGCATAAACATTCAGATACCCAGCACGGCCATTTTACCCATTTGCTACCAGCTACTTGCGATGACCAAAAGCACGAACATTTAGATTACCAGCGCGGCCATTTTCCCCATCTGGTACCAGCTACTTGCGATGGTCAAATGCACAAACATTCAGATAACCAGCACGGTCATTTACTCAATCCGCTTCCAGCTACTTGCGATGTCCAAATGCATAAACATTCGGATAAGCAGCACGGCCATATTCTCCATCTTCTACCAGCAACTTGCGATGTCCAAATGCACAAACATTCAGATAGCGAAACACGGCCATTTTCTCCATCGGCTACCAGCTACTTGCAATGTCCAAATGCATAAACATCCAGGTAAGCAGCAAGCCTATTTTCTCTATCCTCTACCAGCAACTTGTGATGTCCAAATGCACAAACATTCAGATAACCAGCACGGTCATTTTCTCCATCTGCTACCAGCTACTTGCGATGTCCAAATGCACAAACATTCGGATAACCAGTACAGCCATTTTCTCCATCTGCTACCAGCGATGCCAAATGCACGAAGATTCAGATAAACAGCACAGCAATTCTCTCCATCGGCTACAAGCTACTTGCAATGTCCAAATCCACAAACATTCAGATAACCAGCACGGACATTTTCTCCATCTGCTATCCGACCTACTTGCGATGTCCAAACGCACAAATATTCAGATACAGGTCGTCCGTCGTTGATACATAATCTCTGGGACTTGACAAATGTTATGTATTAACGGGGTTTATGTACTAAACGAAAGTGTACATAACTTGCTTGTATACCAGCATTTTGCACTTTTTTCAACTTTTCTGAGTGTTTCTTGCTGCCATGACTAGGGAGCGAGATATTCTAGATTCCCTCGATATAACATAAAAAATAATTATGTTATAACGGTCACAGTCAGCGAAGATTCTACAGTAACATGATACATGCCCAGCCGCACCTGTACAGTCACTCGAAAAAAACAGGGCTTTGTCGGTTTGTGATGTGCGCTCTGATTTCTGAGATAATTGCGTCCACAAGTAGA
This sequence comes from Sycon ciliatum, assembly GCF_964019385.1. Taxonomy (NCBI): domain Eukaryota; kingdom Metazoa; phylum Porifera; class Calcarea; order Leucosolenida; family Sycettidae; genus Sycon; species Sycon ciliatum. The sequence continues at coordinate 17,238,096 of NC_088643.1, read as the reverse complement.
AACTAGAACACGACGTGCCTCCACTGGAAGGCCAAAAGACCAACAAATTATGTACTATTGAGGAAGGTGGCATGCGGGTACGGAGAAATGTTATGTACTAACGGGGTTTATGTACTAACGAATTATGTACTAACTGACAAAATTTGTATGGAAGTGACCACGTTTCGTCCGGGACTTGAGATTTCTTATGTACTAACGGGGTTTATGTACTAACGGGGGACGACCTGTATCCAGCACGGCCATTTTCCCAATCTGCTACCAGCTACTTGCGATGTCCAAATGCACGAACATTCAGATTACCAGCACGGCCATTTTCTCCATCTGCTACCCGAGCTACTTGCGATGTCCAAATGCACAAACATTAAGATAGCCAGCACGGCCATTTACTCTATCCGCTACCAGCTACTTGCGATGTCTAAATGCATAAACATTTAGATAACCAGCACGGCCATTTTCTCCATCTGCTACCAGCTACTTGCGATGTCCAAATGCACAAACATTCAGATAACTAGCATGGCCATTTTCTCCGTCGGCTACCAGCTACTTGCGATGTCCAAATGCATAAACATTCAGATAACCAGCATGGTCATTTTTCCCTCTCCTGTCAGCTATTTGCGATGTCTAAATGCACAAACATTCAGATAACCAGCACAGTTTTTTCTCCATCTGCTATCAGCTACTTGCGATGTCCAAACGCACAAACATTCAGATAACCAGCACAGCCATTTTCTCCATCTGCTACCAGCTACTTGCGATATCCAAATCCACTAACACTCAGATAACCAGCACGGCCATTTCCTCCATCTGCTATCAGCCACTTGCGATGTCCAAATGTATAAACATTCAGATAACCAGCACGGCCATTTTCTCCATCGGCTACCCGAGCTTCTTGCCATGTCCAAATGCACAAACATTCAGATAACCAGCACGGCCATTTTCTCCATCTGCTACCAGCTATTTGCGATGTCCAAATGCACTAACATTCAGATAACTAGCACGGCCATTTTCTCCAGCTGCTACCAGCTACTTGCAATATCCAAATGCAGTAACATTCAGATAACCAGCACGACCATTTTCTGCATCTGCTACGAGCTACTTGCGATGTCCAAATGCACGAATATTCAGATAACCAACCGGGAAATTTTCTCCTTCTGCTGCCAGCTACTTGCGATATTCAAATGCACATACATTCAGGCCATTTCCTCCATCTGCTATCAGCCACTTGCGATGTCCAAATGCATAAACATTCAGATAACCAGCACGGCCATTTTCTCCATCTGCTACCCAAGCTACTTGCGATGTCCAAATGCACTAACATTCAGATAACCAGCACGGCCATTTTGTCCATAAGCTACCAGCGACTTGCGATGTCCAAATGCACTAATATTAGGATAACCAGCACGGCCATTTTCTCCATCTGCTACCAGCTACTTGCGATGTCCAAATGCACTAACATTCAGAAAACCAGCGGGGCCTTTTCTCCATCTGCTACCAGCTACTTCCGAGATCCAAATGCACAAAAATTCAGATAGCCAGTACGGCCATTTTTCTATCTGCTACCAGCTTCTTTCGAGGTCGAAATGCACAAATATTCAGATAACCAGCACGGCCATTTTCTCTATCTGCTACCAGCTACTTGCGACGTCCAAATGCACAAACATTCAGATAACCAGCACAGCCATTTTCTCGCTCGCCTACCGGCTACTTGCAATGTCCAAATGCACAAACATTCAGATAACCAGCACAGCCATTTTTCCATCTGCTACCAGCTACTTGCGATGTCCAAATGCACAAAGATTCAGATAACCAGCACGGCAATTCTCTCCATCGGCTACCAGCTGCTTGCGATGTCCAAATGCACAAACATTCAGATAACCACCACGGCCATTTTCTCCATCTGCTACCCGAGCTACTTGCGATATCCAAATGCAGTAACATTCAGATAGCCAGCACGGCCATTTTCTCCATATGCTACGACCTCCTTGCGATGTCCAAATGCACAAACATTCAGATAACCAGCAGGGGAATTTTCTCCATCTGCTACAAGCTACTTGCGATATCCAAATGCACAAACATTCAGATAACCAGCACGGCCATTTCCTCCCTCTGCTATCAGCCACTTGCGATGTTCCAATGCACAAACATTCAGATAACCAGCACGGCCATTTTCTCCATCTGCTACCAGCTACTTCCGATATCCAAACGCACAAAAATTCAGATAGCCAGTACGGCCATTTCTCCATCTGCTACCAGCTTCTTTCGAGGTCCAAATGCACAAACATTCAGATAACCAGCACGGCCATTTTCTCTATCTGCTACCAGCTACTTGCGACGTCCAAATGCACAAACATTCAGATAACCAGCACAGCCATTTTCTCTATCGCCTACAAGCTACTTGCAATGTCAAAATGCACAAACATTCAGATAACCAGCACGGCCATTTTCTCGATGTGCTACCAGATACTTGCAATGTCCAAATACACAAACATTGAGATAGCCAGTACGGCCATTTTTCCATCTGCTACCCGAGCTACTTGTGATGTCCAAATGCACAAAGATTCAGATGACCAGCACGGCAATTCTCTCCATCGGCTACCAGCTACTTGCGATGTCCAAATGCACAAACATTCAGATAACCACCACGGCCATTTTCTCCGTTTGCTACCTGCTACATGCGATGTCCAAATGCACAAACATCCAGATAACCAGCACGCCATTTACTTCATCTGCTACCAGCTCCTTGCGATGTCACAAATGCACTAACATTCAGATAACTAGCACGGCCATTTTCTCCATCTGCTACCAGCTACTTGCGATACCCAAATGCAGTAACATTCAGATAACCAGCACGGCCATTTTCTGCATCTGCTACGAGCTACTTGCGATGTCCAAATGCACAAACATTCAGATAACCAGCAGGGGAATTTTCTCCATCTGGTACCAGCTACTTGCGATATCCAAATGCACAAACATTCAGATAACCAGCACGGCCATTTCCTCCATCTGCTATCAGCCGCTTGCGATGTTCCAATGCATAAACATTCAGATAACCAGCACGGCCATTTTCTCCATCTGCTACCAGCAACTTCCGATATCCAAATGCACAAAAATTCAGATAGCCAGTACGGCCATTTTTCCATCTGCTACCAGCTTCTTTAGAGGTCCAAATGCACAAACATTCAGATAACCAGCACGGCCATTTTCTCTATCTGCTACCAGCTACTTGCGACGTCCAAATGCACAAACATTCAGATAACCAGCACTGCCATTATGCTAGCAGCTACTTGCGATGTCCAAATGCACTAACATTCAGATAACTAGCACGGCCATTTTCTCGATCTGCATAATTGGAGTGATATATTTCTGAACTTCTTTTTCTTATAGTTGTAGTCTTTTAGCTTATTTCCATCATTCCCTGTAGTATTTTGACAAGAAGGGAACGAAAACGTTCAATACTTTGACACATGTCCTAATTGGCTGGTGGTGACTCTTGCGTAGATGCATGCGTAGATAATACACTTTTTGTAATATTTTCTGCCTCCATCCTACTTTCAAATTATTATTTATATTAAGTGTCAAGTAAAGTCGGCGGAATAGCGCGAGCTCCGGTGTGGGGAGCAAACCCTTTTCTTACAAATCATCGCCGAGGTCGCAACCACTACTTCGTACTGTTGTGCCCAGCGCGGGCTTGCGACTCGTTGGTTTGGAGGTGACAGCGTTGCGAATGACCGAGGGTCCTCGACGTCTGTCTCACCGTCCAGGAGCGACACTGACTCACGCTGCTATCTGGTGCTCACGAGGTGTTTGTCGCGCTGAAAACGGAGCGTCTCTGTAAGTTTGTATCCCTGGTGATGGTTGTGCCCGGAGAGCACTATATAAGTGGTGCTCTTCAGGCACAATCTTCCTCAGCCTACTCAAGCTCAACTGATGAGGGGTGAATTCCCCGAAACACTGTGTATTGAGCAGGGAGTGGTGCTTTCTTGCAGGTTTGCCGAGTCGAAGGTTCGATGGACTTCTCGTGTGCTCTGGATGGCAGTCGTGAGTCAGTCAAGTGTCAAGTAAAGTCGGCGGAATAGCGCGAGCTCCGGTGTGGGGAGCAAACCCTTTTATTATTATTATTATTATTATATGAAGTCTGGAGAAAATGTTGAACGGCCTCTGCTGGGATGACGACTACACCATAGCTCAGTGGTTAGAGCATCGCTGGCTACAAGCGAGGGTCCCTGGTTCGAGTCCTGGTGGTGACAGTCAATTTTTTCTTCAGACTTTTCCCGTTTGTCTCTTTCCCTCAAACCAGTTAATTATTGTAAAAGAGAAAAGGACACATGGTTACGAGTTAAGAGTAACTCTCCATCACTGTAACATGATACTATATACAGTCAGAAAGTGCAATAACTAGGCACAAAACTGACTTTTCTCTTTTACATTTATTTATGGCTCAACATCCGAGTTTCAGTTAATTATTATTATTATTATTATTATTATTATTATTATTATTATTATTATTATTCACTAGTTTGAGGGAAAGAGACAAACGGGAAAAGTCTGGAGAAAAAATTGACTGTCACCACCAGGACTCGAACCAGGGACCCTCGCTTGTAGCCAGCGATGCTCTAACCACTGAGCTATGGTGTAGTCGTCATCCCAGCAGAGACTGTTCAACATTTTCTTCAGACTTCATATTATTATTGCCAGCTACTAGCGAGGTCCAAATGCACAAACACTCAGATAACCAACACGGCCATTTTCTCCATCTGCTACCAGCTACTTGCGATCTCCAAATGCATAAACATTCAGATAACCAACACGGCCATTTTCTCCATCTGCTACCAGCTACTTGCGATCTCCAAATGCATAAACATTCAGATAAGGCCAAACTAAAGAAGGTGTGTGGTTCGACTCACCCGACCGACCGTACAATTTCAGCCCGACCGTAACTTTTTTTCGGCGGGCTGTCGTGTGACTGACGTACGTGGACTGAACACGTCCACGTCTACGTGCTGTGCGGCGTGAGTCTGCGGACGCAGGCGGCTCCTTTTGGACTTGGCTTGTAGTTGTACTGCAGTGCAGTGCAGTGAGTGGTACGACTGCTGCCTTGTGCTGGTAGTAGAGTCTACTCGATACGCGTATACCATGGTATACAGTGTATTTACATGTACTAAAAAATATATTAAAAAAAAAAAAATCCGCCCGCCCGCCCGTAAAAAAAATGTCCATGTTAGTCGAACCACACACCTTCTTTAGTTTGGCCTAACCAACACGGCCATTTTCTCCATCTGCTACCAGCTACTTGCAATCTCCAAATGCATAAACATTCAGATAACTAACACAGCCATTTTCTCCATCTGGTACCAGCTACTTGCGATCTCCAAATGCATAAACATTCAGATAACCAACACGGCCATTCTCTCCATCTGCTACCAGCTACTTGCGATATCCAAATGCATAAACATTCAGATAACCAGCACGGCCATTTTCTCAATCTGCTACCAGCTACTGGCGATGTCCAAATGCACAAACATTCGGATAAGCAGCACGGCTATTTTCTCCATCTGCTACCAGCTACTTGCAATGTCCAAATCCACAAACATTCAGATAACCAGCACGGCCATTTTCTCCATCTGCTACCAGCTACTTTCGATGTCCAAATGCACAAACATTCAGATAACCAGCACGTCCATTTTATCCATCTGCTACCTGCTACATGCGATGTCCAAATGCACAAACATCCAGATAACCAGCACGGCCATTTACTTCATCTGCTACCAGCTCCTTGCGATGTCACAAATGCACAAACATTCAGATAACAAGCACGGCCATTTTCTCTATCTGTTACCAGAAACTTGCAATGTCCAAATGCACACAAATTCAGATAGCCAGTACGGCCATTTTTCCATCTGCTACCAGCTACTTTCGAGATCCAAATGCACAAACATTCAGATAACCAGCACGGCTATTTTCTCTATCTGCTACCAGCTACTTGCGCTGTCCATATGCGCAAACATTCAGATAACCCGCACGGCCATTTCCTCCCTCTGCTACCCGACCTACTTGCGATCTCTAAATGCACAAACATTCAGATAACCAGCACGGCCATTTTCTTCATCTGCTACCAGCTACTTGCGATGTCCACATGCACAAACATTCAGATAACCAGCACGGCCATTTTCTTCATCTGCTACCAGCTACTTGCGATGTCCACATGCATAAACATTCAGATAACCAGCACTGCCATTTTCTCCACCTGCTACCAGCTACTTGCGATCTCCAAATGCATGAACATTCAGATAACCAGCACGGCCATTTTCTCCATCTGCTACCAGCTATTTGCGATATCCAAATGCATAAACATTCAGATAACCAGCACGGCCATTTTCTCCATCTGCTACCAGCTACTTGCGACGTCCAAATGCTCAAACACTCAGATAACCAGCACGGCCTTTTTGTCCATCTGCTACCAGCTACTTGCGATGTCCAAAAGCACCAACATTCAGATAACCAGCACGGCCATTTTCTCCATCTGCTACCAGCTACTTGCGATGTCCAAATGCATAAACATTCAGATAACCAGCACGGCCATTTTCTCCATCTGCTACCAGCTACTGGCGATGTCCAAATGCACAAACATTCGGATAAGCAGCACGGCTGTTTTCTCCATCTGCTACCAGCTACTTGCAATGTCCAAATGCACAAACATTCAGATAACCAGCACGGCCATTTTCTCCATCTGCTACCTGCTACTTGCGATATCCAAATGCACAAACACTCAGATAACCAGCACGGCCCTTTTGTCCATCTGCTACCAGCTACTTGCGATGTCCAAATGCACAAACATTCAGATAACCAGCACGGCCATTTTCTCCATCTGCTACCAGCTACTTGCGATGTCCAAATGCATAAAAACATTCAGATAACCAGCCCTGCCAATTTCTCCATCTGCTACCAGCTACTGGCGATGTCCAAATGCACAAACATTCGGATAAGCAGCACGGCTATTTTCTTCATCTGCTACCAGCTACTTGCAATGTCCAAATGCACAAACATTCGGATAACCAGCACGGCCATTTTCTCCATCTGCTACCTGCTACTTGCGATATCCAAATGCACAAACACTCAGATAACCAGCACGGCCATTTTCTCCATCTGCTACCAGCTACTTGCGATATCCAAATGCATAAACATTCAGATAACCAGCACAGCCATTTTCTCCATCTGCTACCAGCTACATGCGATTGCAAAATGCACAAACACTCAGATAACCAGCACGCCCTTTTGTCCGTCTGCTACCAGCTACTTGCGATGTCCAAATGCACAAACATTCAGATAACCAGCACGGCCCTTTTGTCCATCTGCTACCAGCTACTTGCGATGTCCAAATGCATAAACATTCAGATAACCAGCACTGCCATTTTCTCCATCTGCTTCCAGCTACTGGCGATGTCCAAATGCACAAACATTCGGATAAGCAGCACGGCTATTTTCTCCATCTGCTACCAGCTACTTGCAATCTCCAAATGCACAAACATTCAGATAACCAGCACGGCCATTTTCTCCATCTGCTACCTGCTACTTGCGATATCCAAATGCACAAACATTCAGATAACCAGCACGGCCATTTTCTCCAACTGCTACCAGCTACTTGCGATGTCCAAGTGCACAAACATTCAGATAAGCAGGACGGTCATTTTCTCCATTTGCTACCAGCTACTTGCGATGTCCAAATGCACAAACATTCAGATAACTGGCACGTCCATTTTATCCATCTGCTACCTGCTACTTGCGATGTCCAAATGCACAAACATCCAGATAACCAGCACGGCCATTTACTTCATCTGCTACCAACTCCTTGCGATGTTCAAATGCACAAACATTCAGATAACAAGCACGGCCATTTTCTCTATCTTCTACCAGAAACTTGCAATGTCCAAATGCACAAAAATTCAGATAGCCAGTACGGCCATTTTTCCATCTGCTACCAGCTACTTTCGAGGTTCAAATGCACAAACATTCAGATAACCAGCACGGCTATTTTCTCTATGTGCTACCAGCTACTTGCGCTGTCCATATGCGCAAACATTCAGATAACCGGCACGGCCATTTCCTCCCTCTGCTACCCGAGCTACTTGCGATCTCCAAATGCACAAACATTCAGATAACCAGCTTGGCCATTTTCTCCATCTGCTTCCCGAGCTACTTGCGATCTCCAAATGCACCAACATTCAGATAACCAGCACGGCCATTTTCTCCATCTGCTACCAGCTACTTGCGATGTCCAAATGCACTAACATTCAGATAACCAGCACGCCAGTTTCTCCATCTGCTACCAGCTACTTGCGATGTCCAAATGCACAAACCTTCATAAAACCAGCACGGCCATTTTCTCTATCTGCTACCAGATACTTGCAACGTCCAAATGAACAAACATTCAGATAGCCAGTACGGCCATTTTTCCATCTGCTACCAGCTACTTGCGATGTCCAAATGCACAAACACTCAGATAGCCAGCACGGCCATTTTCTCCATCTGCTACCAGCTACTTGCGATATCCAAATGCACTAACATTGAGAAAACCAGTACGGCCATTTTCTCCATCTGCTACCAGCTACTTGCGATGTCCAAATGCACTAACATTCAGATAACCAGCACGCCAGTTTCTCCATCTGCTACCAGCTACTTGCGATGTCCAAATGCACAAATATTCAGATAAGCAGAACGGTCATTATTTCCATTTGTTACCAAATACTGGGGACGGTCAAATTCACAAATATGCAGATAACCAGCACTGTCGTTTCGTCCACCTGCTACCAGCTACTTACGATCTCAAAATGAACAAACATTCAGATAACCAGCACGGCCATTTCCTCCATCTGCTAACAGCTACTTACGATGTCCAAATGCACAAACATTCAGATAATTAGCACGGCTATTTTCTCCATCTGCTACCAGCTACTTGCGATGTCCAAATGCACAAAAATTCAGATAGCCAATACGGCCATTTTTCCATCTGCTACCGGCTACTTTCGAGGTCCAAATGCACAAACATTCAGATAACCAGCACGGCTATTTTCTCTATGTGCTACCAGCTACTTGCGCTGTCCATATGCGCAAACATTCAGATAACCGGCACGGCCATTTCCTCCCTCTGCTACCCGAGCTACTTGCGATCTCCAAATGCACAAACATTCAGATAGCCAGCTTGGCCATTTTCTCCATCTGCTTCCCGAGCTACTTGCGATCTCCAAATGCACAAACATTCAGATAACCAGCACGGTCATTTTCTCCATCTGCTACCCGCTACTTGCGATGTCCAAATGCACTAACATTCAGATAACCAGCACGCCAGTTTCTCCATCTGCTACCAGCTACTTGCGATGTCCAAATGCACAAACCTTCATAAAACCAGCACGGCCATTTTCTCTATCTGCTACCAGATACTTGCAACGTCCAAATGAACAAACATTCAGATAGCCAGTGTAGTAAACTCCTGAGCTAGGGTTTACCATCTTTATTTACAAGACAAACAACAGAACAGCTAGTAGAAGTCCGAACAAAGAAGTGAAGTGAGTAGAGCTACCCCAAGCCACATAGGCCCGAGTCCCCAAGTACTCGTCCGTGTATGGAAGGATGGAAAGTGTGGCGCGTGCGTGGTACAAAGGGGTGCATTCATGCGGCGTTCATACAGACGTGTGAAAGCAGCACTGCAGAGTTCATGCAGAGGTGTGAAAGCAGCTCTCACGCACAGTTATGAATGCAAGAGAGAGACAGAGAGAAAGCTATGTACAGTTATGAGTATCATTACGCTACATCTCCCCCAACAGGAAGGAGAGCACCTGGGAGCGTAAGAGTCACAAGTCCAGGCGGTCAGGTGGTCGCACGGCACGGCCTGAGCGAGTGGTGTCAACGTCGGCGGTGGCAGCTGCGTCGGGTGCACCTGGTGTCGCCACAGCAGGGTGGCGCTCAACTGGGGTAGCCGCGTCGGATGGCGCGGGAATCGGCAGGATGGGGCCATCGTCTGGGATCCGTTGCGGCAGAGGGCGTAAGTTGCGGACGTTGCGACGCAGGACGGAGCCGGCTGATGTGACGAGGAAGGAGCGCTCACTCAAGCGTTCCTTCACGGTGCCTTCGCGGGCGAGGTCTACCAACCACACCCGATCGCCAGGTCCGAGTGAGGATGGGGCCCGAGCGGCATGATGGTCATCAAACGTGTCTGCCTGGGCGGATTTCCGGGCCACCTCCCGTCGTCGGAACTCGATGAGGTCGGGCCACTCAGGGGCCAGAGCTGATTCAGGTAGTGGCAGGCTAGACTGGATCCTGCGACCCATCAGGAGCTGTGCGGGACTAGGGCCACTCTGGAGGGGCGTGGAGCGGTACGCCAGCAGTGTACTAGGGAGATCCGGGTCTTTCCGCAGCATCTCTTTGATGGTACGAACGGCTCTCTCTGCCATGCCATTGCTCTGGGGGTACCGTGGAGAGGAGGTTCGGTGCTGAATTGAGTGGCGAGCCAGGAAGAGAGCGAACTCGTCACTAGAGAATTGGGGACCGTTGTCGGACACTAGTCCTTCTGGGGTGCCATAGCGAGCGAAGTGCAGGGATAGGGCGGCTATTACTGCATGGGATGTGGTAGACTTGAGCTGATCCACTTCAATGAATCGGGAGAAGTAGTCCACCGTTAGGAGATAATCGTGACCCTCGAAATGAAACAGGTCGACTGCGAGTCGCTGCCAGGGTCGTGCTGGGAGAGCCTGTGGTAGGAGCGGTGCAGCAGGCACGAGCCGCTCCTTGCTGCAGGCTTCGCAGGTCTGGACAACGTCTGCAATCTGGGCGTCGAGGCCAGGCCACCACACTGCCGTTCGAGCTCGGGCGCGGCACTTGGTCACCCCCTGATGACCGTCATGGATGGTACGGAGCACCTCAGGCTGCATGTCACGGGGGATGACGATACGGGTGTTGAAATACACAATGCCATTGGCCACCGATAGGCAAGACCGGGCTGGATAGAATGGCAGCAGTGCAGGCGGAACGTCGCGGGCCCGCTCTGGCCAGCCGCTGAGGGTCCGCTGTGCGACGTCGGACACGACGGGGTCTTCTGCTACCGCTGCTCTGATGCGGTCCTGAAACGTGGGAGAGGCATACTCAGCAGACACGGACGCTACCTGGATATCGATGTCATCCAGCAAGTCTTGCATACTGCCTTGAGGGTCTGCTGCACCGGATGGGGAGCGAGACAGGGCGTCGGCCACGACGAGACGTGGACCCGGTACATAGGTCGCGGTGACGCTGAACTGGAGGAGGCGCATCAGCATCCGTTGACAGCGGAGTGGGACATTGTCCAGGTCTCGCGAGTTGATGAGAGGGATCAACGGTTTGTGATCTGTGTGGACTTCAAATGGAAGGCCGCCCCGGATGTACTGTTGGAAATGGTCGCAGGCCCAAGTGACGGCGAGGAGCTCCTTCTCAATTTGAGCATAGCGTTGCTGCGTCTCGTTGAGAGATTTGGAGGCAAACGCGATGGGGCGGAGGTCGTCTCCGTCACGTTGCCAGAGTGCTGCACCAAGACCATAGCTGCTTGCATCGGCGCTGATGACTACAGGCTGAGACGGGTCAAAGAATGCCAGGTCACTGGCGGCAGCTGCGAGCTCCTTCATCTTGGCAAACGCATCCCGTTGGGCTGCGTCCCAGCACCACACAGTATTGTGGCGCAGCAGAGCCCGAAGTGGCGTCGAGACAGATGCAAGGCCCGGCAGAAACTTGCCGATGTAGTTGAATAGTCCGAGAACCCGTCGCAGACTTGGCACATCAGTTGGCGCGGCGAGGTCCAACAGAGCCGAAATGCGGTCCGGGTCGGGGCGCACACCGTTGTGGCTAATGCTGTGCCCGAGGAACTTGAGGGATGCTCGACCAACTTGGCTCTTGTCAGGGTTTAGAGTGACATTGGCCTGGGCGAGAGCTTGATAGACGGCAGTCAGAGCTGTGTCGTGAGCCTCCTGGCTGGATCCAAAGATCAAGATGTCGTCCATGAATACCACCACTCCTGGGATACCATCCAGGATGCCCATCAGTTTGCGCTGGAAGATCTCCGGTGCTGATGAAATCCCAAAGGGCAAGCGGCGGAACTTGTATCTGCCAAACGGGGTGATGAATGTGGTGAGGTGTTGAGATTCGTCGGCAAGCGGAACCTGCCAGAACCCCTTCTTCGTATCCAGGGTGGAGAACACTGTCGCTCCCGATAGCTTAGCCATCGTTTCCTCAACGGTCGGGAGGACAAATGTCTCACGCTTCACGCCTGTGTTTAGCCTCTTCAGGTCTACGCAAATGCGGACGTCACCGTTTTTCTTCCGAACCGCCACCATTGGTGCACACCACTCCGTCGGTTCTGTGACCGGTGTGATGATCCCGGAATCCACCATGTTCGTCAGCTCCTTCTTCACCTTTTGGAGCAGCGGGAATGGTACACGCCTGGCCACTGGGCAGTGGTACGGGCGAGCATCGGGCAGAAGACGTATCGATACAGGTGGTCCGGTCATACAGCCAAGTGGAGGTGCAGGTGGAGCGGAGACGTTGTGAACTCCTGGCTGCACAAAACCCATACGGAAAGAAGCTTGTCGGCTCAACAGGTTCGCACCCGAGGCGGAGAGGACATGGACATCATGCGGGAAGAGTTGTCCGTTGGTGTCTCTACTTAGGACTGTAAACTTTCCCGCAAGTGTCAGTGGTGTGCCATCGGGTCCCAGGAGTGCAGCTGCTGGCGTCTGGAGCGTGGGGGACGGGACTAGCGTGCTAAACGTGTCCGCGTTCATAACAGACGTGTCCGCGCCAGTGTCCACTTTGAAGAGTACTTCCGTGTTCCCTATCGGAATGAAGCGCATCCAAGGCTCGTCAGGCAGCTGGTCAGTTGAAACGCCTCCCATAAACAGATATGCGCCTGTGCTGATGTCTGCAGTTGGTGTAGGCTGCACTGCATGCACCAACTTCTGGCCTGCTCCTGGTTCACTGGCTAGCCTACTAGGCTTACTCAAGCATACCCTGCTGAAGTGGCCTGTTTTCCCACAAGAGGAGCACTTCTCGGACCGTGCAGGGCACTCACGGCGTGAGTGGGTCGCTGGCCTGCCACACCACCTGCAGGACGCATCATCCGTACCAAACGGCGTAGACCTACGAGTCGAACTAAACTGCTGTGCCCGGCCGCCGCTGTTGGCCTTGGCTGTGCTGATTCCGGCTGCCTGAGGTGGCGCAGACACTTCCAACTGATGGCGCTGCGCAGCTACTTGGCGATGAACCTGCTCGTAGTTTCGAGCGTATGTGGCTGCCTTGGCCAGGTCCGGCTTATCGAGAAGTTGCAGCTCGAGTGTCAACTTACGATCGATGAGGTTAGCCATGAAGCGATCACGGATTCGCTCGTCCCGGGCTCCCGAGAAGTCGCATTTATCTGCGATACGATGCAGACGACGAAGGTATTCGTCAACGGATTCCGATGGCGACTGGATCGCCCGCTCGAACATAGTTCTTTCATGTACCACATTCGACACTGGTTTGAAATACTCGGACATTTTCTTGACCACCTCGTCAAACTTCTCCGCATCGCCGGCGTCATCAAACTTCAGTTGTTTGTGGACTACTGTCGCCTGTGGTCCCATGCTGTAAAGGAGCGTGGCTACCTGGACATCCTCATCGTCCTTGTGCAGTTTAGTAACTTTCCTGTACTGCCGAAAACGATCGAGCCAGTCATCCCAGGCAGAGGGATCGGCGAAGTCAAACTGACATGGTGGCTGAAATCGAGACATACAACTGTTCTACAGTGGATCAATACGGAACTCTCGTATGTAGATCCTGTTCACTGCGCCATGTAGTAAACTCCTGAGCTAGGGTTTACCATCTTTATTTACAAGACAAACAACAGAACAGCTAGTAGAAGTCCGAACAAAGAAGTGAAGTGAGTAGAGCTACCCCAAGCCACATAGGCCCGAGTCCCCAAGTACTCGTCCGTGTATGGAAGGATGGAAAGTGTGGCGCGTGCGTGGTACAAAGGGGTGCATTCATGCGGCGTTCATACAGACGTGTGAAAGCAGCACTGCAGAGTTCATGCAGAGGTGTGAAAGCAGCTCTCACGCACAGTTATGAATGCAAGAGAGAGACAGAGAGAAAGCTATGTACAGTTATGAGTATCATTACGCTACAGCCAGTACGGCCATTTTTCCATCTGCTACCAGCTACTTGCGATGTCCAAATGCACAAACACTCAGATAGCCAGCACGGCCATTTTCTCCATCTGCTACCAGCTACTTGCGATATCCAAATGCACTAACATTGAGAAAACCAGTACGGCCATTTTCTCCATCTGCTACCAGCTACTTGCGATGTCCAAATACACAAATATTCAGATAAGCAGAACGGTCATTATTTCCATTTGTTACCAAATACTGGGGAAAATTCACAAATATTCAGATAACCAGCACTGTCGTTTCGTCCACCGGCTACCAGCTACTTACGATCTCAAAATGAACAAACATTCAGATAACCAGCACGGCCATTTCCTCCATCTCCTAACAGCTACTTACGATGTCCAAATGCACAAACATTCAGATAATTAGCACGGCCATTTTCTCCATCTGCTACCAGCTACTTGCGATGTCCAAATGCACAAAAATTCAGATAGCCAATACGGCCATTTTTCCATCTGCTACCGGCTACTTTCGAGGTCCAAATGTACAAACATACAGATAACCAGCACGGCTATTTTCTCTATGTGCTACCAGCTACTTGCGCTGTCCATATGCGCAAATATTCAGATAACCAGCATGGCCATTTTCTCCATCTGCTACCCGAGCTACTTGCGATCTCCAAATGCACAAACATTCAGATAACCAGCTTGGCCATTTTCTCCATCTGCTACCAGGTACTTGCGATGACGAAATGCACAAACATTCAGATAACCAGCACGTCCATTTTATCCATCTGCTACCTGCTACATGCGATGTCCAAATGCACAAACATCCAGATAACCAGCACGGCCATTTTCTTCATCTGCTACCAGCTCCTTGCGATGTCCAAATGCACAAACATTCAGATAACAAGCACGGCCATTTTCTCCATCTGCTACCAGAAACTTGCAATGTCCAAATGCACAAAAATTCAGATAGCCAATACGGCCATTTTTCCATCTGCTACCGGCTACTTTCGAGTTCGAAATGCACAAACATTCAGATAACCAGCATGGCTATTTTCTCTATGTGCTACCAGCTACTTGCGCTGTCCATATGCGCAAATATTCAGATAACCAGCACGGCCATTTTCTCCATCTGCTACCCGAGCTACTTGCGATCTCCAAATGCACAAACATTCAGATAACCAGCTTGGCCATTTTCTCCATCTGCTTCCCGAGCTACTTGCGATCTCCAAATGCACAAACATTCAGATAACCAGCACGGCCATTTTCTCCATCTGCTACCAGCTACTTGCGATGTCGAAATGCACAAACCTTCATAAAACCAGCACGGCCATTTTCTCTATCTGCTACCAGATACTTGCAATGTCCAAATGAACAAACATTCAGATAGCCAGACCGGCCATTTTTCCATCTGCTACCAGCTACTTGCGATGTCCAAATGCACAAACACTCAGATAACCAGCACGGCCATTTTCTCCATCTGCTACCAGCTACTTGCGATATCCAAATGCACTAACATTGAGATAACCAGCATGGCCATTTTCTCCATCTGCTACCAGCTACTTGCGATGTCCAAATGCACAAACATTCAGATAAGCAGAACGGTCATTATTTCCATCTGTTACCAAATACTGGGGACGTTCAAATTCACAAATATTCAGATAAGGGGTCGTCCACAATTATCGAACTTTTTTCACAAAACGAAATAATTTCGTTATGGGGTGGGAGGGGGTTGACCAATGTCGTTTCAGAAAACTTCGATACATGTACATGGCCACAGGAGCAGAGGCACACTTGCGACTTTTGTTGTATATGCATGTATACGTCAACAATTTTTTACGTTCTGAGGGGGAGGGAGGGAGGGGTTGGGTCTAAACTAAAACAATTCGTTTGGTGAACAAAGTTCGATATTTACGGACGGCCCCTAACCAGCACGGTCGTTTTGTCCACCTGCTGCCAGCTACTTACGATCTCAAAATGAACAAACATTCAGATAACCAGCACGGCCATTTCCTCCATCTGCTAACAGCTACTTACGATGTCCAAATGCACAAACATTCAGATAATTAGCACGGCCATTTTCTCCATCTGCTACCAGCTTCTTGCGATGTCCAAATGCACAAACATTCAGATAACCAGCACGGCCATTTTCTCCATCTGCTCTCAGCTACTTGCGATGTCCAAATGGACAAACATTCAGATAGCCAGCACGTCCATTTTCTTCATCTGCTTCCCACTACTTGCGATGTCCAAATGCACAAACATTCAGATAACCAGCACAGCCATTTTCTCCAACTGCTATCAGCTACTTGCGATATCCAAATGCACTGACATTCAGATAGCCAGCACGGCTATTTTCTCCATCTGCTACCAGCTACTAGTACTTGCGATGTCCAAATGCACAAACATTCAGATAACCAGCACGGCCATTTTCTCCATCTTCTACCAGCTACTTGCGATGTTTAAATACACAGACATTCAGATAACCAGCCCGGCCATTTTCTCTATCTGCTACCAGCTATTTGCGAGGTCCAAATGCACAAATATTCAGATAAGCAGGACGGCCATTTTTCTCCATCTGCTACCGGCTACAGTGCTGGCAACTGAAATCCGACCCCCTGAGCGGTGGGTTCACATTCTAGCGGTCTCTGTTTCGTAGTTTTACCATCCCGTGTTGGGTCTTTTTGATGTGAGCGCACCGCTCATTGGGTCGGATTTCAGTGGCCAGCACTGTACTTGCGATGTCTAAATGCACAAACTGTTGAAACATTCAGATAACCAGCACGGCCATTTTCTCCACCTGCTACCAGCTACTTGCAATGTTCAAATGCAAGTGGTTGGTTTCGTTCCCAGGCTGACCTGGCTGGAACAACGACTACCGGTACCATACTACTGTAACCATAGCGGCGGCCTGTTGCCATAGTTGCAGATTTCTTGATAACGACGGCTGTCTTTTCGGAGGGAACACTAGACTAGTTTAGATTAGAGTCTAGAGAGTAGAGTAGAGAGGGCATGACTTCTTCCGTCAAGTAAACCAGGGTGAACTGTCCTCCGTTGAGCGGATATTGCACTAACGTCGGCGCACTGTTCCTGACTCGACTGCAAGCAAGCTACGCTACTCGGCGAGACAACTAGTTTTGCAACCTTACCCCTAGCGCACAGCTTAGTATTCTGACCGTGCAGAGGCTTGCAGACGGCTAGTTATGCGACAGTTCACGCATCACATGCACACAGTAGACCTACTGCCACGCAGTGCATGTATCGGGCCGGGGCTAGCACTAGTGGGAGTACATGGAGTACAGTCATGTCGTTCCACCTTTGAAGCTTTGTACTCTAGTCTCTAGCCTATTGTCTAGAGTAGTCTCCCTGATTAGCTAACGCCTGTTCGATAGCAGGATGAAGATCAGACGCGCACTCCCCCGCTGTACTGCACTTATCGACAGTAAATTTGTTGCTCTTGGCTAGGCCACCTACGATAGTGAATGAATCTTTTCAAGTATATAATTCTGCTCGACATAGTAGAAACGTGCGGGCGGTCCACGTAGCATGCAGACTACAGACTGAGTGTCAGTACCCACCGACCTGCCCACGTCATTACCGTCATGAACCTGTAGTATTCTTAGCGGGAATTCATGATCAGATGGCCATCATTATCACGTCTTCGGCTACACCTCATCGTAGAGTCTACCCACACCCTCTGTAGGACTCCTTTGCGACCTGCGACCGGTTCCCTCCGTGCCGCCCAGCCAGGAGGACTTGCCTCTCAGTCTCACTCTCAGCCTTTTTGATCATGTCGGTCTCCTCAACTAACTATCATGACTATTACTTACTTCAAGTAGCGGCATGCAGCAGGGAGTGGTACGTGTACATGACGTCATATTGATGATTCACCGGTGCGGAGGGAACCCGCCGTTGGCGGAGGAATCGGACAGAGGTCAGCGGGTATGGTTGCGATGTGGTGTAACTGTAAACGTGATGGACATCATGAATTCCCGCTAAGAATAAACTACACACACACACACCCTGCCAAGTTAGTTTGTATCCCTGGTGACGTTTGTGCCTGGACAGCACTATAATAAGTGGTGCTCTTCAGGCACAATCTTCCTCAGCCTACTCAAGCTCAACTGATGAGGGGTGAATTCCCCGAAACACTGTGTATTGAGCAGGGAGTGGTGCTTTCTTGCCGAGTCGAAGGTTCCATGGACTTCTCGTGTTCTCTGGATGGCAGTCGTGAGTCAGTCAAGTGTCAAGTAGTCGGCGGAATAGCGCGAGCTCCAGTGTGGGAGCAAACCCATTCCTACACACACATGTAATGATAATAATTATGAGCAGGCAAGAAGAAGATTGCCTGATGAGTCCAGCGGGGACGAAACATACGTCGCAATCGAGCTATGTCGTTGCTGTGTCATCATCTATGTGCCATGCGCTACTTGATGTACCAGCCTGCTATGCCGGATACTGCTAGCCATGCATCGACCAGGCGCCAGGCGCGAACTGATGGTGCTGGTGGTGAGAAGGAGAGCTCTGTGCCAGAACTTTGCAGCCTAGAGAGCGTGTGTGGGCAGGCGTGTGTTTACCGCCATATTGCCAGGTGTGTCTTTACCACCATATTAACCATAAGTACAGCTGCAGTGGTGTCTTCAACTTCATTCGCTCGAGGTTGCCGGGTACTAATAGTAATACTACCGGGTAGTACACTACAAAACTCTCGATCAGAACTCTGCGCACTCTCAAATGGAGCACACAGTAAAAAACTCGCCGACGAAGAACGCTTCGTATCGACGCCCTGGACTGAATTCGGCACGTCCAACAAACGGAATAGTGTTCTCTCCTATATTCTTTACGTGCTGGGTATGGTCGCGTTTACTTGGAAGCTCAGTGCATCACCACTTTCGATTTTGAGACTTGGCCGATGGACTACAACTTACAAGGCCAGCACTCGCACGACGTACATGTAGATCTACAAGGCAAGAGTGCTAGCGGCTCATGCACCTACAACTAGCTCGCGCGGCTCATCCCTTATTTTTGGAATAAGATCGTTGATCGTAGGTAAAAGAGTCGGATCGTACTTGTCTTTCGTAGTCGTACACCAGCACTTGCTAGCGCTAGTTTCTCAGCAGCAGCAACTGTACTAGCAGTAGACTAGTATTAGTAGCGTTAGTAGTACACGTACTCGAACCCAGTCGGCCAGATCCTGGAACCCCTACTACCGTACTGGCAATATATGTTGCCGCGTAACGCGTAACGCAGGGGGTGCGGCGTAACGCGCGACCAGGCTAGTGCGACAAATTTTCGTTGAGTTCGTAACGCGCGTCCGGCGGGGTGCGGCGATCTTTTCATTGCAGTTTGCACTGCACAAGAAAAATGATGCGGCAAAAGCAAAAAAAATGATGCGGCAATAGCAAAAAAGTGATGCGGCAATAGCAAAAAAAGGACTGCGGCAATATAGAAACCTGTGTAACGGCTCCTGTGCGACTTTGCATGTAACGCCCTGCGTGCGGCAAACATGTGCCAATGTAACGCTTCATGGCCTCACTGCGGCAACATAATTATATTGCCAGTACGGTACTACATGTAGTAGCGCTTTCCCAAATATGCCAAGATGTTTCACAACTTATGCTTTTCGCAACCCTGCCAAAGAAGTGAATGTTGCTGAAATCGCATCCATATTTTTGGAAGAAGCTCAAAAGTTGGTAATATCGCAACTCACAATGAGCGAGGTCTTGTGCATAATGATGCCAAAAGCAACCAATAAACATGATAAAGGAGCGGAAATGGAAACACCGTGGCGCAGCGCAACTGTCTGAGTAAAGACAGTAATGCCTACTCTGAAGTACATGACTTGTACGTATGTTGTTGTTGTTGTTGTAGAAGTTTATTTAACGTCGCACCACAAACAGGCGATTTCGCCTCCTTTGATATGTGTGGACGACAGAGTATGAAGCAGGGAGTCGTATAGAGGTCTATACCGTATACGACTCCCTGCTATGAAGTATACCATGGTATACTCTACAGGTTCCTGCACGAGTACGAGGGCAGTACGGCGGAATCCAGGCCGCCGCGCCCCGATAGCGGCAAGGGCTGGATAAACAGCGGTACTGGTCGAGTACTACGCAATTGTTAGACTGACAGCATGAAACAAGGTGGAGGACACTGTTTTCGGAAACAGTGACCTTACTACAACCTTCCGCGGTTGGCAGAGCCTCGGTCCCTGCAGACCATCTGAACCATATGGGTGTCGCACCCGGTTCTGGCCCTCATTATGCTAGGGGGTTGGGAGACTACTCCCGACGTCCGTGTTGTGTTCTTCGCTCTTTTTCTTTATGTTGTCCTGGTGGTCATAACAAGGTTTATCTAACACCATGGTCGAGTACTAGTATGACTAGACTATGAATGACTGGAACGTGTTTCCCGTGTGCACCCAAGCCAAAGACAAAGACTTATTTAAGTCAAAGAGCATGCATGCATACTCGCTCTTTCCGTTGTCCTGGTATTTTAAACTCGTCGTCAAGACTAGTGACGATGGGCAGTGGAATCTGTTCCTGCCCGTTAGGCCTTGACGGATTATGCTAGCATAATTTTTCGCATAATTTCGACCAAAATCGAATAATCGCATAATTCGAGGCAAATTGCATATGAATCGCATAAATTGGAATAATCCGCCTGTTCGCATCAAATTCCATACAGTTGTCATGTTCTACAAGCAAGTACAAGTAGATGCATCAGGAAGTCGTAGGTTTACGACTCCCTTGATAACATGTCCAGTCCACTACAATCAGTGACGGTCGTAGCTAGGTCGGACGGTGCGGTGACCCCGTTGAACTTTTGCTACTACAGTGCAACGCCCTCTACAAAACAATTCCCCTGGTATTTTGCACAGAACCATCATATACATCAGCAGCATATGTGAGCATAATGCGGCATAATAATGATAACTTTTAGCATAAAAATAGCATAATTCTGCAATTTTTTCAGCAATGCGAAAAGCATAATTTCACGAAAATATTAGCATAATCCGTCAAGGCCTACTGCCCGTTGTCACTTGACGACGGGGGGGGGGGAGGGGGGGGGGGGAGTGGAGTCCGTTCCTGCCCGTCGACACTTGACGTCACTTGACGACGGGTAGTGGATCCAGTTCCATCACCTTTGCCCGTCAGTTTGAGCAGGCATGGCAGCGCTTTCCAGCCCGCGCAGTTTGATCTCTCATTGGTGCCCTGTACCATTAGTGGCCTTACCTATGAAGCTATGTGGACGTGCTTTCGCTGCGGGACCAAGAATGAGGATCGCAGAGGGACCAGGGTTTTTTTTACGAGAAACCACGAACCTCGAGAACAGAATACTGCATGATAGAGATGTGGTTGCAGACGCAACTGTGGTGGTGAAACTGGAGCATCTCCGCCGACCTGAGGTCTCGGCTTCAGCGACACTTCAGCGCACCAAAAAACTGGGGAGGAGTAGGCACAGGGGGAGGGGAGGGGGGAGTACATTTATATAGAGGAAGGAAAACGGAAAGATGATACATGTGATAGAGTAAAAAAATTAAAAATTAAAAAAGGGGGAGCCAGGGTGCAAGCGGAAAGGGTGTTCAGGGAGTGTTCAGAGGGCATCTGTGGCTGAGTGCCAGTCTCGGGTGCGGAGAGACTTGTAGGCGCCTTCCTTGAATGACTGCATTCCCTTCTGCGTGGGAAGGTTGCGTAGCAGGGCAGATGGGAGACGATTCCAGTCTTGGATCGTGGCATGGGGGAATGATCGGAGAGCACTATTACGGGCTCCGGCGGGTAGTGTCGGTGCTAGTGCTGGTTCTCTTGCTGGTGGCGAGTGGAGCGCCGGTGCTGGTTAGCAACTGCCCTCGGTGGTGTCATGGTGGTCAGGATTGGGGGACCGTCAATCCAATGCAGCTTGTACAGGCATGTGAGTGCTGCGACTTGACGCCGAACAGTGAGGCTTGGGAGGTATGACCCTGGGCCGATGAGCTTTAGGGCTCGGTGCTGTACCCGGTCCAGCTGGTTCAGGGTAGACTGGGACGCACCCAACCATGAAAGCGGGCAGTACTCAAGTACTGGGCGGACGAAGCCGCGATACACAGCATACTTGGCCTTGTTGTCGAGAATTGGCAGGGCCTTCCTCATGAAGCCAAGACGTTGGTGACCACGGACTGCAACCTGTCGAATGTGGGAGCGAAAGGAGAGGCTCCGATCGAAGAGCACTCCGAGCAACTTCAGCTCCTCCACTTCCTCTATGGCCACCCCATTGAAAGTGGCTGGAGAAATCGGCCAGGGTTGACGGTGATGCGAAATCGTCAAGACTTGCGACTTTGTCGGCTCGAATACGATCTTCCAGCTCTGGCCCCATTCAGCTAAGGCATCCACAACAGTCTGGAGCTGCGCTAGGCCAACTGGGAGAGCGGTCAGGGACGGGATGCACTGATAAAGCGTAGTGTCATCTGCGTAGGTGTAAGGTTTGTTGCAGACGTGCGGTGCGGTCAACTGCGGTGCAATCAACTGAGGTGCAGCCACCTGCGGTGACGTTACCGGGTCCACCCACAAACCAAGTACCGCTTCTACTGCCCCCACCTTTCGATATGGCCCGCGCTTTCGAGCTGCAGAATAAGATCCTCGATCTCGCACAGGGAAACAAAGTACTGCAGTGCACGGACTCGGCACTGCTAGTAGTACCAAGAGTACATTATAGCAATAAAAACTGCTTTATGGCAGTTTTCTAAAAAAAGTTATTGTGTTCTAGTCCATGGACCTCGTCTAAAAAGTAAGAAATTAACGAAATGTGATAGCCGAAAATTAAAATTTCACACAAAACCTCACAATAATCACGACACTTGAAGATCTAATAGTACGGCTTTCAACACTTGTTTATTCCGACACTTGTACTTGTACAAGTACATGTACTGCGCCAACATGCTTGCATATGAAAGAGGACCACGAGGGGAAAAGGTCGTCTCGCATCCTGTGTGTGATTATTGTGAGGTTTTGTGTGAAATTTTAATTTTCGGCTATCACATTTCGTTAATTTCTTACTTTTTAGACGAGGTCCATGGACTAGAACACAATAACTTTTTTTAGAAAACTGCCATAAAGCAGTTTTTATTGCTATAATTTCTTTTGTTTTTTTGGCTAAAGGATATACTTTGTGTAACCAATGGAATGCCCTAATGATGGCCTACATGTAGCGCCTCTGCATGTTATTATTATTATTTTATTTATTCTACTGGGGTGTTTCCCAGACCTATATTCTTCTTACGGGAGCCCCTATGTGTATCATATCAAATTCAATACCGTATTATACGCATTGATGTGCAAGCCTTTTCTTGCAGAAAATGGAACTACATGTAGTCTTGCATACATGTATTCATGTTCGTCTGCAGGGGAACCATATGGGTAGTGGCGGTGATACTTATGTCCACACCCTAAATCACATTTACTTGAGAATTGTAACCAGGTGTGTGCCGCAGATGTTTTTGTTGATTCTGTGTTTATAATTGTAGTCATGGGTTGTCGTGATAAGGTCATCCGGCATCATGTTGTAGTGAAATCGTAATCCTGTTGATGTCGATAAAACTTTTGGAAGCAGTTCAGTGACTTCAAAGTGTCCACGATTGTCTAAAACAACACAGCAAAGTAGGAACAATAAACATGCATTAAAATGTAAACAAATACATCGCTGAGTCCGACACCTCGTTCCAACAACTACACTGATCCTGAGGATATAAGGGGCAAGGATATATGGTTTTAGGTACTGAGAGATAAACAAGGCACTCCATAATAGTAAAATGTTACACGACTTCGGGGGAGTATGAATGATATCCAGTCAAACCTCTTTAGGACGAACATCAAGGGACCAATGGCATTTGCTCTGTGAGTTTGTGTTAACCCTATTTTATAACGAGTGAATACAATTATTTCTCCCATAGAGACACGAATAGATTTCTTCTACAGCGAAAGATTCTAAGCCAGACCAAACCATTGACTCGTCTTTTATGAAACAAATGAGTCACTGAACCTTTCTTTAGCAACTGAAACAACAACAGAGAAAATACGATACATGTATAGCACATTCTTGCAGGTACTACAAACAGATTGCAGATCGTAATTCTTGCTCTACCGGCACGCAACTTTATTTGGGGCAGTGCAATCTCGGCGCTCCTCACAAATCAAACAGCCCAGACTCGAGTAAACAAATCCAATCGTACGAGATTTTCACGAGACGAGACTGCACCCATTGGCTTGTTTCGTATGAAGCAAACAAGTCACTGAATGCAGGAACCTCTCCATAATGGAGATTTTCCCTGATATGCGAATTTATTTTGCATACTAGTACTCGGCCAATGCGTCTTTGAACCTTTCCCTCCAGATTGGGAACTGCCAACGATGCTATGCCACTGCAAAATTCAGATTCTACCCTATGATCGGAGCACGGAATGCCGGAAGCAATCATGACCAGTGCCTTACTTGTAACGTACCAATGTACAATGAACATGAGTATTTCGACAACACATCTATTTAAAGCCTCAGCAGCAACATAAGCCTTACCGTCAAGAAGGTGAACTCGCGTTCTTCGCACACTGTTGGCAAGGGCAAAGAGAAAGGAATGGATCTAAATCCGAATAAAATCAGCACACGTTTCGTAAATGAAAGGGTGAGCATAAGCAAATGAATCGAAGGAAGCTGGTCAACTCAGAGATCACCTGTCATTGAGTATTCCGTAAAAGGAGGCCTCGACAGCAGAAAAGCTAAATTTAGAAAAGAGATCCTGTCAGCTTTTCCATTTATATTATTAATTTTATTGTATTCCACCTAAAATCTTTTCGTAAATGAAAGAGTCAACACAAGCAAATGAATCAAAGGGAACTGGTCAACTCACCTGTCATTGAGTAATATTCCGTGAAAAGAGGTCTGAGCAGAGCCGAAGCGAAATAAGCCAGGACACGAAATATCCGAAACAGCTCATGCAAGAAGCAGTTCCAAAGAAGGAAGTTCCTCGCGCATGCACATCCGAAAACGGACTGCATGCACTGCGCAACACAATGTCTGCCGTGCACGGGCACAGCACGCGGCTACCACGCGTTAGTAGATCTAATACCGAGCACCTTACCTAGAAACTTACGTAGCCTAAGTGAAGTACCGAGCACCTTACGTAGAAACTTACGTAGCATAGCGGTGTCGTTTTTTCTGCCATGTGAACACAATAATAGAAAAGCTGACAGGATCGCTTTTCTAAATAACCCCCATGTACTCTTGGTAGTACTAGCAGTAGCTGTACTGCCAGTATGGCCAACACTTTCCCGATGCAGAGTCAGCCCACGGCCGCTGTGCACGCCCAGGAGGCTAGGAACGAGTTACTGTACGTGGAAGAACTCGGTTGCTTTCCACCAGGGTGGGAATGCACGGTATGCCATTATATGAATCCCAGAACTGCGCGCGCCGGTGGCCCGGCCTTACTGCCAGTAGTGCTGCTCAAAGCAGCACTGATCCTTCAGGCTCGCATCGTTGCTGGTGGCGAGCACGGTATATTCGAGCAAGACGACATGGAAAGAAGGAGAACACCAAAGATAAAAGAGATGGAAGTTCATGGAACTCGGCGATGAAATCGAAATGGAAAATAATTTAATTTGAAATGGTCGAATCCAAAGAAACCACAATTATACATTTATATAAAAAGGCGACGTGGAGACAATAATCTTAATAATGCAATGAATATAACTAAATGCGCACTCATATCACAACCATGGGGACGAATCATGTATTCCAGAACGTTTTCTTGTCACAATTATCAATGGAAGTCGTGACTAAAGAGAATGATGAAACTACAATAGAATTTATACACTTGGAGTGGAACAGCGAGGATACAAGCATAGTAAGAAAAATAGCACAAACCTAGGAACAATTTGCACAGGTAATATACTATAGGTGAGGTGAGAAATGATAGGAAATTCAGCAAGTGCAGTGTGACAATGGACATGCATGTGCAAGTGTGTGTGAGTGCGAATTTACTCGAATGTTTAGAAGAGTATCTCTTTGTTGTTGTTACTATAATCGAGTGGCACATTCGCACTACACTTCTACGAGTGCTAGTTTGAAAATACGTTACGAATTTGAGCAATTGTTACGTTGTACAGCAGGTACGAACAATTAATATTTTCATACTCACCGGTTTTTCGTTTCGGAGTCCCGCGCTGTGACTCAGCTAATTTCTATTTCGTTTGCCTTGTATTGTCTGACTAGGGGCGCTGTCACCCCGTCGGGTGCAAGCACCCTTGGACAGAAGCACTTCACTTCACGACAAGTGTTCATTTTCGTTTTCCTCTTCTGCTTCTGTTGCACAGTTTGAACTAATTTGAATGTGTGCTTTTTTCGTACTCTGCTCTCGATCGAACCATGCGCGGATCGATCTCCATAATAGGGCTTGAAAGTGCTACGTCACAGCATAGCAACAAAAAATTCAAAAATTGGATCCACTTGGATCCAGTTTTTGTATGGATCCAAGCACATTTCAAGCCGTCTTACTCTCAGCAAGGTGATGTAACCAGTGAAACTGACTGATTTGGCTACTGGGGGCGGGGTTACAACTGGTGGCGAAGTAAAAGTCACCCCTGCATACGACATGAGTGGGTTGCTATGCACCCACATACTGAGGCAATAGCAAAGTCACACATTAGTGGATCCAAAATAGAAATCTGATGTCAACTTAGTACTCCCTGGCCGTTTTTGACGTCATCACTTTCAAACCCTATTATCAAGAGTACATGAAAACTCTTGTACTCTTGCTATTATCAAGAGTCCATAACCCCCGGGGTTTATCGGGTGTTAGCGGCCGTCGTGAGTTCCCTTCGGGAACGGATACGATAATTTACTTTTTTTTTTTTTACTTTTTTAACCCCCGGGGGGTTATGGACTCTTGCTATTATTTATCTCCCGTTGCCATGACTGGCATTAGTACAGCGTTGCGTACTCACTCGCTGCTTGGCACGCTTGCAGCGCGTCTTTCTTCTGTTGCAACCCAGTGCCTGCGTGCACGGTACGGGATTTGCGATGCCACATCAGCGTTGGTGTGTCGTTGTTGTTGTTGTTGTTGTTGTTGTTGTTGTTGTTGTTGTTGTTGTTGTTGTTGTTGTTGTTGTTGTTGTTGTTGTTGTTGTTGTTGTTGTTGTTGTTGTTGTTGTTGTTGTTGTTGTTGTTGTTGTTGTTGTTGTTGTTGTTGTTGTTGTTGTTGTTGTTGTTGTTGTTGTTGTTGTTGTTGTTGTTGTTGTTGTTGTTGTTGTTGTTGTTGTTGTTGTTGTTGTTGTTGTTGTTGTTGTTGTTGTTGTTGTTGTTGTTG
The DNA here is from genome assembly GCF_964019385.1 of Sycon ciliatum. NCBI lineage: Eukaryota > Metazoa > Porifera > Calcarea > Leucosolenida > Sycettidae > Sycon > Sycon ciliatum. The sequence goes on along the minus strand of NC_088643.1, from coordinate 17,210,603 downwards.
TTGTTGTTGTTGTTGTTGTTGTTGTTGTTGTTGTTGTTGTTGTTGTTGTTGTTGTTGTTGTTGTTGTTGTTGTTGTTGTTGTTGTTGTTGTTGTTGTTGTTGTTGTTGTTGTTGTTGTTGTTGTTGTTGTTGTTGTTGTTGTTGTTGTTGTTGTTGTTGTTGTTGTTGTTGTTGTTGTTGTTGTTGTTGTTGTTGTTGTTGTTGTTGTTGTTGTTGTTGTTGTTGTTGTTGTTGTTGTTGTTGTTGTTGTTGTTGTTGTTGTTGTTGTTGTTGTTGTTGTTGTTGTTGTTGTTGTTGTTGTTGTTGTTGTTGTTGTTGTTGTTGTTGTTGTTGTTGTTGTTGTTGTTGTTGTTGTTGTTGTTGTTGTTGTTGTTGTTGTTGTTGTTGTTGTTGTTGTTGTTGTTGTTGTTGTTGTTGTTGTTGTTGTTGTTGTTGTTGTTGTTGTTGTTGTTGTTGTTGTTGTTGTTGTTGTTGTTGTTGTTGTTGTTGTTGTTGTTGTTGTTGTTGTTGTTGTTGTTGTTGTTGTTGTTGTTGTTGTTGTTGTTGTTGTTGTTGTTGTTGTTGTTGTTGTTGTTGTTGTTGTTGTTGTTGTTGTTGTTGTTGTTGTTGTTGTTGTTGTTGTTGTTGTTGTTGTTGTTGTTGTTGTTGTTGTTGTTGTTGTTGTTGTTGTTGTTGTTGTTGTTGTTGTTGTTGTTGTTGTTGTTGTTGTTGTTGTTGTTGTTGTTGTTGTTGTTGTTGTTGTTGTTGTTGTTGTTGTTGTTGTTGTTGTTGTTGTTGTTGTTGTTGTTGTTGTTGTTGTTGTTGTTGTTGTTGTTGTTGTTGTTGTTGTTGTTGTTGTTGTTGTTGTTGTTGTTGTTGTTGTTGTTGTTGTTGTTGTTGTTGTTGTTGTTGTTGTTGTTGTTGTTGTTGTTGTTGTTGTTGTTGTTGTTGTTGTTGTTGTTGTTGTTGTTGTTGTTGTTGTTGTTGTTGTTGTTGTTGTTGTTGTTGTTGTTGTTGTTGTTGTTGTTGTTGTTGTTGTTGTTGTTGTTGTTGTTGTTGTTGTTGTTGTTGTTGTTGTTGTTGTTGTTGTTGTTGTTGTTGTTGTTGTTGTTGTTGTTGTTGTTGTTGTTGTTGTTGTTGTTGTTGTTGTTGTTGTTGTTGTTGTTGTTGTTGTTGTTGTTGTTGTTGTTGTTGTTGTTGTTGTTGTTGTTGTTGTTGTTGTTGTTGTTGTTGTTGTTGTTGTTGTTGTTGTTGTTGTTGTTGTTGTTGTTGTTGTTGTTGTTGTTGTTGTTGTTGTTGTTGTTGTTGTTGTTGTTGTTGTTGTTGTTGTTGTTGTTGTTGTTGTTGTTGTTGTTGTTGTTGTTGTTGTTGTTGTTGTTGTTGTTGTTGTTGTTGTTGTTGTTGTTGTTGTTGTTGTTGTTGTTGTTGTTGTTGTTGTTGTTGTTGTTGTTGTTGTTGTTGTTGTTGTTGTTGTTGTTGTTGTTGTTGTTGTTGTTGTTGTTGTTGTTGTTGTTGTTGTTGTTGTTGTTGTTGTTGTTGTTGTTGTTGTTGTTGTTGTTGTTGTTGTTGTTGTTGTTGTTGTTGTTGTTGTTGTTGTTGTTGTTGTTGTTGTTGTTGTTGTTGTTGTTGTTGTTGTTGTTGTTGTTGTTGTTGTTGTTGTTGTTGTTGTTGTTGTTGTTGTTGTTGTTGTTGTTGTTGTTGTTGTTGTTGTTGTTGTTGTTGTTGTTGTTGTTGTTGTTGTTGTTGTTGTTGTTGTTGTTGTTGTTGTTTTCTTTATTTGAATTCGCTAAAACCAAACGGACAGAACTGTCCAGTGACAAGGTAGCGAATGATGAGCGTCATAATCACTATGCATCAAAACATCTCAGGACAAAATGAGACAGACTATATTAAGGGAGGGTCTGCACAACACTTGTACATAAAGGGGAGTACGAGAACAAAGGCGCGGCAGAAGTCGAAGCAAGAAAGTTGTGCTTCGTTGTTGTTTTGTTCTTTGCTGAGTGTGGTCGTTAAAACTGAGCAAGAACGGGTCGTTGACAAGGCGTGGTTTCGATGTGCATGCCCTCCTGTCAACTCCAAACTAGCGAATGTAGACTGCTTCTAGAACTTTCAACTGCTTGAAACTACTTGCAGAACGAACAACACTGAACCAAGAATCATCATAACTTTCACGACACACGGGGTTAGACAACAAATGCAATTTAATTGCCGATCTATTCTTCTTCTTCTCACCGTCTCCGCCTTCACTTGGTTTCTGACCGCCACCGTCCTTCACACCATCTGCACCATCATCGTCATCGTCCTCTTCATCATCGCTGCCACCTTCACCTGTCGTCGGCTCTCCCAGCAACTGACCACCGGGTTCATCATCGTCACTGCACACGTCGCTTCCACACTCCTCCTCCAGCTGCCGTCGCGTTCTCTTCCTGACCGGTCTTCCCTTGCCATTGCCAAACACCTGACAGTCGTCAACTCTTCCGCTGGCATCATCCATATCCGGAGAGTTTCGATGCATCTTTCCAGTCACCTCTGCAAACCGAGCTGGCGCCAGCCGTTTGCTCCTTCTCAGCTTTGGTGAGTTGCGGTTGTCTGCGTTCGGCGTACCGGTACTCGCTGATAATGAAGATAAGACACAGTGTTCGTCTTTGTTTACATTAATGTTTGTTCTCGATTTCGACTCAATTGTAGGGTTGGTAGGACATCCTTTAACATCGTGAACGAACGGATCGTAGTGAACACGGTAACCACATTGGTGGCAAAGTAGGTTTTCTCCACTAGGGATTTCACCACACGGGCCGTGTCCTTCGATTCTTTCCCTGTCCAGGGCAAGCAAAGAAATACGCGGCACGGCAACGGTCCGATAGCTTGTGCTATTTTTCTTACTATGCTTGTATCCTCGCTGTTCCACTCCAAGTGTATAAATTCTATTGTAGTTTCATCATTCTCTTTAGTCACGAATTCCATTGATAATTGTGACAAGAAAACGTTCTGGAATACATGATTCGTCCTCATGGTTGTGATATGAGTGCGCATTTAGTTATTACATTTATACTCTAGTGCTGCTGCATCGCGCAATGCCCGCTACATTTTGTAGTTTGAGCACTCTGGCGCTAGAGCAACGAGCTACCTTAATGTCTGTGGTGCCTCCTTTGCACCATGGCTGGTAGCTCGGCCTTTTTAGCTCGTAGCTGTACTGATGAGGCCTTTATGGCCGAAACAGCTTGCTGTCTACAGCATTGGGTATTTATAACGAGAGAGCTTGGAAGCTCAGGGCCCTGCGCTATGCTTTGTTGCCTAGCTCATCGTGCATGTTGTTAGCTACATTATTGTATTGCAAAAACGTTTCAATGAGTTACTGAAGTAACGTCTTCTGCATAGCAATTGGATCGGCGCTGACTCTGCCGATCGCGGGCGTTCTGGAGTCGACGAGATGTCTGTCCTGACGTTTCCTGGGACCGGCGCTGACTCTGCCGATCACGGGCGTTCTTCTTCTTCTTCTTATTATTATTATACTGACGGCAACTAACATCCATTCTGATTGCATTTAAATCTCCCCATACAGCAGGGAGTCGTTTACATAATATGACTCCCTGCTATACATCTACATGACTGTATATATGTTATAATTATTCCCGTAGCTATGCAGAAGACGTTACTTCAGTAACGTCTGGCGCTAGCCAGGGTCCACACAGCTTTAATTCCCGTAGCTATGCAGAAGACGTTACTTCAGTAACGTCTGGCGCTAGCCAGGGTCCACACAGCTTTAATTTGGTGTTTGTTTGTTTGTTTGTTTATTTGTTTGTTTGTTTGTTTGTTTGTTTGTTTGTTTGTGTCACGCCTGGCGCTATCCCGTATCTGTCCCGTACTGTTCCGTACTAGCAAAGACAGCTGGCCCCGATATTTTTGTTTGTTTGTGCCATCGAAATGCCTGGCGCTATCCCGTACCTGTCCCGTACCATCAAGGGTACGGTACCAACAAGAGAATGAGTATATATGCGAAGTGTATCGGGGGAATGCATTCAGTGCAGTAACATTTTGTGTGGATTTGTGTGCGAGGCCGAGATCCCACTAGCAGGCTGGCTGGGCCGCCTGTCGACCAGCCCGGGAATCGCATGTAGGCCGATAGCATAATAATTATAACGTATATACAGTCATGTAGATGTATAGCAGGGAATCATAATTATTATGTAAACGACTCCCTGCTGTATGGAAAGAAATACGAAGTAGGGAGACGAGTAAATACAATCAGAATGGATGTTAGTTGCCGTCAGTATAATAATAATAAGAAGAAGAAGAACGCCCGTGATCGGCAGAGTCAGCGCCGGTCCCAGGAAACGTCAGGACAGACATCCCGTCGACTCCAGAACGCCCGTGATCGGCAGAGTCAGCGCCGGTTCCATAGCTATGCAGAAGACGTTACTTCAGTATCTCATTAAAACGTTTTTGCAAAACAATGATGTAGCTAATCAAAGGAAAAAGCATTTCCATCAGTTCTACCAACATGCACGATGAGCTAGGCAACAAAGCATAGCGCAGGGCCCTGAGCTTCCAAGCTCTCTCGTTTGGTGTTTGTTTGTGTGTTTGTTTGTGTCACGCCTGGCGCTATCCGTATCTGACGGCAAAAAAAGCATAGGATGTTATAATTTTTTGAATTCTCCTATTTTTTTTCTGGCATATCCTGGGATTCGAACCCGCACTATCGCCCTACATGCATTCCCCCATACACTTCGCATTCATACCCATTCTTCCAAGTTGCTTCATGTTATTATCTTGCGTTTGAAAGCCCTATTTGAATATTGCGGGCACCTGTATGTGGCCAGCTGTGTTTGATGGTACTGTACGGTACGGGAGACGGTGTCGTATTACCCTCGATAGTACCTGTCCCGTTCCTATCCCCTACCGTACCGTGCCATCAAAGATGGCTGGCCACAATGCATATTATAACAATAAAAACTGCTTTATGGCAGTTTTCTAAAAAAAGTTATTGTGTTCTAGTCCATGGACCTCGTCTAAAAAGTAAGAAATTAACGAAATGTGATAGCCGAAAATTAAAATTTCACACAAAACCTCACAATAATCACGACACTTGAAGATCTAATAGTACGGCTTTCAACACTTGTTTATTCCGACACTTGTACTTGTACAAGTACATGTACTGCGCCAACATGCTTGCATATGAAAGAGGACCACGAGGGGAAAAGGTCGTCTCGCATCCTGTGTGTGATTATTGTGAGGTTTTGTGTGAAATTTTAATTTTCGGCTATCACATTTCGTTAATTTCTTACTTTTTAGACGAGGTCCATGGACTAGAACACAATAACTTTTTTTTAGAAAACTGCCATAAAGCAGTTTTTATTGCTATAATTTCTTTTGTTTTTTTGGCTAAAGGATATACTTTGTGTAACCAATGGAATGCCCTAATGATGGCCTACATGTAGCGCCTCTGCATGTTATTATTATTATTTTATTTATTCTACTGGGGTGTTTCCCAGACCTATATTCTTCTTACGGGAGCCCCTATGTGTATCATATCAAATTCAATACCGTATTATACGCATTGATGTGCAAGCCTTTTCTTGCAGAAAATGGAACTACATGTAGTCTTGCATACATGTATTCATGTTCGTCTGCAGGGGAACCATATGGGTAGTGGCGGTGATACTTATGTCCACACCCTAAATCACATTTACTTGAGAATTGTAACCAGGTGTGTGCCGCAGATGTTTTTGTTGATTCTGTGTTTATAATTGTAGTCATGGGTTGTCGTGATAAGGTCATCCGGCATCATGTTGTAGTGAAATCGTAATCCTGTTGATGTCGATAAAACTTTTGGAAGCAGTTCAGTGACTTCAAAGTGTCCACGATTGTCTAAAACAACACAGCAAAGTAGGAACAATAAACATGCATTAAAATGTAAACAAATACATCGCTGAGTCCGACACCTCGTTCCAACAACTACACTGATCCTGAGGATATAAGGGGCAAGGATATATGGTTTTAGGTACTGAGAGATAAACAAGGCACTCCATAATAGTAAAATGTTACACGACTTCGGGGGAGTATGAATGATATCCAGTCAAACCTCTTTAGGACGAACATCAAGGGACCAATGGCATTTGCTCTGTGAGTTTGTGTTAACCCTATTTTATAACGAGTGAATACAATTATTTCTCCCATAGAGACACGAATAGATTTCTTCTACAGCGAAAGATTCTAAGCCAGACCAAACCATTGACTCGTCTTTTATGAAACAAATGAGTCACTGAACCTTTCTTTAGCAACTGAAACAACAACAGAGAAAATACGATACATGTATAGCACATTCTTGCAGGTACTACAAACAGATTGCAGATCGTAATTCTTGCTCTACCGGCACGCAACTTTATTTGGGGCAGTGCAATCTCGGCGCTCCTCACAAATCAAACAGCCCAGACTCGAGTAAACAAATCCAATCGTACGAGATTTTCACGAGACGAGACTGCACCCATTGGCTTGTTTCGTATGAAGCAAACAAGTCACTGAATGCAGGAACCTCTCCATAATGGAGATTTTCCCTGATATGCGAATTTATTTTGCATACTAGTACTCGGCCAATGCGTCTTTGAACCTTTCCCTCCAGATTGGGAACTGCCAACGATGCTATGCCACTGCAAAATTCAGATTCTACCCTATGATCGGAGCACGGAATGCCGGAAGCAATCATGACCAGTGCCTTACTTGTAACGTACCAATGTACAATGAACATGAGTATTTCGACAACACATCTATTTAAAGCCTCAGCAGCAACATAAGCCTTACCGTCAAGAAGGTGAACTCGCGTTCTTCGCACACTGTTGGCAAGGGCAAAGAGAAAGGAATGGATCTAAATCCGAATAAAATCAGCACACGTTTCGTAAATGAAAGGGTGAGCATAAGCAAATGAATCGAAGGAAGCTGGTCAACTCAGAGATCACCTGTCATTGAGTATTCCGTAAAAGGAGGCCTCGACAGCAGAAAAGCTAAATTTAGAAAAGAGATCCTGTCAGCTTTTCCATTTATATTATTAATTTTATTGTATTCCACCTAAAATCTTTTCGTAAATGAAAGAGTCAACACAAGCAAATGAATCAAAGGGAACTGGTCAACTCACCTGTCATTGAGTAATATTCCGTGAAAAGAGGTCTGAGCAGAGCCGAAGCGAAATAAGCCAGGACACGAAATATCCGAAACAGCTCATGCAAGAAGCAGTTCCAAAGAAGGAAGTTCCTCGCGCATGCACATCCGAAAACGGACTGCATGCACTGCGCAACACAATGTCTGCCGTGCACGGGCACAGCACGCGGCTACCACGCGTTAGTAGATCTAATACCGAGCACCTTACCTAGAAACTTACGTAGCCTAAGTGAAGTACCGAGCACCTTACGTAGAAACTTACGTAGCATAGCGGTGTCGTTTTTTCTGCCATGTGAACACAATAATAGAAAAGCTGACAGGATCGCTTTTCTAAATAACCCCCATGTACTCTTGGTAGTACTAGCAGTAGCTGTACTGCCAGTATGGCCAACACTTTCCCGATGCAGAGTCAGCCCACGGCCGCTGTGCACGCCCAGGAGGCTAGGAACGAGTTACTGTACGTGGAAGAACTCGGTTGCTTTCCACCAGGGTGGGAATGCACGGTATGCCATTATATGAATCCCAGAACTGCGCGCGCCGGTGGCCCGGCCTTACTGCCAGTAGTGCTGCTCAAAGCAGCACTGATCCTTCAGGCTCGCATCGTTGCTGGTGGCGAGCACGGTATATTCGAGCAAGACGACATGGAAAGAAGGAGAACACCAAAGATAAAAGAGATGGAAGTTCATGGAACTCGGCGATGAAATCGAAATGGAAAATAATTTAATTTGAAATGGTCGAATCCAAAGAAACCACAATTATACATTTATATAAAAAGGCGACGTGGAGACAATAATCTTAATAATGCAATGAATATAACTAAATGCGCACTCATATCACAACCATGGGGACGAATCATGTATTCCAGAACGTTTTCTTGTCACAATTATCAATGGAAGTCGTGACTAAAGAGAATGATGAAACTACAATAGAATTTATACACTTGGAGTGGAACAGCGAGGATACAAGCATAGTAAGAAAAATAGCACAAACCTAGGAACAATTTGCACAGGTAATATACTATAGGTGAGGTGAGAAATGATAGGAAATTCAGCAAGTGCAGTGTGACAATGGACATGCATGTGCAAGTGTGTGTGAGTGCGAATTTACTCGAATGTTTAGAAGAGTATCTCTTTGTTGTTGTTACTATAATCGAGTGGCACATTCGCACTACACTTCTACGAGTGCTAGTTTGAAAATACGTTACGAATTTGAGCAATTGTTACGTTGTACAGCAGGTACGAACAATTAATATTTTCATACTCACCGGTTTTTCGTTTCGGAGTCCCGCGCTGTGACTCAGCTAATTTCTATTTCGTTTGCCTTGTATTGTCTGACTAGGGGCGCTGTCACCCCGTCGGGTGCAAGCACCCTTGGACAGAAGCACTTCACTTCACGACAAGTGTTCATTTTCGTTTTCCTCTTCTGCTTCTGTTGCACAGTTTGAACTAATTTGAATGTGTGCTTTTTTCGTACTCTGCTCTCGATCGAACCATGCGCGGATCGATCTCCATAATAGGGCTTGAAAGTGCTACGTCACAGCATAGCAACAAAAAATTCAAAAATTGGATCCACTTGGATCCAGTTTTTGTATGGATCCAAGCACATTTCAAGCCGTCTTACTCTCAGCAAGGTGATGTAACCAGTGAAACTGACTGATTTGGCTACTGGGGGCGGGGTTACAACTGGTGGCGAAGTAAAAGTCACCCCTGCATACGACATGAGTGGGTTGCTATGCACCCACATACTGAGGCAATAGCAAAGTCACACATTAGTGGATCCAAAATAGAAATCTGATGTCAACTTAGTACTCCCTGGCCGTTTTTGACGTCATCACTTTCAAACCCTATTATCAAGAGTACATGAAAACTCTTGTACTCTTGCTATTATCAAGAGTCCATAACCCCCGGGGTTTATCGGGTGTTAGCGGCCGTCGTGAGTTCCCTTCGGGAACGGATACGATAATTTACTTTTTTTTTTTTTACTTTTTTAACCCCCGGGGGGTTATGGACTCTTGCTATTATTTATCTCCCGTTGCCATGACTGGCATTAGTACAGCGTTGCGTACTCACTCGCTGCTTGGCACGCTTGCAGCGCGTCTTTCTTCTGTTGCAACCCAGTGCCTGCGTGCACGGTACGGGATTTGCGATGCCACATCAGCGTTGGTGTGTCGTTGTTGTTGTTGTTGTTGTTGTTGTTGTTGTTGTTGTTGTTGTTGTTGTTGTTGTTGTTGTTGTTGTTGTTGTTGTTGTTGTTGTTGTTGTTGTTGTTGTTGTTGTTGTTGTTGTTGTTGTTGTTGTTGTTGTTGTTGTTGTTGTTGTTGTTGTTGTTGTTGTTGTTGTTGTTGTTGTTGTTGTTGTTGTTGTTGTTGTTGTTGTTGTTGTTGTTGTTGTTGTTGTTGTTGTTGTTGTTGTTGTTGTTGTTGTTGTTGTTGTTGTTGTTGTTGTTGTTGTTGTTGTTGTTGTTGTTGTTGTTGTTGTTGTTGTTGTTGTTGTTGTTGTTGTTGTTGTTGTTGTTGTTGTTGTTGTTGTTGTTGTTGTTGTTGTTGTTGTTGTTGTTGTTGTTGTTGTTGTTGTTGTTGTTGTTGTTGTTGTTGTTGTTGTTGTTGTTGTTGTTGTTGTTGTTGTTGTTGTTGTTGTTGTTGTTGTTGTTGTTGTTGTTGTTGTTGTTGTTGTTGTTGTTGTTGTTGTTGTTGTTGTTGTTGTTGTTGTTGTTGTTGTTGTTGTTGTTGTTGTTGTTGTTGTTGTTGTTGTTGTTGTTGTTGTTGTTGTTGTTGTTGTTGTTGTTGTTGTTGTTGTTGTTGTTGTTGTTGTTGTTGTTGTTGTTGTTGTTGTTGTTGTTGTTGTTGTTGTTGTTGTTGTTGTTGTTGTTGTTGTTGTTGTTGTTGTTGTTGTTGTTGTTGTTGTTGTTGTTGTTGTTGTTGTTGTTGTTGTTGTTGTTGTTGTTGTTGTTGTTGTTGTTGTTGTTGTTGTTGTTGTTGTTGTTGTTGTTGTTGTTGTTGTTGTTGTTGTTGTTGTTGTTGTTGTTGTTGTTGTTGTTGTTGTTGTTGTTGTTGTTGTTGTTGTTGTTGTTGTTGTTGTTGTTGTTGTTGTTGTTGTTGTTGTTGTTGTTGTTGTTGTTGTTGTTGTTGTTGTTGTTGTTGTTGTTGTTGTTGTTGTTGTTGTTGTTGTTGTTGTTGTTGTTGTTGTTGTTGTTGTTGTTGTTGTTGTTGTTGTTGTTGTTGTTGTTGTTGTTGTTGTTGTTGTTGTTGTTGTTGTTGTTGTTGTTGTTGTTGTTGTTGTTGTTGTTGTTGTTGTTGTTGTTGTTGTTGTTGTTGTTGTTGTTGTTGTTGTTGTTGTTGTTGTTGTTGTTGTTGTTGTTGTTGTTGTTGTTGTTGTTGTTGTTGTTGTTGTTGTTGTTGTTGTTGTTGTTGTTGTTGTTGTTGTTGTTGTTGTTGTTGTTGTTGTTGTTGTTGTTGTTGTTGTTGTTGTTGTTGTTGTTGTTGTTGTTGTTGTTGTTGTTGTTGTTGTTGTTGTTGTTGTTGTTGTTGTTGTTGTTGTTGTTGTTGTTGTTGTTGTTGTTGTTGTTGTTGTTGTTGTTGTTGTTGTTGTTGTTGTTGTTGTTGTTGTTGTTGTTGTTGTTGTTGTTGTTGTTGTTGTTGTTGTTGTTGTTGTTGTTGTTGTTGTTGTTGTTGTTGTTGTTGTTGTTGTTGTTGTTGTTGTTGTTGTTGTTGTTGTTGTTGTTGTTGTTGTTGTTGTTGTTGTTGTTGTTGTTGTTGTTGTTGTTGTTGTTGTTGTTGTTGTTGTTGTTGTTGTTGTTGTTGTTGTTGTTGTTGTTGTTGTTGTTGTTGTTGTTGTTGTTGTTGTTGTTGTTGTTGTTGTTGTTGTTGTTGTTGTTGTTGTTGTTGTTGTTGTTGTTGTTGTTGTTGTTGTTGTTGTTGTTGTTGTTGTTGTTGTTGTTGTTGTTGTTGTTGTTGTTGTTGTTGTTGTTGTTGTTGTTGTTGTTGTTGTTGTTGTTGTTGTTGTTGTTGTTGTTGTTGTTGTTGTTGTTGTTGTTGTTGTTGTTGTTGTTGTTGTTGTTGTTGTTGTTGTTGTTGTTGTTGTTGTTGTTGTTGTTGTTGTTGTTGTTGTTGTTGTTGTTGTTGTTGTTGTTGTTGTTGTTGTTGTTGTTGTTGTTGTTGTTGTTGTTGTTGTTGTTGTTGTTGTTGTTGTTGTTGTTGTTGTTGTTGTTGTTGTTGTTGTTGTTGTTGTTGTTGTTGTTGTTGTTGTTGTTGTTGTTGTTGTTGTTGTTGTTGTTGTTGTTGTTGTTGTTGTTGTTGTTGTTGTTGTTGTTGTTGTTGTTGTTGTTGTTGTTGTTGTTGTTGTTGTTGTTGTTGTTGTTGTTGTTGTTGTTGTTGTTGTTGTTGTTGTTGTTGTTGTTGTTGTTGTTGTTGTTGTTGTTGTTGTTGTTGTTGTTGTTGTTGTTGTTGTTGTTGTTGTTGTTGTTGTTGTTGTTGTTGTTGTTGTTGTTGTTGTTGTTGTTGTTGTTGTTGTTGTTGTTGTTGTTGTTGTTGTTGTTGTTGTTGTTGTTGTTGTTGTTGTTGTTGTTGTTGTTGTTGTTGTTGTTGTTGTTGTTGTTGTTGTTGTTGTTGTTGTTGTTGTTGTTGTTGTTGTTGTTGTTGTTGTTGTTGTTGTTGTTGTTGTTGTTGTTGTTGTTGTTGTTGTTGTTGTTGTTGTTGTTGTTGTTGTTGTTGTTGTTGTTGTTGTTGTTGTTGTTGTTGTTGTTGTTGTTGTTGTTGTTGTTGTTGTTGTTGTTGTTGTTGTTGTTGTTGTTGTTGTTGTTGTTGTTGTTGTTGTTGTTGTTGTTGTTGTTGTTGTTGTTGTTGTTGTTGTTGTTGTTGTTGTTGTTGTTGTTGTTGTTGTTGTTGTTGTTGTTGTTGTTGTTGTTGTTGTTGTTGTTGTTGTTGTTGTTGTTGTTGTTGTTGTTGTTGTTGTTGTTGTTGTTGTTGTTGTTGTTGTTGTTGTTGTTGTTGTTGTTGTTGTTGTTGTTGTTGTTGTTGTTGTTGTTGTTGTTGTTGTTGTTGTTGTTGTTGTTGTTGTTGTTGTTGTTGTTGTTGTTGTTGTTGTTGTTGTTGTTGTTGTTGTTGTTGTTGTTGTTGTTGTTGTTGTTGTTGTTGTTGTTGTTGTTGTTGTTGTTGTTGTTGTTGTTGTTGTTGTTGTTGTTGTTGTTGTTGTTGTTGTTGTTGTTGTTGTTGTTGTTGTTGTTGTTGTTGTTGTTGTTGTTGTTGTTGTTGTTGTTGTTGTTGTTGTTGTTGTTGTTGTTGTTGTTGTTGTTGTTGTTGTTGTTGTTGTTGTTGTTGTTGTTGTTGTTGTTGTTGTTGTTGTTGTTGTTGTTGTTGTTGTTGTTGTTGTTGTTGTTGTTGTTGTTGTTGTTGTTGTTGTTGTTGTTGTTGTTGTTGTTGTTGTTGTTGTTGTTGTTGTTGTTGTTGTTGTTGTTGTTGTTGTTGTTGTTGTTGTTGTTGTTGTTGTTGTTGTTGTTGTTGTTGTTGTTGTTGTTGTTGTTGTTGTTGTTGTTGTTGTTGTTGTTGTTGTTGTTGTTGTTGTTGTTGTTGTTGTTGTTGTTGTTGTTGTTGTTGTTGTTGTTGTTGTTGTTGTTGTTGTTGTTGTTGTTGTTGTTGTTGTTGTTGTTGTTGTTGTTGTTGTTGTTGTTGTTGTTGTTGTTGTTGTTGTTGTTGTTGTTGTTGTTGTTGTTGTTGTTGTTGTTGTTGTTGTTGTTGTTGTTGTTGTTGTTGTTGTTGTTGTTGTTGTTGTTGTTGTTGTTGTTGTTGTTGTTGTTGTTGTTGTTGTTGTTGTTGTTGTTGTTGTTGTTGTTGTTGTTGTTGTTGTTGTTGTTGTTGTTGTTGTTGTTGTTGTTGTTGTTGTTGTTGTTGTTGTTGTTGTTGTTGTTGTTGTTGTTGTTGTTGTTGTTGTTGTTGTTGTTGTTGTTGTTGTTGTTGTTGTTGTTGTTGTTGTTGTTGTTGTTGTTGTTGTTGTTGTTGTTGTTGTTGTTGTTGTTGTTGTTGTTGTTGTTGTTGTTGTTGTTGTTGTTGTTGTTGTTGTTGTTGTTGTTGTTGTTGTTGTTGTTGTTGTTGTTGTTGTTGTTGTTGTTGTTGTTGTTGTTGTTGTTGTTGTTGTTGTTGTTGTTGTTGTTGTTGTTGTTGTTGTTGTTGTTGTTGTTGTTGTTGTTGTTGTTGTTGTTGTTGTTGTTGTTGTTGTTGTTGTTGTTGTTGTTGTTGTTGTTGTTGTTGTTGTTGTTGTTGTTGTTGTTGTTGTTGTTGTTGTTGTTGTTGTTGTTGTTGTTGTTGTTGTTGTTGTTGTTGTTGTTGTTGTTGTTGTTGTTGTTGTTGTTGTTGTTGTTGTTGTTGTTGTTGTTGTTGTTGTTGTTGTTGTTGTTGTTGTTGTTGTTGTTGTTGTTGTTGTTGTTGTTGTTGTTGTTGTTGTTGTTGTTGTTGTTGTTGTTGTTGTTGTTGTTGTTGTTGTTGTTGTTGTTGTTGTTGTTGTTGTTGTTGTTGTTGTTGTTGTTGTTGTTGTTGTTGTTGTTGTTGTTGTTGTTGTTGTTGTTGTTGTTGTTGTTGTTGTTGTTGTTGTTGTTGTTGTTGTTGTTGTTGTTGTTGTTGTTGTTGTTGTTGTTGTTGTTGTTGTTGTTGTTGTTGTTGTTGTTGTTGTTGTTGTTGTTGTTGTTGTTGTTGTTGTTGTTGTTGTTGTTGTTGTTGTTGTTGTTGTTGTTGTTGTTGTTGTTGTTGTTGTTGTTGTTGTTGTTGTTGTTGTTGTTGTTGTTGTTGTTGTTGTTGTTGTTGTTGTTGTTGTTGTTGTTGTTGTTGTTGTTGTTGTTGTTGTTGTTGTTGTTGTTGTTGTTGTTGTTGTTGTTGTTGTTGTTGTTGTTGTTGTTGTTGTTGTTGTTGTTGTTGTTGTTGTTGTTGTTGTTGTTGTTGTTGTTGTTGTTGTTGTTGTTGTTGTTGTTGTTGTTGTTGTTGTTGTTGTTGTTGTTGTTGTTGTTGTTGTTGTTGTTGTTGTTGTTGTTGTTGTTGTTGTTGTTGTTGTTGTTGTTGTTGTTGTTGTTGTTGTTGTTGTTGTTGTTGTTGTTGTTGTTGTTGTTGTTGTTGTTGTTGTTGTTGTTGTTGTTGTTGTTGTTGTTGTTGTTGTTGTTGTTGTTGTTGTTGTTGTTGTTGTTGTTGTTGTTGTTGTTGTTGTTGTTGTTGTTGTTGTTGTTGTTGTTGTTGTTGTTGTTGTTGTTGTTGTTGTTGTTGTTGTTGTTGTTGTTGTTGTTGTTGTTGTTGTTGTTGTTGTTGTTGTTGTTGTTGTTGTTGTTGTTGTTGTTGTTGTTGTTGTTGTTGTTGTTGTTGTTGTTGTTGTTGTTGTTGTTGTTGTTGTTGTTGTTGTTGTTGTTGTTGTTGTTGTTGTTGTTGTTGTTGTTGTTGTTGTTGTTGTTGTTGTTGTTGTTGTTGTTGTTGTTGTTGTTGTTGTTGTTGTTGTTGTTGTTGTTGTTGTTGTTGTTGTTGTTGTTGTTGTTGTTGTTGTTGTTGTTGTTGTTGTTGTTGTTGTTGTTGTTGTTGTTGTTGTTGTTGTTGTTGTTGTTGTTGTTGTTGTTGTTGTTGTTGTTGTTGTTGTTGTTGTTGTTGTTGTTGTTGTTGTTGTTGTTGTTGTTGTTGTTGTTGTTGTTGTTGTTGTTGTTGTTGTTGTTGTTGTTGTTGTTGTTGTTGTTGTTGTTGTTGTTGTTGTTGTTGTTGTTGTTGTTGTTGTTGTTGTTGTTGTTGTTGTTGTTGTTGTTGTTGTTGTTGTTGTTGTTGTTGTTGTTGTTGTTGTTGTTGTTGTTGTTGTTGTTGTTGTTGTTGTTGTTGTTGTTGTTGTTGTTGTTGTTGTTGTTGTTGTTGTTGTTGTTGTTGTTGTTGTTGTTGTTGTTGTTGTTGTTGTTGTTGTTGTTGTTGTTGTTGTTGTTGTTGTTGTTGTTGTTGTTGTTGTTGTTGTTGTTGTTGTTGTTGTTGTTGTTGTTGTTGTTGTTGTTGTTGTTGTTGTTGTTGTTGTTGTTGTTGTTGTTGTTGTTGTTGTTGTTGTTGTTGTTGTTGTTGTTGTTGTTGTTGTTGTTGTTGTTGTTGTTGTTGTTGTTGTTGTTGTTGTTGTTGTTGTTGTTGTTGTTGTTGTTGTTGTTGTTGTTGTTTTCTTTATTTGAATTCGCTAAAACCAAACGGACAGAACTGTCCAGTGACAAGGTAGCGAATGATGAGCGTCATAATCACTATGCATCAAAACATCTCAGGACAAAATGAGACAGACTATATTAAGGGAGGGTCTGCACAACACTTGTACATAAAGGGGAGTACGAGAACAAAGGCGCGGCAGAAGTCGAAGCAAGAAAGTTGTGCTTCGTTGTTGTTTTGTTCTTTGCTGAGTGTGGTCGTTAAAACTGAGCAAGAACGGGTCGTTGACAAGGCGTGGTTTCGATGTGCATGCCCTCCTGTCAACTCCAAACTAGCGAATGTAGACTGCTTCTAGAACTTTCAACTGCTTGAAACTACTTGCAGAACGAACAACACTGAACCAAGAATCATCATAACTTTCACGACACACGGGGTTAGACAACAAATGCAATTTAATTGCCGATCTATTCTTCTTCTTCTCACCGTCTCCGCCTTCACTTGGTTTCTGACCGCCACCGTCCTTCACACCATCTGCACCATCATCGTCATCGTCCTCTTCATCATCGCTGCCACCTTCACCTGTCGTCGGCTCTCCCAGCAACTGACCACCGGGTTCATCATCGTCACTGCACACGTCGCTTCCACACTCCTCCTCCAGCTGCCGTCGCGTTCTCTTCCTGACCGGTCTTCCCTTGCCATTGCCAAACACCTGACAGTCGTCAACTCTTCCGCTGGCATCATCCATATCCGGAGAGTTTCGATGCATCTTTCCAGTCACCTCTGCAAACCGAGCTGGCGCCAGCCGTTTGCTCCTTCTCAGCGCTGATAATGAAGATAAGACACAGTGTTCGTCTTTGTTTACATTAATGTTTGTTCTCGATTTCGACTCAATTGTAGGGTTGGTAGGACATCCTTTAACATCGTGAACGAACGGATCGTAGTGAACACGGTAACCACATTGGTGGCAAAGTAGGTTTTCTCCACTAGGGATTTCACCACACGGGCCGTGTCCTTCGATTCTTTCCCTGTCCAGGGCAAGCAAAGAAATACGCGGCACGGCAACGGTCCGATAGCTTGTGCTATTTTTCTTACTATGCTTGTATCCTCGCTGTTCCACTCCAAGTGTATAAATTCTATTGTAGTTTCATCATTCTCTTTAGTCACGAATTCCATTGATAATTGTGACAAGAAAACGTTCTGGAATACATGATTCGTCCTCATGGTTGTGATATGAGTGCGCATTTAGTTATTACATTTATACTCTAGTGCTGCTGCATCGCGCAATGCCCGCTACATTTTGTAGTTTGAGCACTCTGGCGCTAGAGCAACGAGCTACCTTAATGTCTGTGGTGCCTCCTTTGCACCATGGCTGGTAGCTCGGCCTTTTTAGCTCGTAGCTGTACTGATGAGGCCTTTATGGCCGAAACAGCTTGCTGTCTACAGCATTGGGTATTTATAACGAGAGAGCTTGGAAGCTCAGGGCCCTGCGCTATGCTTTGTTGCCTAGCTCATCGTGCATGTTGTTAGCTACATTATTGTATTGCAAAAACGTTTCAATGAGTTACTGAAGTAACGTCTTCTGCATAGCAATTGGATCGGCGCTGACTCTGCCGATCGCGGGCGTTCTGGAGTCGACGAGATGTCTGTCCTGACGTTTCCTGGGACCGGCGCTGACTCTGCCGATCACGGGCGTTCTTCTTCTTCTTATTATTATTATACTGACGACAACTAACATCCATTCTGATTGCATTTAAATCTCCCCATACAGCAGGGAGTCGTTTACATAATATGACTCCCTGCTATACATCTACATGACTGTATATATGTTATAATTATTCCCGTAGCTATGCAGAAGACGTTACTTCAGTAACGTCTGGCGCTAGCCAGGGTCCACACAGCTTTAATTTGGTGTTTGTTTGTGTGTTTGTTTGTGTCACGCCTGGCGCTATCCGTATCTGACGGCAAAAAAAGCATAGGATGTTATAATTTTTTGAATTCTCCTATTTTTTTTCTGGCATATCCTGGGATTCGAACCCGCACTATCGCCCTACATGCATTCCCCCATACACTTCGCATTCATACCCATTCTTCCAAGTTGCTTCATGTTATTATCTTGCGTTTGAAAGCCCTATTTGAATATTGCGGGCACCTGTATGTGGCCAGCTGTGTTTGATGGTACTGTACGGTACGGGAGACGGTGTCGTATTACCCTCGATAGTACCTGTCCCGTTCCTATCCCCTACCGTACCGTGCCATCAAAGATGGCTGGCCACAATGCATATTATAACAATAAAAACTGCTTTATGGCAGTTTTCTAAAAAAAGTTATTGTGTTCTAGTCCATGGACCTCGTCTAAAAAGTAAGAAATTAACGAAATGTGATAGCCGAAAATTAAAATTTCACACAAAACCTCACAATAATCACGACACTTGAAGATCTAATAGTACGGCTTTCAACACTTGTTTATTCCGACACTTGTACTTGTACAAGTACATGTACTGCGCCAACATGCTTGCATATGAAAGAGGACCACGAGGGGAAAAGGTCGTCTCGCATCCTGTGTGTGATTATTGTGAGGTTTTGTGTGAAATTTTAATTTTCGGCTATCACATTTCGTTAATTTCTTACTTTTTAGACGAGGTCCATGGACTAGAACACAATAACTTTTTTTAGAAAACTGCCATAAAGCAGTTTTTATTGTTATAATTTCTTTTGTTTTTTTTGCTAAAGGATATAATTGTGTAACCAATGGAATGCCCTAATGATGGCCTACATGTAGCGCCTCTGCATGTTGTTATTATTATTTTATTTATTTTACTAGGGTGTTTCCCACAGACCTATGTTCTTCTTACGGGAGCCCCTATGTGTATCATATCAAATTCAATACCGTTTTACACGCATTGATGTGCAAGCCTTTTCTTGCAGAAAATGGAACTAGTCTTGCATACATGTATTCATGTTCTTCTGCAGGGGAATCATATGGGTCGTGGCGGTGATACTTTTTTTATACGCAAGTCATTCTGTGGATTTTGCCGAATTTCATGACTGTCATAAAATTGTCTTGTCTTTCAGAAAATTCAGATGTCCACACCCTAAATCACATTTACTTGAGAATTGTAACCAGGTGTGTGCCGCAGATGTTTTTGTTGATTCTGTGTTTATAATTGTAGTCATGGGTTGTCGTGATAAGGTCATCCGGCATCATATTGTAGTGAAATCGTAATCCTGTTGATGTCGATAACACTTTTGGAAGCAGTTCAGTGTCCACGATTGTCTAAAACAACACAGCAAAGTAGGAACAATAAACATGCATTAAAATGTAAACAAATACATCGCTGAGTCCGACACCTCGTTCCAACAACTACACTGATCCTGAGGATATAAGGGGCAAGGATATATTATGGTTTTAGGTACTGAGAGATAAACAAGGCATTCCATAATAGTAAAATGTTACACGACTTCGGGGGAGTATGAATGATATCTAGTCAAACCTCTTTAGGACGAACATCAAGGGACCGATGGCATTTGCTCTGTGAGTTTGTCTTGACCCTATTTTATAACAAGTGAAAACAATTATTTCTCCAATAGAGACACGAATAGATTTCTTCCACAGCGAAAGATTCTAAGCCGGACCAAACTATTGACTCGTCTTTTATGAAACAAATGAGTCACTGAACCTTTCTTTAGCAACATGACGGCAACTGAAACAACAACAGAGAAAATACGATACATGTATAGCACATTCTTGCAGGTACTACAAACAGATTGCAGATCGTAATTCTTGCTCTACCGGCACGCAACTTTATTTGGGGCAGTGCAATCTCGGCGCTACTCACAAATCAAACAGCCCAGACTCGAGTAAACAAATCCAATCGTACGAGATTTTCACGAGACGAGACTGCACCCATTGGCTTGTTTCGTATGAAGCAAACAAGTCACTGAATGCATGAACCTCTCCATAATGGAGATTTTCCCTGATATGCAAATTTATTTTGCATACTAGTACTCGGCCAATGCGTCTTTGAACCTTTCCCTCCAGATTGGGAACTGCCAACGATGCTATGCCACTGCAAAATTCAGATTCTACCCTATGATCGGAGCACGGAATGCCGGAAGCAATCATGACCAGTGCCTTACTTGTAACGCACCAATGTACAATGAACATGAGTATTTCGACAACACATCTATTTAAAGCCTCAGCAGCAACATAAGCCTTACGGTCAAGAAGGTGAACTCACGTTCTTCGCACACTGTTGGCAATGGCAAGGTGAAACGAATGGATCTAAATCCGAATAAAATCAGCACACGTTTCCGTAAATGAAAGGGTGAGCATAAGCAAAATGAATCGAAGGAAGCTGGTCAACTCAGAGATCACCTGTCATTGAGTATTCCGTAAAAGGAGGCCTCGACAGCAGAAAAGCTAAATTTAGAAAAGAGATCCTGTCAGCTTTTCCATTATTAATTTTATTGTATTCCACCTAAAATCAGCACACTTTTCGTAAATGAAAGAGTCAACACAAGCAAATGAATCAAAGGGAACTGGTCAACTCACCTGTCATTGAGTAATATTCCGTGAAAAGAGGTCTCAGCAGAGCGGAAGCGAAATAAGCCAGGACACGAAATATCCGAAACAGCTCATGCAAGAAGCAGTTCCAAAGAAGGAAGTTCCTCGCGCATGCACATCCGAAAACGGACTGCACTGCATGCAACACAATGTCTGCCGTGCACGTGCACAGCACGCGGCTACCACGCGTTAGTAGATCTAATACCGAGCACCTTACGTAGAAACTTACGTAGCCTAAGTGAAGTACCGAGCACCTTACGTAGAAACTTACGTAGCATAGCGGTGTCGTTTTTTCTGCCATGTGAACACAATAATAGAAAAGCTGACAGGATCGCTTTTCTAAATTCAAATACGGCTTTAAAATGCAAGATCACAATGTGAAACAACTTGGAAGAATTAGTATGTATGCGAAGTGTATCGGGGGATGCATGCAGGGCGCGCGATAGTGCGGGTTCGAATCCCAGGTTATGTCTTTAAAAAAGGATTTTTTTAAAGAATTTATAACATCCCTATGCTTTTTTTTGTCTAGGTCATCAAGGCAAAAAAGCATAGCGTAGGGCCCTGAGCTTCCAAGCTCTCTCGTTATGCTATCGGCCTACATGCGATTCCCGGGCTGGTCGACAGGCGGCCCAGCCAGCCTGCTAGTGGGATCTCGGCTTCGCACACAAAACCACACAAAATGTTACTGCACTGAATGCATTCCCCCGATACACTTCGCATATATACTCATTCACTTGATGGTACCGTACTCTTGATGGTACGGGACAGGTACAGGATAGCGCCAGGCATGTCGATGGCACAAACAAACAAAAATATTGTGGCCAGCTGTCTTTGCTGGTACGGTACAGTACGGGATAGATACAAAATAGCGCCAGGCGTGACACAAACAAACAAACACACAAACAAACACCAAATTAAAGCTGTGTGGACCCTGGCTAGCGCCAGACGTTACTGAAGTAACGTCTTCTGCATAGCTACGGGAATTAAAGCTGTGTGGACCCTGGCTAGCGCCAGACGTTACTGAAGTAACGTCTTCTGCATAGCTACGGGAATTAAAGCTGTGTGGACCCTGGCTAGCGCCAGACGTTACTGAAGTAACGTCTTCTGCATAGCTACGGGAATAATATAATTTCCTCTGTGCTGCGCTGATGAGTTCACAAAGAACGAAACAGCATGCTGTCCGCAGATTGAGTATTTATAATACATATGTAAAGCCTTTACATGGAAGAGGTTGGTTCCTCTTCTTCACAATGTTGTCCCCAGCGCGGGCTTGCGAATTAGACGGTTTGGAGGCAACAACGTTGTGAATGGCCAGCGGTCCTCAGCGCTTGTTCAGCACCTCCATGAGCGACACTGACTCACGCTGTAATCTGGTGTTCATGAGGTGTTTGTCGCGCTGGAAACGGAGCGTCTCTGTAAGTTTGTATCCCTGGTGATGTTTGTGCCTGGAGAGCACTATAATAATAATTATTCCCGTAGCTATGCAGAAGACGTTACTTCAGTAACGTCTGGCGCTAGCCAGGGTCCACACAGCTTTAAACCTTTTGAACACGCGTGACGTTCTGACACGTCATGACCACTGCCGCTAGCGCTGTGACACGCGTGACGTTCTAGAACGTCTCGAGTCAGTGCGGAACTACATCGATCCCGCGTTTCTTCCGTGGCGCGGCGTCGAGCTATACCGCTGCACAGAGGACTCCTAGTATGTACGCGTACCGTAAAAAATGCGAGTCGCTCCGTAAGTTTGAACTGGAGTTACATGCGCGTGCATACATTTCAAGATACCAATTTAGCTTAAAACTACCTTTCTGAAAACGAAGTAGTGGGTGCGACTTCCTCTGTAAGTTTGTATCCCTGGTGATGTTTGTGCCTGGAGAGCACTATATAAGTGGTGCTCTTCAGGCACAATCTTCCTCAGCCTACTCAAGCTCAACTGATGAGGGGTGAATTCCCCGAAACACTGTGTATTGAGCAGGGAGTGGTGCTTTCTTGCAGGTTTGCCGAGTCGAAGGTTCGATGGACTTCTCGTGTGCTCTGGATGGCAGTCGTGAGTCAGTCAAGTGTCAAGTAAAGTCGGCGGAATAGCGCGAGCTCCGGTGTGGGGAGCGAACCTTTCTTTCTGAAAACGGTCATAACTATTGTAATCTTTGTTGTATTTCCAAAACAAAAACAGTTCTGTGCTCAGGATACGTGAAAGAATCGTTTGAAATCAAGTTTGCTCACATAGAGTGAATTTAAAAAAAATTACTGCATGGCAGAGGTTTTCAATGGGCCCGGGCTCAAAAGGTTAATTTGGTATTTGTTTGTTTGTGTGTTTGTTTGTTTGTTTGTGTCACGCCTGGCGCTATCCGTATCTGACGGCAAAAAAGCATAGGATGTTATAAATTTTTCAATTCTCCTTTTTTTCAGGCATATCCTGGGATTCGAACCCGCACTATCGCCCTACATGCATTCCCCCATACACTTCGCATTCATACCCATTCTTCCAAGTTGCTTCACGTTAATCTTGCGTTTGAAAGCCCTATTTGAATATTGCGGGCAGCTAGACGGTGTCGTATTACCCTCGATCGTACCTGTCCCGTACCTATTCCCTACCGTACCGTGCCATCAAAGATGGCTGGCCACAATGCATATTCAAATAGGGCTTTCAAATGCAAGATCACAATGTGAAACAACTTGGAAGAATTAGTATGTATGCGAAGTGTATCGGGGGCTGCATGCAGGGCGCGCGATAGTGCGGGTTCGAATCCCAGGTTTAAAAAAAAGGATTTTTTTTAAGAAAACATCCCTATGCTTTTTTTTGTCTAGGTCATCAAGGCAAAAAAAGCATAGCGCAGGGCCCTGAGCTTCCAAGCTCTCTCGTTTATGTGGTGCTCTTCAGGCACAATCTTCCTCAGCCTACTCAAGCTCAACTGATGAGGGGTGAATTCCCCGAAACACTGTGTATTGAGCAGGGAGTGGTGCTTTCTTGCAGGTTTGCCTAGTGGACGGTTCGACGACTTCTCGTATGCTCTGGATGGCAGTCGTGAGTCAGTCAAGTGAGAATTCAAGTCGGTAGGAAAACCGCGAGCTGCCATGTAGGGATTAACACACAATTCCCCATAATATATTTAGGTACTTGGTAGATACTAGATGTATCAAGGTTGTGTAAAAGAATCAACTCAATCCCTAGACGATTACTTGAAAAGTGTAAAGTGCGCATGAGTAATTCACGCTGAGGTAGAAGTCAACGGAAAACAATACAGAAACGCAACAGTAACCGCCCAAAAAAAAAGCAGCTGCACAATGTTACAATCCGACCAACAGCAAAAAGCGGAGAAAAAAGGGGCCTAAAATACTACTGCATTCCAAAGCAATTTGTGTCTGCGATCACAGTACCTCGTCTCCGTCGTGAGAACAAATTGGTCATAAACTGTACATATCAAGTGCTATTATCGAAAGACATTAGAAACCAGACACAACTTCAAAACGAGAAAACTAAAAACCAGCTCAAGAAGAAAGTGCGCATTGGAACCCAGGACGGACTCTGTAACGCATGCACATGCGGTGTTCCGCAGGGATCCGTTTTAGGACCAATCTTGTTCAGTATATACACACGCGGTATACCAGAGGTTGCTGGTGACGTGCCCAAAATACAGTTTGCGGATGATATTGGCTTGTACTTCAGCCACTGGCTACCTACTGAATGCTCCACGGCGCTTACCCGGGCAATATCTGCAGTGGCTGACTGGCTAGAGGATCGCAATTTTGTAAAAAAAGTATATTGCTGAATTCCCCTCGTTCCTAAGCTGTCTTTAGCGAAATCAAGAAAACAACAACAAACAACCAGCTAGTACCGCAGACTCCAGTAGTCTGCTGACTCCTCATGATGACTCTTCTTTCGCATAACCTGATGATGATGTTGATGAAGAGCATGCGATTTGTAGTTTCTCTGTCACTGACAATATTATAGTATGCTAACGTTTGTGGGTGGTGTGAGTTTGAGTCGTGTTGGGTCATGACTATCAGTAGGCAGTGAATTTTGAGTGCTCTTCTGTGTCTCTGCCCCTTCTCTCAGACTCTTTACTTTCAGAATCAAAATGTCCGAGGTTCAAAGTAAGCGGAGGGGTTCGAAAAACCAAGAGAAAAGTCGAAAAGGCAGTGGTGAGCGAAGCTGCTTAGAATATGCCAAGAGGAAATGGCAACGAGAACGACAACAACTACGGCACGAGAAGCAGCAGCAGCCGTAGCAGCCACCGCAGCATTACCCGCAGCAGCAGTAGCAGCAACTTTGGCAAGTACCGATGTGCACGTGACCGCCAAATGTAAAACATCAAGGACCAAGGGGGAGTCGGTGTGCAGGAAAAGCGCTCAGTGTGGTATGCTTCTTCACCTTTGTAAACAGTAGCGTCTACCCCACATTACATTCACCTTTGTAAACGGTAGGGTCTAACCCACATTCACACACAGCTTTCCACCGCTGAAAGACCCACCCTCTCCATGCTGATGTTGCCGGATGAATGCAACTGTCTACAATGTCAGTGTACACAAATGTTTTTGCCTAAATGTTGTTTTTGTCTAAAGTAGTCCGGTTGGACATCATGTGATTGAGGAAGAAGCCCTTGTTCTGTGTAAAAGAGAAATAAAAAATTATTTTGTAGAATCGTATATTGGTGTTCTCGTTCCAAAGCAGTCTGGAAGAGAAATGGAAATTTATGCTGTTTGCAAATCTCATGTCAAGCCTGCAAAGTATTGGCAATATTGGCGATATCATTTTTTTCCATTATATAAAAGGAGAACCTGAGACTTGTGTTGACGTGTCTGTATGTATATTGTGTGTTGGTTTGTTATTTTACTTCTTGTCCCTAGCGCAGCAGTGAGCAGAGCAGATAAGACTAGACAACATCATGCGTTACTTTCTCAAAGTTTCTGTATCTCTGTATGAGAGTACTAGTGCCAGACAGTTACTACCGACGTGTTGATCAAGCCTGCACGTTCTGGTCGTACCACTGGCACTGACCTTGTCATTATCCACACGCCAGTTCCGGTATACATTGTAAGTCAGCAGATTATTAAACTAAAGTCAATATTTTTTGACATGTTGATATTGATTGTTAGTAAAACTCTGCTGATGGGCCAATGGTATTAACTATTATGTAAAGACATGCAGCGTGGGCAAAGTCGCGGCGAAGCGATGTACAATGCACTAGCAATGCACTACTGACCCACTCTGTCTCAATAGCGCCCATATGCGGTTCGGCTGGTAGCGGGTCTCAAGCCGCGGGCTTCAGTAGTCTGCTGACTCCTCATGATGACTGTTCTTTGGTTGGTTGGTTTTATTAAAAATTCTTTCGCATAACCTGATCATGATGGTGTTGAAGAGCTTGAGATTTGTAGTTTCTCTGTCACTGACAATACAGTATGCTAACGTTTGCGGATGGTGTGAGTTTCAGTCGTGTTGGGTCATGACTATCAGTAGGCAGTAAATTTTGAGTGCTCTTATGTTTCTCTGCCCCTTCTCTCAGACTCTTCACTTTCAGAATCAAAATGTCCGAGGTTCAAAGTAAGCGGAGGAATTCGAAAAACCAAGAGAAAAGTCGAAAAGGCAGTGGTGAGCGAAGCTGCTTGGAACATGCCAAGAGGAAATGGCAACGTGAAAGACAACAACTACGGCAGGAGAAGCTGCAGCAGCAGCAACCACCGCAGGAGGATCCGCAGCAGCAGCAGCAGCAGAAATTACTTTGGCAAGTAGTGATGTGCACGTGATCCCCAAATGTAACACATCAAGGTCCAAGGGGGGGGGGGGGATCGGTGTGCAGTAAGAGCGCACAGTGTGGTATGCTTCTTCACCTTTGTAAACAGTAGCGTTTACCCGCACATTACATTCACCTTTGTTACAGTAACATCTACCCACATTACATTCACCTTTGTAAACGGTAGCGTCTAACCCACATTCACACACAGCTTTCCACCGCTGAAAGACCCACCCTCTCCATGCCGGATGAATGCAACTGTCTAAAGTAGTCCGGTTGGACATCATGTGATTGAGGAAGAAGCCCTTGTTCTGTGTAAAAGAGAAATAAAAAATTATTTTTGTAGAATCGTATATTGGTGTTCTCCTCGTTCCTAAGCTAGCTGTCTGGAAGAGAAATGGAAATTTATGCTGTTTGCAAATCTCATGTCAAGCCTGCAAAGTATTGGCAATATTGGCGATATCATTTTTTTCCATTATATAAAAGGAGAACCTGAGACTTGTGTTGACGTGTCTGTATGTATATTGTGTGTTGGTTGTTATTTTACTTCTTGTCCCTAGCGCAGCAGTGAGCAGAGCAGATAAGACTAGACAACATCATGTGTTACTTTCTCAAAGTTTCTGTATCTCTGTATGAGAGTACTAGTGCCAGACAGTTACTACCGACGTGTTGATCAAGCCTGCAGGTTCTGGTCGTACCACTGGCACTGACCTTGTCATTATCCATACGCCAATTCCGGATACATTGTAAGTCAGCAGATTATTAAACTAAAGCCAATATTTTTTGACATGTTGATATTGATTGTTAGTAAAACTCTGCTGATGAGCCAATGGTATTCAGGGCCTGCTCTAGGCATTCAACACAGCCCGGTCAGAGTGTACCTGGCGCATGCAGGCCAGCCGGGTCAAGCCGGGTCAGATCATCCGGCAGAAAAACAACCAAAAAGCCTGCTCAAAACGCAGGAAAACAGAAAGGCGAATTTATCACCGGAAATCGGAAATTTTAGAGAACAAGGCAAACTATAGACTGGCATGGTCGTAGTCCAGCCAGGGTCGACCTTTCTTCCAAGAGTCTTGGAAAGCGTCAGTTTTTTTCTCTTCGCTGCGGGCTCCATCGTCCAAATCACCAGTCGGCTGAAAACTTGCAACTGTGTCAAAAGCTGTAGCCAAAGTAACGCTTTTGTCAAAAGCGTTACTTTGAAAGTTTTGACTGCCTGCCCCATGGCCCATATGGCCATCGACGTCTTTGAATGTCCTGACTTCCTGCTCGCCGCTGGCCAAATCGCGCTCGAACCAGTTGACCCCAGTTGACCTGGTTGACCCTTGTAGCCGAGTTTCTGTCGCTTGTAGACTGTAGTGTGTAGATCTACGGTTGTGCTAGATTTGCAACAGATGGGGTCCGCGAGTCGTAAAATACCGGTATTTTAGGAATCCATTGTCAGTTTGAGACATTTTTCAGCCGGGTCAGACTGGACCCGGTGTTATCTGTTGGGCCAGGTCGTGCAGTTCCCCAGCCGGGCGCGTGACCCGGCTGACCCGGCTCTCCAGCAGGCCCTGGTATTAACTATTATGTAAAGACATGCAGCGTGGGCAAAGTCGCGGCGAAGCGATGTACAATGCACTAGCGATGCACTACTGACCCACTCTGTATCCATAGCGCCCATAACTTGCATAAGCGGTTCGGCTGGTAGCGGTTCTCAAGCCGCGGGCTCCGTTAGTCTCATGATGACTGTTCTTTGGTTGGTTGGATTTATTAAAATTCTTTCGCATAACCTGATGATGATGGTGATGAAGAGCTTGAGACTTGTAGTTTCTCTGTCACTGACAATACAGTATGCTAACGTTTGTGCATGGTGTGAGTTTCAGTCGTGTTGGGTCATGACTATCAGTAGGCAGTGAATTTTGAGTGCTCTTCTGTTTCTCTGCCCCTTTTCTGAGACTCTTCACTTTCAGAATCAAAATGTCCGAGGTTCAAAGTAAGCGGAGGGATTCGAAAAACCAAGAGAAAAGTCGAAAAGGCAGTGGTGAGCGAAGCTGCTTGGAACATGCCAAGAGGAAATGGCAACGTGAAAGACAACAACTACGGCAGGAGAGGCTGCAGCAGCAGCAGCCACCGCAGCAGCCACCGCAGGCGGATCCACAGCAGCAGCAGCAGAAATTACTTTGGCAAGTACCGATGTGCACATGATCCCCAAATGCAGTATGCTAACGTTTGTGGATGGTGTGAGTTTCAGTCGTGTTGGGTCATGACTATCAGTACGCAGTGAATTTTGAGTGCTCTTCTGTTTCTCTGCCCCTTCTCTCAGACTCTTCACTTTCAGAATCAAAATGTCCGAGGTTCAAAGTAAGCGGAGGGATTCGAAAAACCAAGAGAAAAGTCGAAAAGGCAGGGGGTGAGCGAAGCTGCTTGGAACATGCCAAGAGGAAATGGCAACGTGAAAGACAACAACTACGGCAGGAGAAGCTGCAGCAGCAGCAGCCACCGCAGGAGGATCCGCAGCAGCAGCAGCAGCAGCAGCAGCAGAAATTACTTTGGCAAGTACTGATGTGCACGTGATCCCCAAATGTAACACATCAAGGTCCAAGGGGGAGTCGGTGTGCAGGAAGAGCGCACAGTGTGGTATGCTTCTTCACCTTTGTAAACAGTAGCGTTTACCCGCACATTACATTCGCCTTTGTAACAGTAACATCTACCCACATTACATTCACCTTTGTAAACGGTAGCGTCTAACTCACATTCACACACAGCTTTCCACCGCTGAAAGACCCACCCTCTCCATGCTGATGTTGCCGGATGAATGCAACTGTCTACAATGTCAGTGTACACAAATGTTTTTGCCTAAATGTTGTTTTTGTCTAAAGTAGTCCGGTTGGACCTCATGTGATTGAGGAAGAAGCCCTTGTTCTGTGTAAAAGAGAAATAAAAAATTATTTTGTAGAATCGTATATTGGTGTTCTCCTCGTTCCTAAGCTAGCTGTCTGGAAGAGAAATGGAAATTTATGCTGTTTGCAAATCTCATGTCAAGCCTGCAAAGTATTGGCAATATTGGTGATATCATTTTTTTTTTGTTCTCGTAACACATTATTGAATGTATATTAATCATTGATTCAGCATGGTTACTCTTCAGTCACGGCTTTCCACTGATGATTGTGACAAGAAAATCGATTTTGGTAAACCTTCATGACTTTGTTGTAGTGTGGCGATGACAGCAGAATGTGTTCTCTTTATAGCTATTATAATCATTTATTTCCATTGATTTTGTGCAGCTGAGAGCCTGTTCGTGAGGCGGTTACATACAGTCGGGCCGCCGAGTCGGCACAGCCATTATATAAAAGGAGAACCTGAGACTTGTGTTGACGTGTCTGTATGTATATTGTGTGTTGGTTTGTTATTTTACTTCTTGTCCCTAGCGCAGCAGTGAGCAGAGCAGATAAGACTAGACAACATCATGCGTTACTTTCTCAAAGTTTCTGTATCTCTGTATGAGAGTACTTGTGCCAGTCAGTTACTACCGACGTGTTGATCAAGCCTGCACGTTCTGGTCGTACCACTGGCACTGACCTTGTCATTATCCACACGCCAGTTCCGGTATACATTGCAAGTCAGCAGATTTACTAAAGTCAATATTTTTTGACATGTTGATATTGATTGTTAGTAAAACTCTGCTGATGAGCCAATGGTATTAACTATTATGTAAAGACATGCAGCGCGGGCAAAGTCGCGGCGAAGCGATGTACAATGCACTAGCGATGCACTACTGACCCACTCTGTATCCATAGCGCCCATAACTTGCATAAGCGGTTCGGCTGGTAGCGGTTCTCAAGCCGCGGGCTCCGTTAGTCTCATGATGACTGTTCTTTGGTTGGTTGGATTTATTAAAATTCTTTCGCATAACCTGATGATGATGGTGATGAAGAGCTTGAGATTTGTAGTTTCTCTGTCACTGACAATACAGTATGCTAACGTTTGTGCATGGTGTGAGTTTCAGTCGTGTTGGGTCATGACTATCAGTACGCAGTGAATTTTGAGTGCTCTTCTGTTTCTCTGCCCCTTTTCTGAGACTCTTCACTTTCAGAATCAAAATGTCCGAGGTTCAAAGTAAGCGGAGGGATTCGAAAAACCAAGAGAAAAGTCGAAAAGGCAGTGGTGAGCGAAGCTGCTTGGAACATGCCAAGAGGAAATGGCAACGTGAAAGACAACAACTACGGCAGGAGAAGCTGCAGCAGCAGCAGCCACCGCAGGAGGATCCGCAGCAGCAGCAGCAGCAGAAATTACTTTGGCAAGTACTGATGTGCACTTGATCCCCTAATGTAACACATCAAGGTCCAAGGGGGAGTCGGTGTGCAGGAAGAGCGCACAGTGTGGTATGCTTCTTCACCTTTGTAGACAGTAGCGTTTACCCGCACATTACATTCGCCTTTGTAACAGTAGCATCTACCCACATTACATTCACCTTTGTAAACGGTAGCGTCTACCCCACATTCACACACAGCTTTCCACCGCTGAAAGACCCACCCTCTCCATGCTGATGTTGCCGGATGAATGCAACTGTCTACAATGTCAGTGTACACAAATGTTTTTGTCTAAATGTTGTTTTTGTCTAAAGTAGTCCGGTTGGACATCATGTGATTGAGGAAAAAGCCCTTGTTCTGTGTAAAAGAGAAATAAAAAATTATTTTGTAGAATCGTATATTGGTGTTCTCGTTCCTAAGCTGTCTGGAAGAGAAATGGAAATTTATGCTGTCTGCAAATCTCATGTCAAGCCTGCAAAGTATTGGCAATACTGGCGATATCATTTTTTTCCATTATATAAAAGGAGAACCTGAGACTTGTGTTGACGTGTCTGTATGTATATTGTGTGTTGGTTGTTATTTTACTTCTTGTCCCTAGCGCAGCAGTGAGCAGAGCAGATAAGACTAGACAACATCATGCGTTACTTTCTCAAAGTTTCTGTATCTCTGTATGAGAGTACTAGTGCCAGACAGTTACTAC
The DNA here is from genome assembly GCF_964019385.1 of Sycon ciliatum. Taxonomy (NCBI): domain Eukaryota; kingdom Metazoa; phylum Porifera; class Calcarea; order Leucosolenida; family Sycettidae; genus Sycon; species Sycon ciliatum. Next base: position 17,180,056 of record NC_088643.1, on the reverse strand, counting down.
CGACGTGTTGATCAAGCCTGCACGTTCTGGTCGTACCACTGGCACTGACCTTGTCATTATCCACACGCCAGTTCCGGTATACATTGTAAGTCAGCAGATTATTAAACTAAAGTCAATATTTTTTGACATGTTGATATTGATTGTTAGTAAAACTCTACTGATGAGCAAATGGTATTAACTATTATGCATGTTGGTTTTGGGCATTCCGCCTGGTTTTCTTCCGTAGTGCTGATTGTAGAGGTTGGCTTATTGAAGTTCTTTTTTCCTTCTTTTTCTTTCTTTTTCCTTCAAACAATTATTCTCTTCATTTGTGTTAACATCCTTCATCTTGGCAAATTGTGTTTTGTTGCCCGTAAAAGAGGCTTTTGGAATTAACTATTACATGTATGTAAAGACATGCAGCGTGAGCAAAGTCGCGGCGAAGCGATGTACAATGCACTAGCGATGCACTACTGACCCACTCTGTATCCATAGCGACCATAAGCGTGTTGGCTGTTAGCGGTTCTCAAGCCGCGGACTCCGGTAGTCTGCTGACTCCTCATGATGACTGTTCTTTGATTGGTTGGTTGGATTTATTTAAATTCTTTCGCATAACCTGATGATGATGGTGATGAAGAGCTTGAGATTTGTAGTTTCTCTGTCACTGACAATACAGTATGCTAACGTTTGTGCATGGTGTGAGTTTCAGTCGTGTTGGGTCATGACTATCAGTACGCAGTGAATTTTGAGTGCTCTTCTGTTTCTCTGCCCCTTTTCTGAGACTCTTCACTTTCAGAATCAAAATGTCCGAGGTTCAAAGTAAGCGGAGGGATTCGAAAAACCAAGAGAAAAGTCGAAAAGGCAGTGGTGAGCGAAGCTGCTTGGAACATGCCAAGAGGAAATGGCAACGTGAAAGACAACAACTACGGCAGGAGAAGGTGCGGTAGCAGCAGCAGAAATTACTTTGGCAAGTACCGATGTGCACGTGATCCCCAAATGTAACACATCAACGTCCAAGGGGGAGTCTGTGTGCAGGAAGAGCGCACAGTGTGGTATGCTTCTTCACCTTTGTAAACAGTAGCGTCTACCCCACATTACATTCACCTTTGTAAACGGTAGCGTCTACCCCACATTCACACACAGCTTTCCACCGCTGAAAGACCCACCCTCTCCATGCTGATGTTGCCGGATGAATGCAACTGTCTACAATGTCAGTGTACACAAATGTTTTTGTCTAAATGTTGTTTTTGTCTAAAGTAGTCCGGTTGGACATCATGTGATTGAGGAAAAAGCCCTTGTTCTGTGTAAAAGAGAAATAAAAAATTATTTTGTAGAATCGTATATTGGTGTTCTCCTCGCACGAGCTGAAAGTCTGAGAGTACTGAGAGTACTCAGTACTGAGACATTCCACTGCATGAAAGTCAGCTTGAGCACTGCTCGATAGCTAACCAACGGCTTTCCAACTTGGAAGGTGCATAGATATCAGTGCTAATTCCAAGGAGGGGAAGGCGAGCGCTATCGAGCCGAGCACAAGCTACATTCCAAGGCTTCATGGAATGCTGGCCTGGTATGATGACGGGACGGCAAGACCAGACCGAACGGTCAAACCACAATTCGACAAGGCAAAGAAAAAACCACCCAACTAACTTGGGAGGCTCGATATTATCAGAGATGAAAATAGAATGAAGGGGAAGCTTCTCGAGGACGAATTGTAACAAACCGAACGCCAGTATCCTACAGTAATGTACTTAGTTGATGACAATGATGACTAACTATACGCAATTACATGTATAGTATCACATGACCATCGTTTCGCTATACTGTTCTTGACGGCTTTTTACTACTTTAGGTGTGCATTAAGAATTCAGATGGTGAGCCAAGGAAAAAATGTGTAACATGGAAATTGTGGGCACAAGTTGTGCGATCGAGTCCACCAACTAAACCAGATTTTGAACGGCCAGACGTGCACAATCTAGCACAAAACTGACAAGGAGGACTAAGACATTCCACGGCGTGAAAGTCAACTTGAGCACTGCTCCATAGCGCTAACCATCGGCCTTCCAACTAACTTGGAAGGTCAGCAACGTTGTGGAATCCAGCCCAGAAGGCCTCACAGCTGCCTTCATAGTGATAATGGTTGCACGTACGCGGGAGGTGGTGAAAGAGCACATTCTTCTGTGGAGCAGGACCATCAGCCAGCAGGATGCATGGTTCCGTCGGAAAATGGCGAGTATACCGCTATGCCGCCCTACTGTACAGATGGCGAAAACTTCCGAAATTTAATCACACTATAATACTACTGTTGTGGGAAATGCCACGAGTATTGTGCTAGCACTGTGCTCATTCCAAATCGCACACTTTAATGCTTGCTATAATGCTAGCATTATCCGCCCAGCCCTACATGCTGTAGTGTCAGTCAGTTGTTCTACTTGGTCAAAGTCGGCAAAAACAAGTGCCGGCAACCTATTAACATGTTCCCTTTTCGTGTTCCCTATTGTTATGTATGTTCCAACTGATGATCGTCACAAGAAAACGTTCTTGGAAACCTTGAGACCTTGAGACGTACCCACCGTACTTCCCCGATTAGAAGTCGGGGCAGCCTATTCTCACGTCCGAACCAAATCGTCACAATGCATTTACATAAGTAAGACGTCACACTCGATTGTAAGTCTCACCTCCTTCTTTGCCTTTGAAGTTCGGTACTAGTAGTCAGCCCCGACTCAATAGTTGTTTGTTCTTTCAACCCACAATTTCCGTGTTCTAGTCGTTTCTTCGTTCTCCCTGCATGCAACTTTGTTATCTTTCTTGTTCTTATTTTCGTCTCGAGCCGGGTTTGTGTTTTTAGAGAAGAAAAAAAAACTCTAAAATGGTGCGACCAAGAGTACATAACCCCCCCCCCCCCCCCCCCCCAGAGTGTGCAACGCCTGATCCAGCTGTGCATAGGATCTTGGTCGAGCGGAATCGGATCTTTGCGTCATAATACCGTACACATCTGAGGGGAACCCGGGAAGTCGCGGGTACTCTCGGATCAAAAACAATGGTGCCCTGCCTCGAGACCGGCCTTGCGCTGGTGTGGAGTGTACGCATGACATCAGAAGATCCGATTCCGCTCGACCAAGACCTTATGCAGAGCTGGATCGGCGTTGCACACTCTGGGGGGTTATGTACTCTTGGTGCGACTTACATTCCTCGAAATACGGTACCTAGCTTGATTTACGCAAAATAACGTTACTGGTACGGTTTATCTCGTTTATCTCGTATAGGGAAGCTTCCCGTACGGGATGAGATGCTGACAGTTTGGCCGCCGAGTCGCCCCAGCCATTATACTTTTAGAAGGAGAACCTGAGACCTTCAATGAAGTGTTGGATCTTGTTGGTTGCTGTTATTTTACTTCTCCTCACGCAGCAGTGACCAGAGCAGATAGCGTGACCAGTGCATTGCACACATGCTTTTACAGTCCGTATCTCTGCATGAGAGTTCTAGTCCTAGACAGTGACAACCGCCACGTGTAGAATCAAGACTGCACGTTCTAACCGTGCCACTGACCTTGTCATTATCCGTACGCCAGTTCCGGTATACATTGTAAGTCCGCAGATTATTAAACTAAAGTCAATATTTTTTGACATGTTGATATTGATTGTTAGTAAAACTCGGATGACGAGCCAATAGTATTATGTAAAAGACATGCAGCTTGGGCAATGTCGCGGCGAAGCCAAGTACGTACAATGCACTAGCGATGCCCTACTGACCCACTCTGTATCCATAGCGCCCATAAGCGCTTCGGCTGTTAGCGGTTCTCAAGACGCGGGCTCCGGTAGTCTGCTGACTCCTCATGATGACTGTTCTTTCGCATAACCTGATGATGATGGTGATGAAGAGCTTGAGATTTTGTTGTTTCTCTGTCACTGACAGTACAATATGCTAACGTTTGTGGATGGTGTGAGTTTGAGTCGTGTTTGGTGATGACTATCAGTACGCAGTGAATTTTGGGTGCTCTTCTGTTTCTCTGCCCCTTCTCCCAGATTTTTCACTGTTGACTGCAACAATCAAAATGTCGCAACCGCCCTCAAAGAAGGTGTCGACATCGCCCACAAAGTGGAGGCCATATGGTCCGCACCGAAGGCAAGAGCTGCAACGGCAAGAACAACAACTACGACAGCAGCAGCAGCATCTACAACAGCAGGAGCAGCAGCAGCTGCAGCAGCTGCAGCAGGAGCAGGAGGAGCAGCAGCAGCAGCTGCGGCAGCAGCATTATCAGCAGGAGCTACAGCTGCAGCAGCAGCAGCAGGAGGAGAAGCAGCAGCTGCTGGAGCTGCTGGAGCAGCAGATGCAGCAGCTGCGGGAACAGCATCAGCAATCGCCACAGCAGCAGCTGCTGCAGCTGCTGCAGCAGCAGCAGCAACCGCTACATCAGCACCTGCAGCACCAGCAGCTGCTGCAGCAACTACAACAGCAGGATCAGCAGGGGCAGCAGCAGCTGGGGCAGCTGGGGCAGCAGCAGCATGAGCAGCAGCTTCAGCTGCAGCAGCAGCAGCTGCAGGAGCAGCAGGAGCAGCAGCAGCTGCAGCTGGAGGAGCAGCTGCAGCTGCAGCAGCAGCAGCAGCAACCGCAGCAGCAGCCGCCACAGCAGGAGCAGAGGAACAGGAGACTTTGGCAAATACCGATGTGGATTTGCTCAGGATGCCAGACCAAAAACATCGAGGTCCAAGGGGAGTCGGTGTGCAGAAATTGTGAAGAGTGTAGGTATGCTTCACCTTTGTCTACGCATGCGTCTACGTCTACACCCGCATTACCAACGGTAGCATCTACACAAACAAGCGAAGGAATGAATACCCTGCCGTCGTTGGAAAGTATGGTCAGCACTTTCCAGTCGAATCTGGCCACTTTGAACGAGAGCAGCAACGTCGTTGAAGTTGACTGGCCGTGCTTGATATGCATGAATATGAATCGTGCCACCCTTCCGCAGTGTTACGTGTGCTACGCCCCCCGGCGGCGGTCTTGATTTGGACGTGCATGGTACTATACTCTTTAGGATTCAACGGTTCTCTTGTTCTATGTAAAAAGAAATAGAGACATATTTTCTTAAGGCGCCTTTTAGTGTTCGCCTCGTTTCCTAAGCTATCTTGGCAGAGCATCGGGAATTTATGCTGTTTGCAAATCTCATGTCCAGCCTGCAAAGTATTGGCAATATCTTTTTTTTCCTTTGATTTTGTGCGGCCGAGAGCCTGCTCGTGGGGCGGACATTGGAAGCGAAAGTGAAAGGGAAACACTGTACCCAGTCTGGAGGTGCAGAGTTCCTCAATTCATTTATTGGGTGAAATTAGCACATGCACAGTAGAGGAGAAAGGACTCAGTGCGACAACTGAAGTGGAAGAAAACGCTGTACTAGTACATTTTAAAGCTCGGATGATGAGCCAATAGTATTATGTAAAGTGATGCTTCGGCAAAGTCGCGGCGAAGAGAAGTACATGTATGTACAATGCACTAGCGATGCACTACTGACTCACTCTGTATTATATCCATAGCGCCCATAAGCGGTTCTCAAGCCGCGGGCTCCGGTAGTCTGCTGACTCCTCATGATGACTGTTCTTTCGCATAACCTGATGAGGATGGTGATGAAGAGCTTGGGATTTGTAGTTTCTCTGTCACTGACAATACAGTATGCTAGCGTTTGTAGGTGGTGTGAGTTCGAGTCGTGTTCCGTTATGACTATCAGTACGCAGTGATTTTTGAGTGCTCTTCTGTTTCTCTGCCCCTTCTCCCAGACTCTAACTGTTGACTGCGACAAAAGAAAATGAGGAGGGCATCTGACGCCCAACGAAGCGGGGAAGACACCAAGCGGCAGCGGAAAGTGCCGCATGACGTGCTTCGCCAGCAACTCAGGACTATCTGCAATGCTCCGGCTACGAGTTGGTTTAAGAACTACCTCGATACGCGTACATTCAGTGTCCGCGTCCAACACCATCTGTCCTCCCCACGTCCCGTCAAGTCTGGAGTACCCTAGGGTTCCCACCTCGAGCCATTGCTTTTCCTGGTGCATATCAACAGCTTACCCAGTGCCTCAAAACGCAACCAGCACGCTGATGTTTACCTGTTCGCGGATGATACCGCCGTCGGCCCAGCACGAACCAAAGGGACCAGCCCAATGTAGACTGCCCTGCAGGACACATTTGCCTGGGCCGACCGAGTAGGCGGAACCTTCAGCCCATCGAAAATCGTTGTTATCTTATTCGCTGAGGAAGGAGCTGTAGAGACCATCCGTGGTATCCAGCCGTCAACCACTCACCATCACCTGGGAGTGCTGTTGAGTGAAACACTTAGCTTCCAGGAGCACGTTGAACAGGCAATAAGCAAGTTTAGACAACGATGTGTTCTTCTGTGCCATATGGCTGACCGTTTAACAGGAGACATCGTCAGGAAGCTGTACCTTACGTATGTCCGCCCCATAGCAGAATACGCCGCCCCAGTATGGGAGTCCTCCCTCTCTGCCGCACAGCGGCTCACCCTTGAACGGCTGCAAGCCAGAGTAGCTCGCACAGTCATGCGGCTTGATAGATGCCCTTGCCGATCAGACGAGCCCAAGTCGTCATTGTTTAGACAGCTGGGGTGGCCAAGTCTATCCTGGCGCAGGAATATCGCCTGCCTTATGGAATTCTTCCATCTGGTCACCACCCAACCAGAACTTCTTGAAGCAGCAGGATACTGCCCCACGCGTAGTCGCCGCCGTAAACTCGCATTCACTCTGCCATGGGTTGGGAAACGCGCCAGGAGGTCACTTCTCTTCCCCACGGCTACTTTTTGGAATGCCTTGCCCGCAGACCTGAGAGTAGGCATCGGCGGATTATGCTGGCATAATTATTGGCATATTTTGGTGGTTGAAAATTTGGAGCATAATTTGGCATCCTTTCGGAGGTTGGAGCATAACTGCATGATTGTACCACAGTTCTAGTATATAGGCTACACAATTGTGTACAATTCACCTGATCATTGCTGGTGGTCTGCATGGTAAAGGGTTCGGAGGTCATGGAGATAGTGTTTTCAATGAAAAGCAGGGTAGAACTCATGGCAATACAATTATTGTATGCTCGAACTCGTCTTCCTCAAAGTTCGTTCTCACACTGATACAGTACATGTGGCAGAAGATGCATGTGAATCAGCCTTTATCAGGTATCCTAGGACCATTCTGGAACATTCAGCCTATAGTATTTTTCTAGCTAAGCTGTTCACTGTCTGCTATCTCAACTTTACAGCCTCCCATTATAATGGAACTCCCTTCAATTTAGACTACTGAAGTATGTCTTTGGGAAATCCTCAAATATAAAATAATTATACCGGTCATAAGGTATTGTCTACGCATGCATCTACGCAAGAATCACCACCAGCCAGTTAGGACATGTGTCAAAAGTGTTGAACGTTTTCGTTCCCTTCTTCTCAAAATACTACAGGGAATGATGGAAATAAGGTAAGAGACTTCAACTATAAGGAAAAGAAGTTCAGAGATACATCACTCCAATTACGTGTGATGTATCTCTGAACTTCTTTTTCTTATACCGTACTCGCGCGATTAGTGCCCCTGGCCCTGGGCCCTGGGGCACTATTTGTTCAATGTCCATCACAGATGGGGCAGTCACGATTCAAGAGAGGGCACTACTTTTTCATTGCTGGTACATTTGCGTCATTCAGCATGAACAAAGAAAAACAGAGCCTAAAGTGTACTGTAAACGCTCACGACTCCACAGAAACGGGAACAGGACCTGCGATTTTGTTCCTGAAAACACAAGTGCAAAGCAATGGCCAAGAACATTAGGATAAGAACACCAAACTTGCACATGGGCTTGGTTACAAGACGGACCTCGGTTTTTTATACTGGTATGAAATTGCAATAAATCCTTCGGCTCTATATTTTATACATAACACACACCGCTACAAGACCCACCCTCTCCATGCTCATGTTGCCGGATGAATGCAATTGTCTCCCATGTAAGTGTACACAAATGTTTTTACCAAGTATCTAAAATGTTAATGTTTTTACCAAGTATCTAAAATGTTAATGTTTTTACCAAGTATCTCAAATTTTAATGTTTTTACCAAGTATCTATAATGTTAATGTTTTTACCAAGTATCTAAAAATGTTAATGTTTGTACCAAGTATCTAAAATGTTAATGTTTTTACCAAGTATCTAAAATGTTAATGTTTTTACCAAGTATGTAAAATGTTAATGTTTTTACCAAGTATCTAAAATGTTAATGTTTTACCAAGTATCTAAAAATGTTAATGTTTTTACCAAGTATCTAAAATCTTAACAGAGCTGCTATACTTCATACTGTTCCACTAATTAATAATATTATGGCATCTTAATAGAAAAGAATAAGGACCAAGGAACTACTTTAAAATGTCCACTAACACCACCAGATGCTAAACAACCAGCTCATGTGATAACATTGCACGACACTGACCAACGGTACTGACATTCTACAACTAACTGACGAACAGCTCTAGCACATCTTGGATGCGCACTCCAACAGCCTTCCAATAATTTGGAAGGTTCTAATTTATTATGATAACATAAAAGGGGAAGCTGAGCGCAACCAAAACAAGCACGAGCTGAAAGTCTCAGCTGTGAAGGACGTTTAGTAACTGGTGGTGTTAGCGGACATTATAGCGTACCTTGTAGTTCCTTGGTCCTTTTTCTTTTTCATAAATTTATCCTGGGCTCTCCATCCAAGTCTATTATGTCCATGTTTTTTTAAGAACTCAGATGGCAAGCCAAGGAAAAAATTGGTTTTTTAAGAACTCAGATGGTAAGCCAAGGGAAAAATTGGTTTTTTAAGAATCCAGATGGTAAGCCAAGGAAAAGATTGGTAAGATGGAAATTGTGGGCACGAGTTATGCGTATGAGTCCACCAGCTAAACCAGATTTTGAACTGTCAGACGTGCAGAATCTAGCACACCTGACAAGGAGTACTGAGACTTTCCACGGCATGAAAGTCAGCTTGAGCACTGCTCGATAGCGCTAACCAACGGCCTTCCAACTTGGAAGGTTCATGGATATTAGTGCCAATTCCAAAGAGGGGAAGGCGAGCGCTATCGAGCTGAGCACAAGCTACATTCAAAGGCTTCATGGAATGCAGGCCTGGTAACTATGATGACGGGACGGCAAGACCAGACAGAACGGTTAAACCACAATTCGACAACACAAAGCAACAACCACCCAACTTGGGAGGCTCAATATTATCAGAGATGAAAATATGAAGGAGAAGCTTCGCTGGGGCGAATTGTAACAAACCGAACGCCAGTATCCTACAGTAATGTACTTAGTTGATGACAATGATGGACTAACTAATTGCAATTACATGTATAGTATCACATGACCATCGTTTCGCCATTTTGTTCATGACGGCTCTTCAGGTGTGCATTTTAAAGAACACAGAAGAACTCAGATGGTGAGCCAAGGAAAAATTGTAACATGGAAATTGTGGGCACAAGTTATGCGATCAAGTCCACCAACTAAACCAGATTTTGAACAGTCAGACGTGCACAATCTAGCACAACACTGACAAGGAGTACTGAGAGATTCCGCGGCATGAAAGTCAGCTTGAGCACTTCTCGATAGCGCTAACCAACGACCTTCCAACTTGGAAGGTCAGCCACACTGTGGCATCCAGCACAGAAGGTTCCGCGGCTCCTTTCTTAGTGATGAAGGTTGCACGTACGCGAGAGGTGGTGAAAGAGCACATTGTTCTGTGGAGCAGGACCATCGGCCAGCAGGATGCATGGTTCCGTCGGAAAATGGCGAGTATACCGCTATGCCGCCCTACTGTACAGATGGCGAAAACCCGAAATTTAATCAGACTATAATGCTACTCTTGTGGGAAATGCCGCGAGTATTATGCTAGCACTGTGCTTATTCCAAATCGCACACTTTAATGCTTGTTATAATGCTAGCATTATCCGCCCAGCCCTACATGCTGTAGTGTCAGTCAGTTGTTCTACTTGGTCAAAGTCGGCAAAAACAAGTGCCGGAAACCTATTAACATGTTCCCTTTTCGTGTTCCCTATTGTGATGTATTTCCCAACTGATGATCGTCACAAGGAAACGTTCTTGGAAACCTTGAGACCTTGAGACGTACCTACCTAGCTTCACTTAGAAATCGGAGGCTTTCCCACGTTTCCTTTCTAACAAATGCAGTGTACAGGGCCGCTACCTTACTACGATGGACTTACCGGACACGGCATTCACAGGCGCACCTGCACTAACGACAGTCCACTTTCGTCCCGATGCAGTCCACCGGCTTCTAGCTCGTTTGGATGCCTCAAAGGCGACTGGACCCGACGGTATTTCCGCTCGTGTCTTGAAGGAATGCGCCAGAGAACTTGCCAAGCCACTATGTCAGCTCTTTGCTCTTTGCTTCCAGCACAGAGTCCAGCCACAAATGTGGAAGACTGCCGGCGTGGTCCCAATCCACAAGCGATCTTCACGATCCGCCTTGAGGAATTATCGTCCAGTTTCACTGCTGAGCATAATCTCTAAGATCATGGAGAGCGTTATCAATCGTCAACTCACGAATCACCTTGAGCGAAGCTCCTGACACCCCACCAGTTCGGGTTTCGTCGCGGCCTCGGTACCTCAGATGGGCTACAGGCTCTGCACCATGCCTGGATCACAGCCGTCGGCCGAGGCGGTGCAGCACGTATTCTAGCCGTGGATAGCCGGAGAATTCGACCGTGTGTCCCATGCTGGCCTCCTCCACAAAGTCCGCCATCTTGGCATTGGCGGTCCCCTGCATATCTGGCTCTCTTCCTACCTAGGTGGACGGTCCATTCAATGCAAACCTCGTCGCCGTACACCATATCATCAGGAGTTCCCCAAGGAGCATACTAGTACTCGGCCCTACATTCTTCCTGATTTACGTGAACGACGCCTCAGAGGCTCTCTCACCCGGAGCCCACCTGGAGGCGTACGTCGACGATATTACCTTGTGTAGCCTGGTCTCCCTCGACACATCCCCAGGCCCAGCCGATGCAGCATTGAACCTCCAGACTTCTGTTGATCGCTTGCATCAGTGGGGCCGCAGATGGCGCATCTCCTTCGAACCGTCGAGTCCCAAGCCATGACCGCCACTCTCCGCAGAACCCCATCAATTTGCCTCGCATTGTCTTCGGCGGCACTCCTGTCCTTGCTTGAGGAGAAGGCTCTCTCTTTACTTGGAGTGACCTTTGACTCGAAGCTGTCATTCAGCACTCATCTCCAGAAGGGTGCCGCTCGAGCCAAACAACGCCTGGGTTTCCTGCGCCATGCAGCGCACATTCTCTCGCCAGCCGGCCGCACCACAATACAAGGCATTTGTTCGACAGGTTATGCATAATGGAGTATGCCCCCTCATCTGGATAGGTGCTCCGCCCAGCTACCTGCAACGCCTGGATCATATCCAACGCTGTGCTCTGCGAATCATCGGTCCAGGTGCACTATTACCTAGCATGGCCATCCGCCGTACTGTTGCCTCGCTTGCCTGCCTATACAAGCTGCATTACCTGCCTGGCCCTCCGCAGCTGCTCTCCGTTTTGCCACCGCGCTATTTCCCTTCATCCAGCCCCAGAACTCGCAGCGAGCATGGTAGTGTCATTGGCCATGACCACCAGCTCCAACACCAGCTGCTTGCATCTGTCCCGCAGGCGCATGATTGAAGCGCTCGTTCACACACTGCAGTATTAGTGACAGTCCCTCCCCGCCGCTCTTCTGTCCCAGCCTCCCCACAGCAAGGGAATGCAAGCATTCAAAACGAACGTTTATCGCCATCTGCGAAGCACAACCTGGCTCTGGGCAGTCGACTCACTAGGATGCTGCTCTCGCCTATCCCTATCTATGCACCACAACTGGCTCGGACAATCGACTCGCCATGATCAGCCATGATGATGCTCCTCTCAGTCACAACCCTTGTTGTTAATAGTCTCACAGTTTCTCCCGCACACTCGCTGGTGTTAACCCTTCCCGGGCTTCTTTTCACTTTGCTGACAGCTCTATCTTTTGTTTTTTTGGTGCGTGTTTTTGGCCGTGATGCCGAGACCTCAGGTCAGAGCCATCAATGCCCCACCGGTTGCACCATCACTGCTGCGTCTCGGTGCAACCCGTCGTCACAGTACCATTGTCCTTCTTTATTATAAATTTTTCGAGCTGGGAATGTGAACATAGTAAAAAATAAAAAATAAATAAAAAACGTTACGCAAAATATCGTTACGGGTAGTATTAGTTTTTTTCAACGGTCCAACAGCCTCTTTAACGGGCAAGATTAAAATTAAAAGCAACACAATGATGAGAAAACAAGAGGGGTAAACACAATAACTTTATCAAAGCTGTTGACTCACGCATACACACATACACACACACACACACACACACACACACACAAGATAACAATGATACTCAGTACTTAGACTGCAGGAGTTGCAAAGAAAGTTAAATCAATGCAGCCTCCGCGTTTGCGAGGACAGCAGACTGATCATTGACGCGGCGCATCCGCTGGGCACCGCGAAGGCAGGCAACACTGGCACGCAGGAGACCAAAACCAAGACGACAACGCAGCAACGCCATCACCATTGCGTATGGCTCTCCGGATTTCTCTGCAGACAGAGCAGCAATTCGCTTGAGAAGAGCGGAAGCAGCTCGACCGGCTCCACCTGTGGCTGAGAATACAAAAGGTACGAAGGAGGCTCGCTCAACTTCTTGCACCCTCTGACCATACCTGCGACGCTTCTCGCGCTCATGGCTCTGGTAGCGAGCAGCGAGAGAAGAGGAACGGTTTGAAGGAGCGAATGGGTTAAACACTCGTACATCAAGATAAACGCGTTCAAACCGTCCTCCCCACACGCCACTCGCCGCCACATCCAGACGGGCCTGATCCTCGGTGGACGCCGTCCGGTATCGGAAAAGCTCGCCGGTGAGGGGTTGGAGATGAGGCTCTACTTCTACGCTGTGTGCCACCTTCTTCAGTTGGCCAGCGATGATGTCCCGTACTTCATTGTGGCGAAGCGTCGGGAAACCACCAGTGGGGCAAGAGAGAGCATGCTCAACAGAGAAGGTGGCACCACAGACACAAGTAGAAGGGAGCCGTGCCGGGTGCCAGCCATACCGCAATGCCAGACCATCGCGAAATTCACACTTCGACAAGCTGAACCCATGCCGACTGAGGGGGCGACACGTGAGCCAGCTGGACGCACCCGCCTCACTGCCAAGGTTGATGGAGTGCTGGAGGGCAGAGGAGGCTCGGGCGGTGAATTGGCGAAGGGCTTCCGTGGCAGCTGCCTTCACATCCTTGTGGTTAGAGGCCTTCAGGCTGGCGACCTCTGCCAAAGAGTCTCCCACTGTCCCAGGTTGAAACTCTGGGTGAGGATGTTGGCAACCATAGGAGCAGTGATGGCACGCGAGGATTGGTACTGGGCCGACAGAGAGGTGGGATCCAATATTCCTAGACCACCGTTCCGGCAAGGGAAGGAGAAAAGGGTGCGGAGCTCAGAGCTTATTTCCTGGCCTGTGAGAGCTGGGAGGAGCTTCGTGGCAATGACCCGCTCCAGTGAAGCAAGGCCAGCAGACACACTTTCAAGTACCCGGCAGAGGAAAGACCAGCGGCTGGAGAGGCCTCGGGTGAAAGCAGAATAGGCTGCTTGTGGCTGAGGCAGGGCGGTTGATGTCAGTGATTCGACCTGCCCACACCAGTCCCGGGCTTTCTCTGGTACATAGTACTAGTAGTGGTACGGTGTATCTCGTACGGGCGCAGCTTCCCGTACGGGACGAGATACGGACACTCGGGCCACCGAGTCGGCACAGCCATTAAAAGGAGAACCAAGAGACCTTTGTTGAAGTGTTGGACTGATCTTGTTGGTTGTTGTTAATTTACTTCTCCTTGCGCAGCAGTGACCAGACTCCAGAGCTAGAGAAGACGACCAGTGCATTGCACATGTGAGTTACATGACATTGTACATTTTAGTATCTCTGCACGAGAGTACTCACTGTACACTCAACAGCCAGACACGGACAGTACAGTGTAGTGCGGTGACTACCGACGCGTAGATCAAGCCTGCACGTGTCGTTGATCATAGTGTAAAAAACGAAGAAAAAAAGGTCGTCAAAAGCTAGCGGGGTTCGAACCCACGACCTTTTTTCAAAAATCAAAAAGATGCCGCCTTGCGCTTTGCATCCATTTTGAACAAAAGAGTGCATACATGCTATGATTGTAGGTACAGTGTAGCAGTAGGATGTTTGTAGATTGTGTGAATTATTTGAGTCGTGTTTGGTAGGACTATCAGTACCCAGCATGTCATGGCTGTGATGCAGTGAATGTGATGGCCGTGGTCCCTGCCATAGCCCTCCGGTGATGAATGAGACGAGATGACATCCATTGAGATATGACACGAATACAACGAAGTCAGAGAAAACTAGGAGTAGTATTTATGGATTCAAAACTTCAGCAATTGTTCCATGGTTTAGTTGATCAGGTCAGGCTGGTTTGCTCGAGTGTATAAACGTCATATTTTTAGCCAGTTTTTCCAGCAAGCAATGTTGCATGCGCATGCGAACTTTCTCATTGGTTTCTCCTCATTGTAAAATTTTAAAAAAAGAAAAAAAGTCTAGATTAGTGTTGTTGTTGTTGACTTTTATTTTACTTCACCAATTGCACAGGCATGCTGGCCTTCTTACCGGCATAGGTCCGGTTCTCACAGAAAGATGAAGGAAATTATATGATAGCTATAAAGAGAACAAATTCTGCTGTCATCGCCACACTACAACAAAGTCATGAAGGTTTACCAATGACAGCAGAATTTGTTCTCTTTATAGCTATTATAAAATTGTTGTCTCCGCGTCCATTATTGAAATTATATGAGGAAATGTATAGAGATAAATACATGCAAGTGGTATGATTATTATTATTATAGAAATGTTTGTAGTGGATAGTGTACATGTACGGATTCATAGATTCGTGCAATTATTCAAAGCCAACGGTCACACTGGAAACGCATTATCAGATCTTAGGATGTGAGCAGTGGACTGATGTCACCCCACATGTCATGCGTCTCCTGCAACGTCCGTCGTATTTTTTTAAATGGCTATAGTATCCACCCATTGTATTGCTCACTCTCACGTACATACGTATATCGCTGCTTCTGTGATAGCATAATCCGATCTTGAGTGTTCAACCACTACCAGTTGTCTGATGATTGCCTAAGGGCATGCAACTACTTGTAGTAGCTACAACGAAGTGCCCTGTGTGTGTGTGTGTGTGTGTGTGTGTGTGTGCGCGCGTGCGTGTGTGTATGTGTGTGTGTGTGTGTTTCTGTAGTAGTGAGTACGTGTAATACCTTTATTCAGAAAGTGACCCAAAGGCAATATACCTATCGTATGGTAGTAACCCTGCGTGCCTTGCATAGCCACTGGCCCTCTGCGACTGAACTTCTACAGGATTTCGTGAGTGTACTTCTGTTTCTCTGCCCTTTCTCCCAGGCTCGAACCAGTGACTGCAACGCTCAGAATGGAGGACTCGGAGCCACCGAAAAAAAGGAGCGCATCGGATACGCAGGCAAGTGAAGAAGACGCCGAGCAACAACAACGACAGCAGCAGAAGCTGAAACAAATACCGATGTGGTCGTGCTTTGGATGCCAAACCAAAAACGAGGAGAGCCTCGGGTCGGTGTGTAAGAAATGTGCACAGTCCCGGCATGCTCCACCTGTGGCAACGGTAGCGTCTCGGCCCACGAACGAAGGAATACTTTCCCTGCCCTCGATGGACAGTATGGTCAATGCCTTCCAGTTGAATGTGGCCGCTTACGCCGAGGACAGCAGCAGCGTGGAAGCCAGCGGCATGGCAGAGTGGGCGTGCGTGTCGTGCCAGTTTGTGAACGACGGCGCCACCGCGCAGTGCGCCCTGTGCTACGCCTCGCGGCAATGTCTTGACGTGCGTGGTACTAGCGCTGCTCCCACTGTGCCTGATGCTGGCGTGCATTCACCTGGTGACACTGAAGACATGGACATGTCTTAAATGCTGTAAAATCGACATCGATGGAAGTAAAGTGAGCGTAGTCATACCACGACTCCACCAATTGGAACAATATGCAACGTATAAGGTTTTTGTCTCCATGCTGCCTTTTTTGAAAAAGAAATAAAAAATTATTTTCTAAAATCGTACATTGGTGTTCTCCGGGCTCCTAACACGCTGAAACTGGCGATCTTTTTTTTTCATTCGTTTCGTCCAGCTGAGAGCTTGTTTGTGGGACGGACGGACAATGCAAGCGTTAGCAAGTGCAAAGAAAACACTGCACTGGAATTGTTGTTGTTGTTGTTGTTGTTGTTGTTTCAAATCTTTGTTCTCACGGTGGCCATTGTTGTTGTCGTCGTCGTCGTTTGATTTGATTTTAATTCGCAGTGACCAAACGAGTACAGTCATGTTGATTTGTAGAGTTCTTAGAAGAAATATACCGTCAGCACTTGTTTCTTTGTGCATCATGGACCGGTTTGCGTCACGTGACTGATCACGTGAGTGCCAAGAATTTTTTTCCCCAAGAATAAGCTCCAACTCCCAGCTTGGAGCGTACCGGTATGTACTAACAACAAGGATCGATAACTTCGATGATAAGTGCCGCCCTGCGCAATGTGTTCAAGCATGCGGCATGCTTGGTATGCACCAGGGAGTCATACCCAGACCAGCGGTTTGGGTATGACACCCTGGTGTGCATGACCAGGGAGTCGTAAAATACCGGTATTTTACGACTCCCTGTGCATGACTGTGTAGTTTCGATACTTTTCAACTCTTGGCCGCTCGCGCGACCAGTCACGTGCTTCATGCTTCCACTCGCCGTGCAAAGGTGCCCCCAACAGCCTATGTTCGGCAATGGCGTCCCTCGCCCGCTTGCTAGCCGCAAGAACCTTGCCACCACCAGACTCTATTGCCCATTCACAGCCTGTCGTCGTGTCGACTGATCGCCCTTGACAAGAACCCGGGCCACGTCCGACCTACCGGTGTGTGTGAGGTCCTCCGTCGCATTCCAGCCGAATCCATCCTACGAGTACCATCAGAAGATGTGATGGAAGCCTGTGGGTTACTGCGGAAATGTGTTGGATTGCCAGCTGGCGCTAGCATGCTGGGAAAGAGGCAGCGGTCCACGCCATGAAGCGCTTATGTGAGGACACCACAACTGAAGCAGTCTTACTGTCTTACTACCCTTATTCATGGCTCACACATGATGGGTTTGCGTGGCTCTAGTAAAAAAATATTTAAAAAAACTAGCTGACGCGAAGAATGCCTCCAGTTGCCTGAACCGCTGGCAAGCTGCCCTTACTCCTTAGCCTAGGCTACCACACTGCTACCAAGATGATGCCCGCCTCTTCATTCCTGGTGGTAGCGAGCCTTCCTCTGCCGAAGGTACAACACAAGCTAGGCGACCATCTGTCGATGGTTTTCAATTCGTACGGCGCCGCCGCGCTCTCCACACCAACATCCGTGAATTGTGATAGTATCATGCTGACGACTCAAGTGATGCTGGCAAGCTACGTGCCTTTCGACTCTGGTGCCGGGATGATGTGGACGAGACCGGGAAACCCTACGGTTACCATATCAATGCCCCGAACACTCTCCTCCTCGTCAAGCCGGACCTGCTTAAAGGGGAAGTATACCCTAAAATCAAATTTTCACCAGTTGTAGTCTTCGGGGTGCTGAGTCGAATGGTCGTGGTCCGAGGAAGCTGAGACGCTCCCTTCCTACTTGAATCCCAATCGAACTCGCGCACTTCCACCGAAACTGGGTGACTGCGCCCTACTAGATGGGGATTTGTATGCAAAATGTCACTAAAAGCGCCATTTCGTTCTTATAAAAGCACGGATGACCGCGATTGGCCCATATGTTGTAGTCTTTTGGACGCTGAGTCAACTGGTTTTGGTCCGAAAAGGTTGCGATGCAGCGTTCCTCCTTTATTCCCAATCGAACATGGTTGAAGAAGCGGTCACGTGCTCCTGCGTACACCAGTCACCTGGTCACCGTGCCTGCAGGGTACAACTTACTAGCCTGTTTGACCTTTTTTGGGTGCAGTCCTGATCGAGTTGAACTCGAGTTGAACCTTGGTGTGAAAGTTGTCACCTGCTGGCGCGGTGACCAGGTGATTTGGGCACCCAGGAGCACGTGACCGCTTGTTCAACCATGTTCGATTGGGAATAAAGGAGGAACGCTGCATCGCAGCCTTTTCGGACCAAAACCAGTCGACTCAGCGTCCAAAAGACTACAACATATGGGCCAATCGCGGTCATCCGTGCTTTTATAAGAACGAAATGGCGCTTTTAGTGACATTTTGCATACAAATCCCCATCTAGTAGGGCGCAGTCACCCAGTTTCGGTGGAAGTGCGCGAGTTCGATTGGGATTCAAGTAGGAAGGGAGCGTCGCAGCTTCCTCGGACCAAGACCATTCGACTCAGCACCCAGAAGACTACAACTGGTGAAAATATTTGATTTTAGGGTATACTTCCCCTTTAACCTGGCTGCCAGTGGCTGGCCATGGTGTGTTTTCATCCCAATCGTACTCGCGCACTTCCACCGAAACTGGGTGACTGCGCCCTACTAGATGGGGATTTGTATGCAAAATGTCACTAAAAGCGCCATTTCGTTCTTATAAGGGGCCGTCCGTAAATATCGATGTTTTTTTAGAGACGATATTGGTGCTTCTCTCCCTTGACCCCCCCCCCCCTCCCCCCAGAAGACGCACATGTACATCTAGATCATGGAATCAATATTTTTGGATGCTCATTTTTTCAAATCCTTGTTCAGACAGTGAAGACTGGAAACTCTTGTGGAGTTCGTCCGTGTTTGTTCACACTGCCTCTACGTCTTGAAAAAGGTCTCCTGCAGGCATCGTTCGGCCGATTTCCACAATCAATAGCTCATTCTTTTGCTCTTGAAATTCGCCATGGGCGTACAGCTTCCAATTTTTGATTTTGTTCTTGTGTCGCGAGTTTTAGCTCCGCGAACGGAAGCTGGTTTCACATTTCTTGTATAGCCATTTAGACGTCCGCGTGCAGGGATCGGCGAAACTTCAGATATTACGGAGCATCAGCAAATCGAATTTTCGATTTGATTATTCGAATGGCAAAAAGAAAATCAGAGAGAAAATTCGAATGAAAAAGAGGTTCAGCATGTAGCGCAGTCCAGTATTTTTAGCTACATGCGCAAGAATGAGTACTCGTAGTGCACCAGAGCACGCGCGGAGCATTCGAAAAGTATTTTCTGTTTGCGGGCATTTTTCAGTCGAACAAAGCCCTAGTTTCGACTGATTGAGTGCTTTTCGTGACGATTCTCGAATTTCACTCGAATATTCGATTTGCTGATGCTCCGTATTTACATCGATATTTTTCTGATGCTCGAAAAGACGCACATGGCTCAACCCCCCCCCCCCCCCCCCCCCCCAGACGCACCAATATCGTCTCTAAAAAAACATCGATATTTACGGACGGCCCCTAAAAGCACGGATGACCGCGATTGGCCCATATGTTGTAGTCTTTTGGACGCTGAGTCGACTGGTTTTGGTCCGAAAAGGCTGCGATGCAGCGTTCCTCCTTTATTCCCAACCGAACATGGTTGAACAAGTGGTCACGTGCTCCTGGGTCCCCAAATCACCTGGTCACCTCGCCAGCTGGTGACAACTTTCACACCAAGGTTCAACTCGAGTAACAGGACTGCACCCAAAAATGGTCAAACAGGCTAGTAAAGTAATAGTTGTACCCTGCAGGCACGGTGACCAGGTGACTGGCGTACGCAGGAGCACGTGACCGCTTGTTCAACCATGTTCGATTGGGAATAAAGGAGGAACGCTGCATCGCAGCCTTTTCGGACCAAAACCAGTGGACTCAGCGTCCAAAAGACTACAACATATGGGCCAATCGCGGTCATCCGTGCTTTTATAAGAACGAAATGGCGCTTTTAGTGACATTTTGCATACAAATCCCCATCTAGTAGGGCGCAGTCACCCAGTTTCGGTGGAAGTGCGCGAGTTCGATTGGGATTCAAGTAGGAAGGGAGCGTCTCAGCTTCCTCGGACCACGACCATTCGACTCAGCACCCCGAAGACTACAACTGGTGAAATTTTAATTTTTGCCTTTCCCTTTAACAATTTACTGGCATTTAGGTGGTCACGGGTGGAGCATGCTACCTAGCTGGGTGCGGTCGTAGAGACATGACTTTATTTATTTTACATCAAACACAACCCTCGATCTGAGTTATGAAGCTGGCAGTTGGAAAAGTCCAAGACTGGCAGCATGACCTACGACTGTTGAAGATACCGGGCCACTACCGGTACTGAACCCTGTAACGCATGCCGCCCTTACACATGGGCTGCGTGGTCGGTGGACATAATTATCTCCTTCGCGCGTTGGAGTTCTCAACCGAACAGCGTCTGGATGAAACTGTCAGCGAGCCGACTTCCTTCTGCCTCTGGCATTGTGACAGGGAAACACGCGTTCACTGCTAGTGATGACCTCTCTCTCTCTCTCCCTCCCTCTCTCCCTCTCCCTCTCCCTCTCCCTCTCCCTCTCCCTCTCCCTCTCCCTCTCCCTCTCCCTCTCCCTCTCTCTCTCTCTCTCTCTCTCTCTCTCTCTCTCTCTCTCTCTCTCTCTCTCTCGACCCTAGGCTACTGTAAAACCGGAAAGTCTAACGACCAAAAAGTTTAACGTTTTTTGTAATTTTGGCATGATAACGTGCAGAAAGTTTAACGATGGCTGCCTGGTCACCCAGAACATGCATCGATGTGTGCGCATCTTTACACACTGGGTCCGGGATAACGTTTCTTCAAATAGCGAATAAAGATTGGTGGCTAAAACGTTAGACGTGACTCGTTAGACTTTCCGGTTTTACAGTAGTTGAGCGCGAAACCCAGCCCTGAAATCAGAGAGATGTGAACGGCTGCTGGTTGAAAGCTCATCATTGAAACCAGGGATCTGTGGCACTGGAAACCCCCAAGGGGGTCCGCCACTCCTAGAGAGAGAGCGCTGAGTTTCACGATCGGCGTTCAGTCGGGATGCCGAGCAGCGTCCCAGGTGAACAGAAATTACAGCACTGAACGAATTAAATAATTATGGCTGCGCAAAAGCACCACCTGACAAAAGTTGTGTAACACCACAATCCTCCAGTTGTGCACTGTAGTAAAGCTAAAAATAGACTGGCTAAAAAGGTGACAATCATAAAAGTACTTTGAAAACATTGTACATAGCAGTGCGTCCTGCGTCACAGCCCTGAGCCCTGAGCCCTGAGCCCTGCATATTGAAGAGCCTAACTAATAATAGTGTAAATGGTACCCCGCGGGAGTAAGTCGTAGTTGCATTCTCAAAAAATTCCGCTAGACAAACGAACACGGAAATAACAACCGCCAGAAATTGTTGCTCAAAGTCAAAAAGAAAAAAAAGGAAATCGGAAATAGAACATCTGCCATCATGGCCTAAGGTAATCTCATCACTTTGGGAAAGTTCGAGTAGATTCCGCCCTGCTCATGTTTGCAACGTGCCTTAAGACACGAGTAACAATTTCTCTCCAAATAACTACCCGATGGCCCCGCAAAGATGGCATCAAGTTAGTTAGTTGCCATCAAGTTAGTTAGGTGTGTTGCAGGGCTATGCCGTAGGTGAGAGCGCTGCTTGGGAGACGGCTAGCTCAGCGGGTTGTAGCAACAGCAGTGTGTGGTGTCGACGTCGACATTCCGCCACAGCGGCTAGCCCTAGCCTGCGCCATCGCCATCCGACTTCTGCGGCGAGCTGAGCTTTGCCACGGATGCTTCGATGTCGCTCACCTACAAAGCGTGAGGAGAGAAAGAGAGAGACAGAGAGACAGACAGATGGACAGACATACACACAGAAAGAGAGAGAGGGGGGGGGGTAGATAGAGCTTTGGTACTGTACTGCTCGCTAAAACTGCTGAGCTCATTACATGATGCTTGTTTGTCCGGAAACACCCGTTGACATAGGCACTCCAGCCTTTGGGTTATCCGTAATTATCAATAAATAAATAAATAAATAAAACAGCCTGGCCTGGGAACATACGATGTGAACACTACACAGAGTAGAGAGGTTCTGCTAGACGTGAAACGTAGAGAAATCACGCAGAGAGCAGGAGTCTGGGTTAAAGTCTACGGCTTCGCGTGTTTCGGTTCCAGATTTCTGCGCGTAGATGAGATTGTCTACGTGGTGCCACACACAAAGAAAATGCGTACAAATCTGCTGGGTATCATTCAAATGCAGACAGAAAACTGCCAACCATGGAAGGGGAAATTCTCAATGCACACTCCACGTGATTTCTCTACTACTGTGATGTGAACGAAGAGCAGAGCCACATTAGTGATAATTATTATTGTAAAAGCAGAAATTTTCGGTAACTTCGGTGCCGACAATTTTTACCTAAAAATAAAACGCACCGAAAATGTCGGTACTAGTAGTAGTGCACTTACCTGGAAAACGGGATAACCGAAAATTTCCCTCCACCGAACCGCCGATTTTGGAGAATACCGAAAATATTACACCACCGAAAATGTCTGCTTTTATAGTACTGTATAAGCAGAAATATTCGTCTGGAATTTAATTTCGTCTTTTTCGTCCAAGGAGCTTTTGGACTAAATTAAATGTAGGACGAATATCGATTTGTCCAGCGTTTCTATACACTCTTATGATCCATGGACGAAATTTTCAACCGGACGAACTCCTTTTCTTTGGAGTTGGACGAAATTATTGACCGACGAAACTTTCTGCCTCTACAGTATGAATTTTCGCCGTTGACAGACCCCATAAACAATCAGGGTATCCACAGAGTTGCACACACCCTTGGGAGCTTTACCCTTGATACAACACTACATGGCTTCCAGTTCCCAAGCTCACGGCGTTCTCTGCATGGCTCTCGTTTCTTGGCAACAGTCACGGCTGCCCCCGGGCCTGTTCCTACCTTACGCAGATGTTCCTGTCTGGAGCTCTCAGCCTTCTCCAAGTTACGCGACAGCTTGAAGATCTGTGCACAGCAAGAACACGAGCGCAGTGGTCGTCCCATACAGAATGTGCCAAACCAACACGAATAGCCCGTAATACTCCTTGATAGAGATACGTAAGTAAAATGGGCACCCTGTAACTTAGTGTAAGAAGACCTTAGGGTCTGTTGGGAATGCCCAAGTAAAATAAAAAATAAAATACAAGTAATATACGGATGTACGCATACATATGCATGGAAGCAATTCAGCCGACCTGGGGTATCTAGTGGAAGAGCTTGCAGGATGGTGATTGTCAGGAGCCTGAAGTTTGTTCTTAAACGTTTTACTGTTATAAAACCCCAGCCAAAATTGACACAGCCACTGGCGATCGCCCCTGTCCCGGCATCCCTATAGTTACATAGGAGGGCCGTGACATGGGAATAATGCCTTGACTATTGTTACGTCTTGCAGTTACATTACCACGCGACAGTGTACAGGCACACACAGCACTCAGACACTGGGTGATTCCGATAGTCAAACGGCTTCCAAACATCTTCATCAAGGGTGAAACAACAACAACCTCACACCTCTGTGCCCATACACTAAACGTGTTAATGTATGCACAGCAAGTACTAATATTATTACGTCAAGACACTACTTGAAGTACAACCATCCAGTCTTGGGCTCAACATGACCGGTAATTAATTCCAGCCCAAGACCATTCAGATCATCACAGTCACGCACCTGTCGATCTTTCTCGATCAAGTCTGAGCGGCACTGCTTCAAGTCATCCCGTGTGACGGTCAGCGACTTGCGCAGCATCTCTCGCTGTGCACGGACAAGAACCGGAATCACGCACAGCCAGAAACAGTTGTCAATATAATTTTAAAGATGCTCTGGACTCGAGATAAGATACGTTTGTTTCTCTGCGCACTGAATATCCAAAGTACTGCCTACTGTACGTTTGCAACCATGGTACCTGGATTGGGGACAGTGAACAAACTCCTCCGATCATCTGAGAGTCACAAGAACTACCTAAGCGTGCTTACGACTTGTGCACAAAGGGCTCTGAATTCACAATGCATAGCTACCGCATCGGCATGGCAACAAGAGAAGCCATTGTCCCGTTGGTAAGACGATGGCATCCTGGGGCACATCAGTGCACGACGGGGATTTCTTACCTCTTTTTCAAAGGTGTCCTGCTGCTCCTGGAGTCTCTGATGCTCGTACTGTTGCACACTGCTGCGCAGCGCATGGGAAGCAGATAACTGCAGATGGGAAAGAAAGATTGGGAGAAAAAAACATCGAGTGGTTATATCAAAGAGCAACTGTTTCCCGACAGACCAAGCGCTCTGTGGAGAAGGCTAGCGTCATTGGTTCAAACTGATTTGAAGAAATGCCGCAGACTTCGCTGTTTAAAATGCAGAACTTCTGATATTTCGTGTGGAAATCACGGTGAACAGACCCAGGGTCATTGGGCAGCAAGGATAACACTGTTCTTCAAGTTTTCTAGTAAGTGCACCTCTAACACCCCCGTCCCTGTGCTCAGACTATGGGCTGCTACCATAACCTTCCTTAAAGGCACACCGACAGGACGTCTGCAGCATAGCAGGCCTGCATGGACCGGACTTCATTCCCATTCACAGCATGTTGCACACTCGGGGAGGATTATGTACTGTAATTTCACACATTTTCGGTGTACCTTTATTTTCGGTTCCTTCCGTGCATCTCTTTCTTACCTAAAATTAATGTTCAATTGTCGCACAAACACTGACACACATCGTCCATTAGGAAACAGCTTCCTTGCCCTAAATCAGTTTCTGCTCGCCTAACCTGTTTTTTTTTTACCTCATATCTAAAAATGTTATCACCTAAATTTTCTGAAATCCGAGAATTCATGATGTACTGGCCATGAACAAAGCAGGGCAGAGCTGAGAAGGGTGTCCATGACATGAGACAACTGCTGTAGCTGTTAACGCCATTCAGTACCTTGCCCCCAAATAACCACCGTGACTGCATGATACATACAATAGTAGCACGATGCTCTCACCAATCCTGCCATAGCGGCTACCTTGCTCATACGGCTCCCTTCCTTACTTAAGTACATCTATTACTGTGAGCAAGAATACATAACCCCAAGAGCATGCAAGCACTGATCTCCGAGCTGTGGGTGCCCTGCGCGGCGCGCTGCCTGCATTACATAGTGAAATGATGCTCCAGCTGCCTGGATTTTGAGTTTTCCTACGGTTTAGCCCCATGGATGCAGTGAATGGGATTTTTCGGTCTTTGACCGCTTGCTGGTGAGCTGATCTACTCACCTCCCACCGCTTTAGGAGCTGCATCTGCGCCTTGATTCTTGAAGGGTGGTGGCGTTCCTACGGATGCGGAAAACCCGGCTTCCAGCCGAGTCTCACGCGAATCGTGAAATTTTTAGCCCCAGCGATTTCACGTGCAATACCGGTAAGTTCAAAGGCAATGCCTGTGCGCGACGCATCACGTACAAAACCATCCGAAGACGGAAGTCTTCGAGGAAAGCGGATTTGGAAGCAGGAAACCGTGGCAGATCAACAATGACGCAATGGCCCATAGTCAGTGGCTACGTAGTGCAGGCAGCGCACCGCACCAGACTCCATATGCAGAGTTGCATACTCTTGGGGTTTTGTACTCTTGCTGTTAGGGATGCAACAGACATTTTGGCTATTCAAATTTATTCAATCCACCAGTGCTTCAAGATAATTCAAAGAGGAAATGTCAAATACGAAGTCTCGAAGTAGGGATGTCAGCGAACGCACTGCGCAGGCCTCTGTGCATGCATTGCGTCATCGATTTTTTGAACGTGATCGCGGCCGACAGAGAAAACATGGCCGCGGTCTGTTTGCACCGCTGGGAGTCGTAAAATTACTGTTCTTCTGTCCCCGCGACCATTCAAATCATACGCGAGACAGGAGGACCCACGAGCTCACCACGTTCTCCCTGGTCGATTTCTCTGAAAGTTTGCACATCGTGAAACACCAGTATGAGAGGTGTTCAGGCCAATTTTCAAGGGATTACCCTGGTTGGATCGTTCCAAAATCGGACTTGCATTTCTCGCTCGCGGCCATTTCTTGCGCGATGGAAGCGCCCTGCCCTGGTGAGTAACCAGCGTTGCGCTTGGTAGAGAGTTGCTGCAATCAGCTCCCCGATGTCTTCGCTGCGATTGTCAGAAGCGATGGACCATTTTGGCTATTCAAATTTATTCAATCCACCAGTGCTTCAAGATAATTCAAAAGAGGAAATGTCAAATACGAAGTCTCGAACTAGTCGAAGTAACGCTAGTCTAGACCTGGTGGATGGTTGTGCTCAGACATAATATTATGATGGTGGAACAAGTAAGTTACAATGAGGGCAGTCCCAAGTACTATAACCCGTGTCATCAGTATTGCAATGGCAAGAAGAGCTATGGCACCTTGGAGAAAAAGGATGGCTTCACGAGACACAAATTGAACTTTATAAGTTTACAAAGTGCATCCGTGGGCACGTGGGGAATTTTAGATTTTCCGTTCGTTCATTGAGTTGAATGATCGTTTGTGGAAATAATATGTAGCAGCTCAATACATCGCTTGTCCTAATGTCACAGTGGTCGGGTTTTTGAAGTTACATGCACACATCAGTACAAAGCTGTATTGCTGTTCATTATTATAAAAACGAACGGCAAGACAGCTTTGTAGAGCAATGCTAGTCGTAATTTCACAGTGTTCAGGTTTGTGAAGTTACATGCACACATCAGCACAAAGCTGTATTGCTTGGTGAGCATGACATTGGGCGGTTCATACCTCGCTCTCCAAGTCGCTACACTTGCTTTCCAGATGGGCAACGGTGACATCGCGGAGGAAGCTGGCGGCGGGTGAGAATGGCAGTGACTGTCTCAGACTGTGATGACTCTACACACACACAGGTACATGCACATGCACAGGCATGTAAGCCCACGTGTACACACAAACACACACACGTGTACACACAAACACACACACGTGTACACACAAACACACACACGTGTACACACAAACACACACACGTGTACACACAAACACACACACGTGTACACACAAACACACACACGTGTACACACAAACACACACACGTGTACACACAAACACACACACGTGTACACACAAACACACACACGTGTACACACAAACACACACACGTGTACACACAAACACACACACGTGTACACACAAACACACACACGTGTACACACAAACACACACACGTGTACACACAAACACACACACGTGTACACACAAACACACACACGTGTACACACAAACACACACACGTGTACACACAAACACACACACGTGTACACACAAACACACACACGTGTACACACAAACACACACACGTGTACACACAAACACACACACGTGTACACACAAACACACACACGTGTACACACAAACACACACACGTGTACACACAAACACACACACGTGTACACACAAACACACACATGCGCACACACAAACACCCACACACACACACACACACACACAAGCATGCACGTTTCGTGAGGATGGCATGACAAGGACAAGTGGCAGTGGAATAGACAGCTATGGTCAAAGAGCACATCCACTCAGCAACCACACAACACACACCACACAAGATCATTTGCATTGCAGAATCATGACTAGCAGATGAACGTCAGCAACACACACACACACACACACACACACACACACACACACACACACACACACACACACACACACACACACACACACACACACACACACACACACACACACACACACACACACACACACACACACACACACACACACACACACACACACACACACACACACACACACACACACACACACACACACACACACACACACACACACACACACACACACACACACACACACACACACACACACACACACACACACACACACACACACACACACACACACACACACACACACACACACACACACACACACACACACACACACACACAGACACAGACACACACACACACACACACACACACACACACACAGATCAAGACTGAAAACCAAACATACGAGCTTCTCAGTCTACAAGAATGAACGACGCGCATAAACGTACAGCCAGGCGCTCAGTGCACGACAGTGGTGGAGTCACGCCAAATAAAACCAACAAACAAACATGTCCAACTCCAGAAGCAAATGTGAATTGCGCACGCAGCGGAGGGTCAAGGGATGAAGGGAGAATTAAGTCCCGGTAAACATAAGTACATCGTACTACTGCGAGAAAGCGTGAGGTGGGATATGGGAGACAACATCAACAAAAACTAGAACGACACGAAACTTAAGTCTCACACGGCGGTGAATTTACAGAAATAATTGCCGCAAGACCAGAAATACGAGAAAATGACTAACGCCGGACCAGGAAAAGCGGGACGAGCGTCGTCTACTATAATGGCAAGCCAGACAAAACACGTATGCTGGGCAACAGTGCACCGACCGAAGACACAAACAAACGAACCCAGAAATAAAGAAGCTATAATAGCATGAGGAGCCGCACAGGTCCAGCTCCATACCGCGCAGCACACGTTTCATTTCAAACAATAAGTTAAGTTATTATTGCAGTTATAAAGGTCCAGATCCGATCAGACAGATTCTGGTACAGAGTTTAGTCCGTTGGTACGTCGGTGGTACATATAGGCCAATGCTTCTTGCGTATGCGTACTCGTAGCAATTCTAAGTGAAATCTTCCAAAACAATTTTAAAAGAGGTCTACCAAGCGAACAGCTACAAAGCGATGGCCATGGAAAGAAACAGTGTTACCTCGATAGAGAGCAAAGTAAGTATACAGAATCTACACACATATCGGATGGCAAGCGATAGACAGCAGTACTGCAGATGGCGTTCTGGCTGGTAATAGCGCACCGCATACATGAATGGCCAGAGGTGAGCAGAGCAGAGCTGCACAGATGCTGGCCAAACAAACGACACCGATGATTCCTACAGCCTGACTTCAATGCGTTTCTCTAGCAGTGCAGCACCTCCAATAGCGCACGGTGGGTAGGTACAGCTGCCGATAGGATCGGTGCAATCTCTTGCATGACTGGACAGCTGCTTGGCAACCGTGTAGGCACACTCAGACCATACAGACAGCTCGATGTCCCACAAGCTACAGTAGAATGCGCACGCATCCACGCGTACTCAGATTGTAGTGACGATGTGGCGATGCCTGCTGCTGCTGCTACTGCTGCTTCTCCACAGTAGAGTGTAAGCACAACATGCAACAGATGCACGAAACAACAACACTGATTGCCATGCACATGACGTATACGTTTGGTGTGCGTGCGTGCGTGCATGCATGTATCAACTAGCAATCCACCTCGTCTGCGTCGTCAGAGTCCCCGCTGGCTTCGTCGCGCTGCAGAGACACCTTGTCCAGTTGACCGCCCAGCGTGTTCACTGTCGTCTGCAGCTGACTGACCTGTAGTACAATACGCCAGCACCAGCACCACACACACACACACACACACACACACACACACACACACACACACACACACACACACACACACACACACACACACACACACACCCAGGGCACAGCATTCAGAAAAAAGCAAGCGTACAACGGGCACACTAGACCACATGTGAGTTTTCGCCATCGGTTGACCTCAGAACTGCACACTCTTGGGAGCTTATGTACTCTTGCCAGTACAGAACAACAAGGACAATCAAGGGCTTGTTTGCTGCTACTTCAAGTTTCATGCTCTCGCAATCATCAGGCAACTCTTGCCAGTATAGTTATACTGAGTGCGTTCGATTATGCACGCGAATCGATTCACGAATCGATTCATGATGCGATTCGCGCTATTCACATCACCCCATGTGAATAGAGGGAATGGATTCCGAATCGATTCCAGGGCTCCTGACTTGAAATCGAACGACTTGAATGGATGCGAATGGATTCATGAATCGATTCAAGTGTGTAATCGAACGCACTCACTGTGGGGTGGCGACTGGAATCCGACGACCCCAGCTCGGTGCACTCACATTGCAAAAACCCAGCACTCGTTTGTACACTACCAACGTTAATCGTGACCGCTAGAGTCGGTACTGCACTCGAGTACAACAAATCAGGGGTCGGATTTCAGTTGCCATCACGGTATGTGCAGTGTAACAGAAACACCTACCGCATTTCCCCGAATGCAAGTCGCACCTTTTTATAGTTCAAAAACAAAGAAGGGGTGCGATTTACAATCGAGTGTGACTTCCTGCTCATCTGAATGTATTGACACAATTTGGTTCAGACCTAAAGTGGGTTGAGACTTATAATCGGGGTAACGCGGTAACAGAAGCAGAGATACTACTTACAAGTTGGTGATGGACACCGTCCGCGCTGTTCTGCTCAGAACGCAAGTTGTTGAGCTCAGCCTCGAGAACACTCGTCTGTAATGCAACACGCACACACACGCACACACACACAAGCGCACCGCGCGCACACATACACAATGTCAGTAGTCATTCTCAGAAGACGATAAATTGCCCCCCCCCCCCCCCCCCACACACACACACACACATATAATTATACACGTACACGCACGCCATAGTCATACACAATACATTGAAGGCAGACCGACTAACATCCAAAAACTGAAGCTACTGTTGGAAAGAAGTAGCCATGGCAGTGACAGAGGCTTTGGTGTACATGCAGGAAAGTTGTCATGGCCAGGGGCGGATCCAGGGGGGTGTGAAGGGTGCAAATGAACCCGTCAGGATTTTTCCAAAAAAAAAAAAAAAAAAGTCAGGCCAGGCCAGGCCCAGGCTCGCTGCGCGGATCCGCGGATGATTTGTGTGCAATCACGTGATCGTTCTGGACACGTGCTCGCGCCAGGGCTGCACATTTGGAATAGAACTTTTTTGGAACTAACTGTTACTTTTTCACCGGCAACAAACTCACTTCGAAGTTCTTTACTTTTGACGTTGCATGTTTCAGTTGTCGTGTTAGCTTCTTTCAAATTCTCACTGCTTGTTCCGACTCCGTTTCCGTGCATGCTGAGCGAAAATGTCGGACACAGCTGGTGGACCAGCTGGTGAGACCATGGAGCCTGCTGCTAAGCGTCGTTGTGAGAGCCATCATCCTTTTGACATTGGGCGATTTGCTGGATTGATGGAGAATGCCAGCAATGATGACATCAAGTCGCTCCTAGATAATGTTGGGAAGCCTTCGAACCGCATGGACTGCCCATCGACGTAAATTACTTGTAAATTTTGACATTCAATGTGTAACTAATCATACTACTCATCTTGGTGCTATGTGTAATTATGATATTATACAGTAACACACATAACATACTATGTCTTTGGTTTACTACTGCAAAAGAAAATATGTAAGTTTCATCCTCGCACCCCTCAGCTTTGGGGTCTGGATCCGCCCCTGATGGCAGCTACAGGAGATGTTGTGTACATGCAGGCAAGGTGTGATGACGATGACAGATGATGTTGTGTACACGCGGGTAAGTTGTCATGGCAGTTACAGAGGCATGCAAGGGCGGTGCATTCAGCGGCAATGGTGCCCTAGACCTAACTACAAGTAAACAAGAGCATGTACCTCAGCTGCGTGACGTTGCCTAGAGGCCTCCAGCTCTGCTTGGACATCACCATAACGCTGTCGCAGGCTTTGGAACTACACACAGATCGTGGCAGTGAGCACCGCACAGTGGCAAACAGAACAGGACAGACAACAGGACAGGCATACAATGGCAGACGGTGAGAGTGGAGTGACGACAACGATCGGCATACCCGCCACAGTTACAGGTAGGCTAACTCGCGCCTATGCACCACATTTCTTAGTGCAAGGTGAGAGTGGGAGGGGAGAGAGAGAGAGAGAGCGCGGGGGGGGGGGGGGGGCAAAGCGGGTTCATTTCTGATAAGAGCAAGAATGAAATGAGAATACAGAAACTTACCTCGCTCTGGGAATCGGACAAAGCTGCCCTCAGTAGCGTGACCTTCTCTTCTAGATCACTAGCCTGTGTGTACGCGCACATGCACACGCACACACACACACACACACACACACGCACACACACACACACACACACACACAAAAGCATACGCACATGCATACACAGTACAGAACAGAGAGCATAGACCATGACGAAGAAGTAGTCACTGATCACAACCTTCAAAGGACATCTGTTGTATTTCACCAACCAGAAGTAAGCTCTACCTGACCAACAACTTCAATGTTAAAGAAGAAAGAGTGTGTGTGTGTGTGTGTGTGTGTGTGTGTGTGTGTGTGTGTGTGTGTGTGTGTGTGTGTGTGTGTGTGTGAGAGAGAAAAAGAGAGATTGAGATAGATAGATAGAGAGAGGGGAGAGAGAGAGAGAGAGAGAGAGAGAGAGAGAGAGCGAGAGCGAGCGAGAGAGAGAGAGAGAGAGCGAGAGAGAGAGAGAAAGAGAGAGAGAGAGAGCGAGAGAGAGAGCGAGAGAGAGAGAGAGCGAGAGAGAGAGAGAGAGAGAGAGAGAGAGAGAGAGAGAGAGAGAGAGAGACTACGTTCAGCAACACCTACCTTCTGTGATAGAGCATTGTTTGCCTTGGGGTGCCTAGCCGCACTCACAAGCTCTGTGATCTTTTGCGAGAGTTTTTCTCGCTGCAGGAAAGAGCACAGACATCGGATCACATACACAATGAGTGTGAGACAGTCCACAACCAGATGAAAGCGAATGAAATGTTTGAGCGATGATAATCCGCCAGCGAAGAGAAGTTCACACACTGTTTTATTTCGTGTACTGCAGTGTCGCGTATAAAAGCATGACCTGTATAGAAGCATGACTCGAGTAAGTCGATTTTTTCGAAGGGTGCCATGACACAGAAGCATTATTTGAATAGAAGCCGCTCTGTACAAAAGTACATGTGCAAGTACATGCGTGGCAGTATGCACTGCACAGTGTAGACTGATGATGTTGACATAGAAGCAACTTTTGAACAGAAGCATGTTTTGAACAGAAGCATGGTTTGAAACCCCGGCTAATACGGCCGTAAGCACCTGTTTTTATACGCGACACTACGGTATCCATAAGCAGAGGAATTGCACGGGGCAGCACCTCCACAGCACACCGGAAAGACCATGAACGGAACACAATGCTCTCAACATCCCACTCCGGCAAATCCGTACACTACCAGTGTCACCAAGAGTAATACATAACCAAGAGTGTGCAACTCCTATCTTGAGCTGCGATGGGCTCAACCACGGCCAATTTTTCTTTTTGTGTCATTCTCTGGCAGAAGTATGATGCAGTGCGTATGTTTTCCTGCTTGTTTTGTAGATACGGTGAGAGTTCATCAGGTTCAAGACACATCGGTCTATCGTCCGTTGTTCTGCTTCGACTACCGTAGCTGTAATGTACAAATCATTTGTACTTTGATCTCTGGCTATGCATGATGGCATCAGTGAGCCAAACCGCCGCCAAAGACTGATGTCACAAAATATTCTGCCATAGGCTGGGGGGGGGGGGGTCGTCGAGTTGCACACTCTTGGTTATGTACTCTTGGTATCACTAAGCACACATATAGAGCCAGGAATACAAGGAGCTTCTATCAGCCATTCACACACGCACTTACCTCCTCCTGCGATTTTTCTAGTGCCACCTCGAGCATCGTTTGCTGACGTTCATGGGCCATGATCTATGCAGAGGCAGGCGCAGATTCACGCACACATACACACGGGCGGATTCACATACACATACGGGCAGACTCATGTACACACACACACACACACACACACACACGCACACACACACACACACACACACACGCGCGGGCAGAACTCGTCAAACCGGCTTATTTAACATGCTAGCATGCTACGGGGTGACCTGGTGACAGGAGCAGGTAAACACTACCGTATTTTCCAGAGCATAAGCCGCACCCAGATGTGTTGTCACGAAATACAGACATCTACTCCGTTTATCACCGTGAATTTGACCATCGGAGTATAAGCTTTTTCTGGGTGAATCACCGGTGTATAAAGACTTAGTGCGTCTTTTAAAGTACGGTACATCACGTCCGACCCACAGCAGCGCCTCACCTTCTCCCGGAGCACCGAGTTCTGAATGCGCTGCGCGTCGACGTCTTGGTCGATCTGCTGCACTCGGAGACGCTTCAGCTTGAGCTCATGCACGTTGAGTCGAGACTGGACCTTAAGGTCGTCAATCTCCTTACGCAGCACATCAATGACCGTCTGCCGCTGGGTCAGCTGCAAAGAGGAAAGACAATCAGCACAGCGTGAAATGCCATATGAGAAAACCATAAGTTAATGCGCCCTCAGATACTCTCAAAAGGCAAGTGTTCAACTAGAAACACAATCAGTTTGTGCAGACTAACTAGCACATGGATGCCAAACGCCGATTTCAAAGTAGTCAAGTTTCAGAAATTTTTGGTGCTCAATATTTTCGGTATATGGTCAAAAGGCCAGGTGAGGTGAACAGAAATTTTAGGTACAGAGAAGCAGTTTCCTATTGGATTATGTGTGCTAGTGTTTGTTTGCTGTATTGAAATTTTAGGTATGAAACAGACGCACCGAAAGTACTGAAAATAAAGTACACCGAAAATTTGTGAAATTACAGTAAACAGATAACCGACACACGTACATTGAAACCCTGGTTTCTCCATAGACTTCAAATAAGCATGGAACTCCATAGGACATCCGTATCACTCACCTCGGCCGTTAAGATATCGCTGGTCTGCTTGACCTGCTGAAGTTCTTGCTGCTCGGCATTCTGCGCCTCCATCTTGCTGCTTTCGGCTGCTTCGGCAGACTTGCGAGCGGAGTTCTCGGCAGCAATGCAGCGCGCCTGCAACTTGACATTCTGGTCCTGCTCAGCACGGAGCTGTACACATTCAATATACCCAGCAGCAGCACACAAACACGTGTGCACAAACGGCAACGTGCGACGCACACACACACATACATGCACACACACACATACACACAGACATGCCCACCGACAGGCGGGCACACACACACACACACACACTGTCACACACACACACACACACACAAACACACACACACACACACACACACACACACAAACACACACACACACAAAGGATTGTAAGAGCCACAGCAACCTGGGAGAGTATCGATTCGCTATGCCTCACAACAAGCTCTGCTGAACTGGATGCGATTTCCAATACACTTCCAACGATTTTCACCAGGGATGGAACAGTTATGCAATGTTGGCATCCAGGTCTCATAAGTCACTGTGAGAAGTACTCAATAAGGACATCAGTTCCGAAGGTAAATCTTATACACGTATACAGTTGACAAATCACAATGCTGTGACTAGTATGATTAGGATCAAAGCTGAACATATCCGTATTATCCTGAAGTGCTAACGGTATCGTGGTACTATCCCGATATGGCGATTGGCAGTTAATGCATTGCAATTTTACGGGGCAGTACATGTAGATCCATGTTCTTCTGTACTCTTTAGTACGATCAGTTCGTGATTTAGATTCCAGGCATCAGCGACAGCGACTCTACAACAGACCAGTTCTCAAACTGGTCAACTGTTGTTTCCGTACGAATACACAGCAAGAACAACAGAAATGCATTACCTTCGCTATCACTTTGTCGTGTTCTTCTTCTGCTGCTGCCAACGACCGCCTCAGTTGAGTGAGCTCTTGGCCAGCATCTGTCAACTAAACGAAACCAGAAACAGCACCAGTTAGATAATACAGAGCAGAGAGAGCGAGAGCGAGAGCGAGAGAGAGAGAGAGAGAGAGAGAGAGAGAGAGAGAGAGAGAGAGAGAGAGAGAGAGAGAGAGAGAGAGAGAGAGAGAGAGAGATAGGTGACACTAGTACGGAATGGATACTATAAACTCTCAAGGCTTACGGTTAGATATTAAGTACCCGTGCAAAAAAAACAACGAAGAGACAACCGTATTTGTCGGAGTATAGTGCGCACCTTTGTATAACGCGCACCCCCAATCTTCATTGGGGGTGCGCACTTCAATCTTCATTGAAGTACGTGCATTTCATATTCGGAGCATAGTGCGCACCTGCGATTTAGGGCCTAAAATAGCACATCTAAAGTGCGCACTATACTCCGGAAAATACGGTAGTACTATCAAAAATAATGAAGAGACTAGTACTCTCACAAATAATGAAGATAACACACAGCTCAACTTCCTAACCTCTCGAGACAGCTGATCAGCCTTGGCAATGTAGTTGGAATGAGATCGCAGCGACTCCAACTCCCGTGTTAGCTGAACGCAAAACACAAAGCAACAGCAGTAGTAGGACAGTCAGTTCACAGCAAGCTTCACTTGATTAGTGCCAAAGAAGCGTGCTCCTGCAGACAAGGTAGTTACTCGAGCAGGTTTCACTTGCATACGATGGACACAGGGCCATCAGTGATGCTTACACCAGATACAGTACTGTAAAACATGTAATTTTCGGTGTAACTATAATTTTTAAAGTGATTTAAGTGATTTCGGTAGAGAAACCAGGCACCTAAATTTAAATTACACCTAAAAGGCACTAGAGCATGCACTGTATGTGAACGGAACGCTGGTCACCTAATTCTACATTACACCTGAAACCTGACAGGTCCCTGGCACCGAAATTTTAATGCACCTAAAATTACATGTTTTACAGCACTTGTTTACAAGGTTCAGTAATTCAAAAAGGGAGTTAGAGCACTCTGCAAAAACATGGTAGTATTCTAGTGATTAATGCACAGCCATGCCACTGGGTATGGGCAACGCACTTACTGACTCTTCCACTTCACTGCGATGATGTCGGAGTAGATTGACTTCGATCTGCAGCTGTGTTGCCCGGTCTCGCTCCACATGGACCTGACGAGAAAACGATGCCCGACATAGAGGTGCATAAGCTGAAAACATTCTATAAAATTGAATAGCACGATAGGTAGGAAACACGCTGCAGCGAAAGAGACACTTCACTATTAAACTGAAACGACGTTGACTGAAGTACCGAGGCAACAGTACCTGCAATTGATACAAGTGCAACTATGTAATTCGAAGAGGCTTACAAATCACCATAATCATATCTCATTAGAATACTTCAAATAGCCAGACAGAAACTGAACAAATCTGTGTTGAAAGGCTCACAACCCACTTCACCTCGGCTATGCAAATCCGGACTTATAGGAAATGAGCCAGAAAGAGTCCACAGCCGCTGCACACATATCTACACCCACCTCCTGGAGCATTTTGGTGCGATTCCGTTCCAGCTCGCTCGCTTGGTCCTGGGCAGTCTGCAGCTCTTCCGTTTTCAGGACAAGCAGCTGGCGTACACGCTCACACTCCGACTTGAAGCGGTTCAGGTTGGTCTCGTTGGCCTCGCTCGTCGTCTTCCACTGTTCGGCCTCGTCTTGGCTCTGCTGCAGCGAACAGTTGGCATTGGACACGTCATCCTTCATGTCCAACAGCTGCAACTCCAGCTCCTGAACCTTTTGCTCCAGCTCCTCGTCCGCGTCGCTCTCCTTGAGGCGCTCGATCTCCTCGTCGCGTGCCTGGATCTGCAATACAAACAGTCAAGGACAACGGTAACAACGAGCATTAGCAGGCAAAATGGTCTACAGTGCATTTCAAAACTATAGACGCGTAGGGTTTTTGAAATATTTCAAATTCGGCTGGAACTTTTTGAGAATAGTTTTCGGAATATTGCTCAGGATCGCTCCACGATTACTCTCATATAGTTTCTAAAGGATTGGATAACAGACGCCCAATTTGGAAAATTTTATGCACAAAGTGATCACAGATTTTATGTGGTATAGATGCTGGCATAACGGTTTTTGCCTAGGTACGCGTCTATAGTTTTGAAATGGACTGTAGTGGACCTGTAACTGTAGGTCAGTTCAAACAGCAACTATGCGTCTTCATGTCTTCAAAGCTGAGGGAGAGCTATACAGTAGAGTTAGTCCTTTGTTCACACAGTGCCTTTACCAGTCTCATGATCGTGTAAGCGTGAGTCGCAATAAACTTGATGCCTCGTTCTACCATATTCACATATCAAATTATCAATTATCAATGACATGCTGACTAAAATGAACCCACCACCTGCAGACGGCTCAATGTGAATCTACACAGCATATACACCACTGCATCCATTCGTCACCAACAGCAACAATGGACGGCATATGTTTTTTGTAAAAACCGAGAGTACACGCCCCCATCAGCAAATCTCATTTGTAGAATGGCTTACCATGTCCTTGTGGCGTGCACACGTGGCCTCCATTTCAACTAGGTCAGCGTGCTGCTTCTCCAGTGACGTTTCGTTTTCGGACAGCTGCGGTCGAAAGAACAGGAACGAAGAAAGAATCAATGCTGCTTCGAAGTAAAAGCACTTGGGTTGATACACCAGACAGCAATCCAATGATAGAAAGCTCAACTCGAAATGCATGGAGCATAATCGGTGGCCAAAAACAATAATCAGCAGCAAGCGAAGAAGGACTGTCTTCGTTGTGGCGTGGAATTGTCAATGCACAAAGAGTTGACGTCTTAGTGCTACATGGTACCACGTAGATACAGGGTAGACAAAGCACAGTAGCAGAAGCCCACACCTTTACAAATGGGTACATGCCCCCCCCCCCCACACACACATCCCACACACACGGAGACTCCCTGATTTAGGCTGACACCCATGGAGAATCCCATAAATACAAATGCAATACAATTCACACAGTTCTAAGCGACCCGCACCTCGGCTCTCGCCACATGCAGCTGGTGCTGAAGCGTCTCGACCTCAGCCTGCAGCTCCACCTTGTCATACTGCACGGGGAACACAGACGAAACCAAAACATAGTCGAGTGTTACTAGACTCTCTGTGAGGTGCCAGGTGCCACTCAAATCAATACTACACACACACCAACCCCGTCCAAGCAGCTAGACTTTCAAGACCCAGTCAGACTCGCTTGCCTAGCCAGGTGAAGACACTGCCTAAAAATTAAAAATTAATTCACGGTTCGCGTCAAACTCGGTTAGAGGCCGAGTTTTCCGCACCCGTAGGAACGCCGCCACTACCCTTCAAGGATCAAGGCGCAGATGCAGCTCCTAAAGCGGTGGGAGGTGAGTAGATCAGCTCACCAGCAAGTGGTCAAAGATTAAAAAACTGGTCTAACCTGCTTCTAAAAATTTAAAAATAGACATTGCACACTGATGTGAGCAAAGCATCGCAGGGTCTACGAGTTACGCCCTGCATTTAACAACAGTCCCATGGTGCCTTAAGTTATTTCTTTGGACAGGTGGTCAAACGTGCTGCAGTGGTCAAGATAGGCCATATATTTCAGTCTAAGGACAGGCAGTGTGCACTTGTCATCACCGGCTCAAATGTGCTGTAGTGACCATGATGGCATGATAGCTAATCTTTCTACAGACCGACGCTGTACCAACACATGGTCAAACGTGCTGTGGTAACCACGACAGATAAATCTCTCTACAGACCGGAGCTGTACCAACGCATGTTCAAATGTGTTGTGGTAACCATGATAGATACATCTCTCCACAGACCGGAGCTGTATCAACACATGTTCAAATGTGTTGTGGTAACCATGATAGATAAATCTCTCCACAGACCGGAGCTGTATCAACACATGTTCAAATGTGTTGTGGTAACCATGATAGATAAATCTCTCCACAGACCGGAGCTGTACCAACGCAGGTTCAAATGCGTTGTGGTAACCATGATAGATACATCTCTCCACAGACCGGCGCTGTATCAACACATGTTCAAACATGCTGTGGCAACAGCAAGAAAAACCCGTAAGACCGGTGGTCTCACATTGTACTGCTGTGGTGACCATGATGGCATGAAAGCTGATCTTTCTACAGACCGGCAGTGCATCAAGGCATGTTCAACTGTGATATGGTGGCAGGGATAACCAGGTGGTCTCTCTTAGCACTGGGATTAGGGCACAGGCAGTGCTGGACATGTAGAGTCAGGGAAAGTACCGCTACCTACCTCGGCAGTCTCCAGTGCCATACACTGCTCCTGCAGGCGGTCAACAGAGGCTTGCAGGCTGTTCTTGGCTTCATTCAGAGTATCCACCTAGTCAGTACACAATGACACACACAATGACACACACAATGACACACACACAGACACACACAGGCATTTTTCTAAATAATTTGGTCACCTATGCACTCTCCTGCAAGCTACACATTCTTGGTTGCATGTCTACAAATAATAGTAGAGCACAAAACAGGAGAGATCTATTGTATGAATACCTCTTCCTGTTCTTGGTTCAAATTTTCTTGCAGGACCGTCATTTTCGCTGAGATGGCAGTATTCGTATCCTCAAGCTTTGCAATCTACGACGAGAAAAGCACACAGCACCACCAAGATTAAACACAAATGAAAGGGCAGCGGTAACGAACAAGACTTTTTACGACAACTCGCATCCTTTACAATCCTTCAGGGTCAAATCTGAGTCTTGCCATCATAGAAGCATTGCTGCAAGGGTTCCCTTTTCTCGTCCCGGGCCGGGGGGGGGGGGGGGGGGGGGGGGCTACCCCGCTACACGGCCCACTGAGCTCCTCATCAGTTAGGGGGTTTCCCCAAGACACAGGCTAACAACAGAAATCACAGTAGGTCACACTCTTTAGCCATAGAAGACGTCAACAAGTCTGAAGTATGCGGATCACAAAGCTGCAAGCTCTAGGATATACCAGTACATGTACACGAATACTTGTGAGCAAAAAAACGCATGGGTAGGTGTTACTGTGTAAGAAGGGAAGTGTAAAACGATACACAGAGAAGGTAGTCATACTAAAGCAGCCACAACGGCAACAATCTCCGCGGAGAGTTAACCGCAGATCAGCGCTGCAACACTGACCTGCTCGAGACAGAGTTTGTTTTCCTGCTGTAACGTCTCGACGGAAATGTTGAGCTTGGCTACTTCTTCGGTGCTGTGTGAGCCCTAGAGAACAGCGACAATCAATACAACAACGTACCACACTTAAGCTTACGGAGATGAAGATTTAGCATGGTTTTAACGGGCAGGGTGTACAAAAGGGTATGTGGCCTCCAAGGGAGTGCTAGTCTAGATCTAACAAGATTCGCAGCCAGTTTGGAGAGGTCTGTAATGCTGTTCTTGTAGAAGGTCAACAAGA
This sequence comes from Sycon ciliatum, assembly GCF_964019385.1. Taxonomy (NCBI): domain Eukaryota; kingdom Metazoa; phylum Porifera; class Calcarea; order Leucosolenida; family Sycettidae; genus Sycon; species Sycon ciliatum. Next base: position 17,138,973 of record NC_088643.1, on the reverse strand, counting down.
AGGTGACCAGATCAAGAATCCTAACAAGCTCTGTACGATTGATAGGTACTGTGGCACAGGTCAGCGCACATACCTTCTCAAGCAATTTCGTCTTCTCCGATTCCAGCTGCGACACTTGCGCCTGAAGTCGACTCAGGCTAGTGGATTTCTCCACAACCTGGACACAGACACGACCAGTCACACACGCAAGACGGAAATAGAAGGAATGAGATTCGGACACTAGAACGCACAGTAGTACCGCAAAGAAGCAAAGTCCGAACAAGGTAGAACAAAGCAGTAACAATCAAACACTCAGCCAGTCCGGCAGGATTCCACAATTCGAATGCACACACAGTGACGGTACTGCATCAGGTGCCATCCATAATTATCGATATTTTACATGAAAAGGAAAAGTTTCGTTTATGGGTGGGTGGGTCAAGGAGAGCTCCGGTTTGAAAACTATTGATATGTGAGTCATCAATGCATTCTAGCTGTGAAGTCAATCTATTTTTCGTTCGGGGGGGGGGGGGGGGGGTCCTAACTAAACTTTTTCGTTTCGTGAAAATTATCGATAATGCCGGATGGCCCCTTATGTACTGTATATTCATGCTCACACAAACACCAAACACACAGTGTCATGGCAGGACAACAAGATAAGCAACACAAAATCAACACATACACACAGGGACCAACGCAACAATGCCAAAGCATGCCATGACTTAAAAGTAAACAGCACATGTACTTCAACTGCAGCGTTGTGACATGATAATTTATTACGGCAGCGGCATTGACACTGTAATGGCAGGGAATGGCAGCGCAAACGCGACAAACCTCGTCCTGAGTTCTCCTGAGCGTGGTGATCGTTTCCTCCAGCGAGCGTGCCACCTCTCCGTATGCATGACTGTGCTTTTTGGCCTGGCAGTGGTTGCAGGCATGACACCATGGCGAGATGGAAGAACATGGCCATTGGCAGTGCAGTCATGAATGATAGGACCAGAGAGGAGGGTAGCACAAGTAACATGAGACCATGGATGGATGGACAGCAGCAGTGGAGTATGACAACGACGACACCGAGACGACAACAGCAGCAGCAGCAGCAAGAGCAACAACAGCCATGAGCAGCCAGGCGGCGTGAAGTTAGGTGTCAATGCCAAGAACTGTAAGGCACAAACCCTCACTTGAACGGGAAAGAGTGCCAGGTGAACGCACCAGTACAGCAAGGTAAGTACATGTATACCACACCACACTGAATACCCGTATACAACACCACAATGAGTACCTGCATACAACAATACGAGCGGCTTTTAATTTCTACATTGGCATGTGTCAGAACTGTACGGGTACCACTCGTGGAATGCCAATGCGGCCAGAAGTCACGGTGCAACATAACGTTGGCTAGCTACGTATGCACATGGCACGAGCTGTCTCCGCATGCGGACGGTTAGCACCCCAAACCCTTGACCCGAGGCAGCACAACACGCACCTGCTCGTTCGCCCCGTCCGACACTCCAACCACCTGGTCGCGCAGCTGACTGATCAACTGGTCCCGGTCTGTTAGCTATGTACACAACAACAAGAAGCAGCAGCAGCAAAAACAGCAGCAAAAACAGCAGCAACAACAGCAGCAACAACAAATTAACACAGATCAGCTATGGATGAAAACGAAGACTGCACACATCATACCACCGCAATCTATCATTCTAAGCCCATGCGGCAGTCAAGCCATCAGGCACACAAGGGCCTCGCACTGCATGATGCCAGAGTAAGGTAAAACAATGGGTAAACGCAGCACAGAAAACTGTGCTTTGTGACTAGTACGGTTTCACAGAATAGTTTCACAGCACACATCTACAGGACACGTGGGTTTACATGTACATGTAACTTAATTCAATATAGGCATGCCAGAATCCAGCTACAGTGAATGACATTCACACCAACACACCACTAAACTCCACGAGTACACAACCATACACACACACTCTGCCAGTGGGCTCAGCACAGACACTTGGCAGAGTGACAACAGCCACGAACAACACATCGCAGCAGTGGGCTCAGCACAGACACTTGGCAGAATGACAACGATCATGAACACCACATCACAGCAGTGGCCTCAGCACAGACA